>NC_072402.2:178135000-178435000 GCF_028858775.2 Pan troglodytes
GTGACCCTGTGTTGTCATCAGAGCATGGGGGCCTCGCTGGTGGGAGAGGATTCATGTGAGCTGAAAGGGGCGTTGTAGACTGATTAGGAGCTTGCTGGCCCAGGAGGCGGGCACACAGGCCAGAGTGCCGGTGACTTTGGGCCCTCAAGTAGATGGAGCAGATGGAGCATGGTGAAGGTGATGAGGCCGTGGAAGCAGCCCCAGGTCCCCAGCCGGCCTCGGGCCCTGTCCTGCTCGCTGGATGTACTCTCTCTCTCGATGGTGGCATGCCGGGGGGCTTCAACCCCACTCTGTGCTCCCACCCTCCCTGACAGCTCTCCTGGGCTCCAGTCCTGGAGGACCCCGGCCCTCGAGCCCAGCCCACATCTCACACTGGGGAGGATGACTGGAGGCACGGAGCTCACAACTGTGCACCTGCCAGAGGAGCAAGTACCACAAAGAATGAGAATTCCCAGCGCTGGAGAGAATGTGGAGAAGGAGGCACCCACACGGTAACGATAAACAGCATCCATACACCGATGGCAAATTCTCCAAATTCTCCTTTCCCAAGACCTCCTGCTACAACAGCAGCAAGCGTGCACCGAGCACTGTCCATGTGAAGCACAGCCCTACGCATGTGTGCATTCCACATGCCTTCACACCCCTGCGGTTGCCTCCGTATTGCCACTGTACAGATAGGAAGCTGGCACACAGAGGTTAACGCATTCCAAAACACATGACCATTCAGATATTGTCTTGGGAAGACAGGATTAGGGGAAGCTACTATTCATTCTACAGATGTCTGTATAATTTGCATTTCTGCATTTTACAAAATGTAATCATCTCTTCCATCAGCGCGGGAAACACTGCTCTCCCTCCCACTAGGTTGGCTGTCCAGGTGATGCTCACCCACCAGACATTCCTGACCCCGCTCATCCCCCACAGCCAATCGGTCACCAAATGCCTCCATTCTGAGCTGAAATGGGCTTTGCAGACTGAGTAGGAGCGGGCCCAGGAGGAGGGCACCGTGGGGGGGGTGGCTGAGAGTGCCAGGCCCCTGCCCCCACCTCTCCTCACCATCCTGACCGCAGCTTGGCGTGGATGCTTTCTGGCCGCAGAACCCCTCCCGGGCATTGCAGGGGTGCTGTCCCTCCACTTTCCCTCCTCCCCTCCCCGCTGCAGGCCAGCCTCAATGGCTCCCCCCCGGGTGGCAACACCAGTGTCTCCCACTGGCCCAGTCCTTGCTCGGGGTCAGATGATCTTTCTAGAACACAAGTCCCTCTCCTGCCTAAAACCATCCCCTGCCCCTTTGCTGCTTATGGGCAGAATCTGGCACCTCCTTGGCCTCCCTGCCACCCGCCCGGTGCGGCTCCAGACCTCCATGTGCCCTAGATCTGGAACAGCCCCTCCCCACCTCTGATGTCTGAGCTGCTGTGCCGCTTCCCCAGCATCTCACACCGAGGCTCCCCACCCAGGACTCCTGCACTTTACCATAGCTCTGTGGAGCGGCCGGCTCATTACCACTTTTAACAGGTTTTTTTTTTTGAGGCGGAGTCTCGCCCTGTCGCCCAGGCTGTAGTGCAGTGGCACGGTCTCGGCTCACTGCAACCTCTGCCTCCCAGTTTCAAACAGTTCTCCTGCCTCAGCCTCCCAAGTAGTTGGGATTACAGACGCCTGCCACCGCGCAGCTAATTTTTGTATTTTTAGTAGAGATGGGGTTTCACTGTGTTGGCCAGGCTCTCAAACTCTTAACCTTGTGATCCGCCCGCCTTGGCCTCCCGAAGTGCTGGGATTACAGGCGTGAGCCACCATGACCGGCCCTTAACAGTTCTTTAGTTCAAGACAAGGGCTTCTGTGTGTCTTTTCGTCGTGGCATATTCCCAGGATTGGACTTGGCCAGCAATTTACCCGTGGCTGGTTTTGAGGATCCAAGGGACCAAAAGAAGCCATAGAATGTGTGGGCAGGTGTAGGCGTGAGCGGAAAGAGGGCACAGGGTACCGGGAGGGTGGAGAGGCTGTGCAGGGAGGGGCACGCCGGGCGCGTGGTGGACCTGGGGGAAATGTCTGCAACATGCTGCTTTGTAAAGGTCTCTGGGACAGCAAAGTAAAAATGGCCATGAGGTGGTTAGAAATTGAAGAGTCCACCTGGCCAGCCCTCTAGGGCATTCCCTGGGGAATGTGGACAGTGGCCTGTGTGCCTGCCCCTTCTTTCCCGCTTGGCCCCCATGCTATTTGGAACCAGATGTCAGACACCTATTACCCCCCTGAAATGAGCCATCTATTATCTAGAGAGCCGTTTCACCCTTGTGGCCTGAATTTCCTAATCTCCAAAATAAGCATAATAAGGTCTGCGTGACGAGGTTAAAACCTGTACGTGCCCTGCGGTGAAGCAATCTGAGAAACCACTTCACACGGAGGTGCGGCCCACTGCCGGACACGCCACATCTGTGTGCATGTGCCGGTGCACGCTTGCTGCTTAAAACAAATCAATCTCCATTTGGTAGAATTTAGAGTAGCTTCGAGGACAGCGTGTCGAGTTGGGTGATGATAGGGGCTTCCCCTAAACCCACCTGAAAGTCTGAGGCACACTGTGAGCGGGAACGAAGCCATCACCTGCCCCGGAGGCCCCTTCCGCTTGGAGCAGCACCGTCTGCCTGGAGTTCCCAGTAGTCTCCCAAAGGGCATGTCCAGGGTGGGCGAGAGGCCATGGTGCTGGGGGGCTGGTGTGTGCAGTGGGTGTAGGCTGGGTGGACGCGGGGCTAGGGACAGCCTGGGACTCCAGCAGGAAGGGCCGGTACCATGAGCCCAAGAAGCTGGTGCTTATCTTGTGGGTGAGTGGGGGGGGTGCCCTGAAGGCTCAGATTTGTATTTTACAGCAGTCCCTTTGGGGCAGAATGGAGACAAATTTCTGGAAGATGCTGGAAACAGGGAGTGGTGATGAGGTTGAGAAGGGCTGGACCTGCGGGGAGCGTGGGCTGCCTGAGTACCCCGTGGGGGTGGAGACCAGGAGGAGGGGGCCTGAGCAGATGCCAAGCTCCCAGCACACGGCCGCCGTGGGGCAGCCAGCTATGCCAGGCAGTTTCCCCGGCTTCCGTGGGGTCAAGGCTCTGCTTGCTGGCCGGCAGGACGAGCGGCGTTATCAGACAACCCAGCTGGCGCAGAGGTGGCCCCCCAGTGCTGCTAAATCGGGGCCACCAGCTCCTGCCGCAGGAAGAGGGAAATGCAGGCAGGATGTCCTCTCCTGTGGCCGACAAGTCCTTTCCCATGAACCCCTGCTGACCTCGCCGGCCACGTGGCGGGCCTCCCCTACTCACCACCTGGATCTACCCAGGCCTGGCCGTGGGCTAGGGTGGTGCGGGCCTCAGACGGGGCCGGGGGTGTGCCTGCTGTTACCCCGTCCAGCCCGGCCAGGGCTGGCGCCCTGCTCCTCCTCCGGGAATGAATGCCCGCATCTTCCTGCTCCCAGACCTGTCTCCTCAGTGTGACCGGAAAACCCAGATTCCAGAGGAAGCCAGTGTCTGAAAAGGATCGAAACTCAGGAATCCCTGGCTCCAGCTGGACACACTGACTGAATCTTGCTCAGAGTCTAGGGGGTGTGAGAGGCTCTCCAGACCCCTCTCCCTGCCCACCCCCAACTCCGAGGGGCATCTCAGAGGGACGTGGGGCATAGGCCTTGGTGGAGAGAAAACTGCCCTGTGGAGGAAAATACGGCAGCAGGAGGGGAGTAAGCCAGACACAGAGAAGAACCTCCCCTTGCAGCTGATTCGCTTAATTTCCCTGGTTCCCCCATTCCCCTCTGTCCCATCATACTCAAGTGCTCCCAACTTTCCTCCCTCCTTATCTGGCCGGGTGCATCAGCTGAGGTCTCCCAGGAAATCCCATTGCCTACCTCCACCCAAGGTCCTGCTCCTCTCCCAGGGTCTCCCTTTGATAAATTATCCTTGAAGCCAGAGACCTGGGACTTCCTCTGTCCCCACCATCCCCAGCTGCTACCTGCCTCCACCCCAGTTTATCCGCTGGGTTATCCACTTGCAGTTCCTGTCTCCCCTGGACACCAGCCTCCTTGCTGCTGGCACTGCCCCGTCTCCAGCCTCGTTTCCCCTACCTCCCATCCACTCCTCCCAGACTCTAACCTCACCGGACCACCCACTTGGCCACATTCACCATCTGGACTTGCCTGTCTCTGGGGCTTCATGGGGTTCTTTGCTCTGCTTGGAATTCCCTGTCCTGGAGTTCTGCAGACCCCACCAGGAAGCCCTTAGCTGGAAGTGACACCGCCTTCCTGTGCAGCTTACAGCCACCAGCTGGGCCTCACCAGGGCCCCTGAACACTTTCATCCCTGGGCAATACACGTCTGATGGCATGTCTGTGTCCCTGCAAGGCACAGGAAACCCCTGTGCGATGGGGCCAGGTCCAAGTCCTCCCTGGGCCACCCCGAACAGGCACTATGCTGGGGTCTTGCATAGAACTGCAGGCTCCTTCCCTGGGTCGGGGTGCCACTGCTGGGGGTTACAGTGAAGAATTCGCCAGACAGACCACACATCACACCTCGTACCCTGTCTGGGCCCAGCCATGTGGGCCCTATGCTCTGGGAGGGCTCAGGACTCCTTCAGCCACACTGGCTCTGTGCCATAGGCCTGGTGGACGAGGGAACAGCACCTGCATTCGAGTCCTCAGAGCCCTGAGCTGGAGCAGAAGGTCCCCAGGCCCAAGTAAAGTGGGCCTGATCCCCACATCCTGCCTGCAGTGACTTGCATCCCTGGGCCACACATCTGTCCACATCTGGGCCTTTGTGACCCAGGTCGCAGCAAGGGCAAACGTCCTGAGACCAGGCCACTCCAGATGCCCAGCAGACCCTGCTCCTGCATGTCCCTGAGCTGGTAGCCACAGTGCAGAGGTGCCAATGGCCTCTCTCTAGACTAAGCCCCAAGAGACATCTGTGACCTACCCTCTCCACCGGGGCAAGACTGTGGAACTGCAGCAGGCATCTGGGTCTTGGAGTCCAGCCCAAGCACACACAACCCACACAACCTCGGGGCTTGTCAGCTTGTGCCATGGCTATGCTTGTGCCATGACTATGCTTGTGCCATGGCTATGCTTGTGCCATGGCTATGCTTGGGGAAACTGAGGTGCAGGGAGGGGAAAGGAGGGGGCCCAGGTCACACAGAAAGGACTTTACGGCAGAGGCAGGACAAGAGTCTGGTTCTATGATCAATAGCACACTTTTAAGGGGTCAGCTTCAGGATGCTCAGGCTTCTGGCCTGCTCCCACCGGACCAGCTGCCCTGACACCCGACTGCAGCTCCCACCGGACCAGCTGCCCTGACACCTGACTGCAGCTCCCACCGGACCAGCTGCCCTGACACCCGACTGCAGCTGAGGGCTTGTGCTCCCGCCATGGCATCCCCCATCAAGCTGGGGGCTCCCGGGGTCTTCAGCCTAGCAGGGGGTACAGCAAGGTGCAGGGCTCACGGAGGGATGACCTCTGTCTTCACTGCCATCTCCCCACCAGCCAAACCCAGGTCCAGCCCAGGACACCCCTCTCCATGGGGCCCCCAACTAATGCCCTCTCTCCTCTTCATAACTGGGTCACTAAGAGTCACTACTTACTGCAGGGAATAGCTTCCTCACCCTTCACCCCACGTCCCTCTGTGCTCCACCCAGGAGCACCAGGACACTGGCCTCTCCTGGTTCTCCTTATACCTGCAGAATGTTCCCTGGATCCCTGGAAGCCCCCTTGCCCTCTGGGCCCCTCCTCCAGGGTTCCCCTCCCGGGTCTCTCTCTTCCTCTCCAGCTACTCAACCCAGCTCAGACACTGCGCCCAGGTGCCTGTCCCATGTCTCCTCCAGGATAAGCGTCTCCCATTCTACAGCCCTGCAGTCCAACCAAGGTCTACCAGCCACTCGACAAATACATCCTGAGCACCTGTGGGAGCCTGGTCCTGGGCTGGGTCCAGGAGGGCCAAGGGCAGCGCCCTGATCTGGCCTGCCCGACTCGGAGGCCCAGATAGATGTTCTCCACCCTCCTCCCCTGGTTGAGCCAGACCTGCCCCCTCTCCTGTCCTCTGCCCTTCAGCCAGTGGACATACAGGTGGTGAGCAAAGGCAGGCTTTGTCAGGCTTACTTTGGGCCTCCTGGGGACCTTGGAGAAGTGACACATGTCCTTGGTCTAAGCTTCTCCATGTGTAAAATGGGTCTGACACTCCCTGTGAGAATTACAAGCATGTAAAGCCAGTATTTAATTCCTATGGCGTGCAGAAATGTTGAGGTCCCCATCGCTGACTTCAGGGCTCCCGGCACTCCCCTTCAGACACTGGAACCCCTGACCCCGCCCTTACACCGTTTGATTTCCAGGGACACCAGCTCCGTGGGGGCTCCCAGCTCATCTTCTCAGCTTCCTCCCTGACATCTCCATCCACTCCCTCTGCCCCCCGCTCATCCCCCACAGTCCCTCTTTCCAACCCCTCCGCCTCCGCTTCAGGTCTGCGTCTCTCCCCGCCAGAGCCACATTCCCAACACAAACCGAACCCCGCCTCTCCTGTGCAGGGGACCCTCCCGTGGGGGTCTCTGCTCCTCAGCTGGCCTTCAAGGCCCCTGTCCCCTCAAATCCGGGGACCCCTGGCCTTCCGCCCCTTCTGCGGCGCTGACAGCCCGCGATTCGCCTCCTCAAGATTCGTCTCCAGTGCCAGCGTGCACCTGCACCCGTCCGCCTCGGGCGCGCGGTAGTCCCCAGCCCCTGTCCCCGCAGTCGCCGGCCACGGGAAGGGGGAAGCCCGTCTCGAGCGCCCTCTGGGGGACCGACCGCGAGCGGAGACGCTGGGCGTCGGGAAGTGCGCACCCGAGTCTGGGGCCCGGCCGGGATGGCCGGGATCTCCGGCGCGCGTGGGTCGGGACGGCGCGGCGCGGGGAGCCCGCGGGGAAGCGAGTAAGGGCGCGAAGGATCCGGGCTCAGCGCGCAGCCCGGCAGGGCCCGGCTCCGAGGACGCCGAGCCACCGACGGAGAAGCGGATTCAGGGGCCGGGAGGGCTCGGCCCGGCCGCCCTGGCCCTGACCCGGCTGCAGTCCCCGCCCGCCCCTTCCTCATCCCGAGGTCCCGGGCCCCAAGCGCCGTGCTCCCCTCAGGCGTCCGCGCACCGGGGCCACCGTGTCCCCCGCCCGTACCCGTCGGAGCGGTCTCAGCGCCCGCCCCAGGTGCGCGGTACCCCCTCCCCGGCCAGCCCCACGCTCGGGCGGGTGGCCCGTTCGCCGCGCTCACCGTCCAGGAGTCCCAGGCAGAGCCACAGTCGCAGGCACAGCGCGGCGCCCGGCTGCATCTCCGGCCGCTGCGCGTGGGTCCGAGCTGAGCGGCCGCGGCTCGGGGCTGAAAGTGTCCGCGCGGGCGCGGGCGCCGGCTGGCCTGGGGCGGGGCGGGGCGGGGCGGGGGCCGGAGGCGGGCCGGGGATTCAGGCCGCTCCCCGCGCCCCCCCTCCCCCCGTCCCTCCCAGCCCGCCGCGGGGCGTCCGGTCCACCCGAGCAGTGCGCGCTCCGCACCACAGGGTCCGGGCCCCCTCCTGGGCGGCTCCGGGCGCGGGGACGCGGGTAACGCAGACGGCCTCGCTGTGCGCTCCGGAGGTAATGGAGCCTGGTGGGCAAAGGGGAGCAAAATGCGGCACGCGCTCTTTTCTGTCCTTTCTTTCCATCAGTAAAATCTAGACTAAGCAAAAAAGCAATACCTGTAAAAATAGCAGTATGTTACATCTTTGAAAATAGTGGCACCAGCTGGGGCAACATAGGGAGACCCAGTCTCAAAAATAAACAAATAAATAAATAAAATAATACGCCGAGCTTGGTTGTGCGCGCCTGTAATCCCAGCTTCTCGGGGGCTGAGGCAGGAGAATCGCTTGAACCCGGGAGAAGGAGGTTGCAGTGAGCCGAGATCGCGCCACTGCACTCCAGTCTGGGAGCCAAAAAAAAAAAAGCAAAAACAAAACCCGTTCAGCAGTGTTTAACTACCTGCACAGTGTCGATGGACAGTGTCGATGGACAGGGTCGATGGAAGCCGCACCCATGAGCGGGACACCCGGGATGACCGACCCCCTCCCTGCAGGCCTGACCTCCTAGCTTTAGAAGTCCCCCAAATGTTTTGTTCTCAGCTCAATCAGGACCCGCCCCCACCTTTTTAATAAAGCGACACTTTGCTTTTGCTTTCTGACTTGGCAACCCTCTTACAGACTTCCGTTCTCTTTTCAGTTTGTCTCTAGAATTTTCCTGTTTAATAATGAAGCCCATGACCATGACTGTCTCAACCTCCCTCCCTGCTTTTCGTTTCATTCACATTTTCCATCCCCCCACCCCCGCCCCCCAAAGCCCTTTCATCCTCGCCAAAAAGCAAGAGTAGATTTTCAATAACCACTACCAGCTCTCTCCAATCCAGGTAAGAAGTGGCTATATTATTAAGCTGGAATCACAAATCAGTGCGGATAGTGTAGATAATTTAACAAATAAGGTTGGGGAAACTAGGTAACCAAGTGATACATGAAGTTAGGTATTTATCAATCATATATTGATTTTTTTTAGCTTTGAAAGATTATGAGATGTAACACACTTATGGAAAGTACATAATATATCAGCATATTATAAACCTGAATTTTAAAGCAACAAATACCTGTGTTTCCATTCCCCAGGCCAAGGGATGTAGAATGACATCCCCACATCCCCTCACTTCCCATCACAAACCCCTCACTAACCCCCGAAGATGTCCACTACCCTGGCATTATCATTTCCCTGCTTTTCTTTATCATTTTATCATCAAAATATATGTTTTGCTTTTTTTTTCAGAATGTACTTTTTTTTTTTCCCTCAGACAAAGGCTCCCTCTTGTTGCCCAGGCTGGAGTGCAGTGGGACGATCTCACTGCACTGCAATGCAACCTCTGCCTCCTGGGGTCAAGCAATTCTCCCGCCTCAGCCTCCTGAGTGAGTAGCTGTGATTCCAGGCGCCTGGCACCATGCCCGGCTAATTTTTGTATTTTTAGTAGAGATGGGGGTTTAACCATGTTGACCAGGCTGGTCTCAAACTCCTGACCTCCTGATCTGCCCACCTCAGCCTCCCAAAGTGCTGGGATTATAGGCATGAGCCGCTGTGCCCTGCCCAGAATATACTTGTTTTTTGTTTGTTTGTTTGTTTTTTTAGACAGGGTCTCACTTTGTCACCCAGGCTGGAGTGCAGTGACATGATATCTGCTCACTGCAGCCTCAACACCCCCCGGGCTCAAATGATCCTCCCACCTCAGCCTCCCAAGTAGCTGGGACCACAGGTGTGCGCCACCACACCCAGTGACTTTTTTGCATAGCTGGGTTTTCGCCACGTTGCCCAAGCTGGTCTTGAACTCCTGGGCTCAAGTGATCCACCTGCCTCAGCCTCCCAGAATGCTGGGATGACAGGGATGAGCCGCCGCATCCGGCCAGAATGTGCTTTTAAAATTTTAAAGTATACGTAGAGGACGTAAGTGCAGATTTCTTAATTCATATATTGTGTACAGGTGAAGTCTGGGCTTTTGGTGTACGCGTCACCTGTATAGTGGACACTCTACCCAAAAGGTGATTTTTCAGCCCTTGCCCCTTTCCCTCCCTCCCTGCTTTTGGAGTCTCCAGTGTCTATTACTCCTCTGTTTGTGTCCCTACTGTTTAGCTCACATTTTGCTTGTTGTTTTTTTTCACTTTATCTCAGTGCATTCATACCATTTATATTCTTTTGCTCAACACCATTAGTGAGATTCATCTATATTGCTGTGATGATCTATACTTTGCTCATTTTCGTAACTTCAAAGTTTTCCACAGTAGTATACACCACAATTTGTCCACCTACTATTAATGGAAGTTTGAGTGGTTACCAGTTTCCAACTTTTGCCACAGCACTCTTGTATGTGTTTCCTGGTGTACACATGCTGTCTTCAACTTTGGTAGCCAGTGCCAAGTATTTTTTCAAGTGATTTGTACCATTTTGCATGTTCACAACAGTGTAAGCAGTTACCGTTGCTGCACACCTTTACTCACAGTATCGTCAGTTTTGGTTTTTAAAATGTGGCCATTCTAGTTGGTTTGCGTTGGCATCTCATTGCGGTTTCATGAGCTTTTTTTTTTTTTTTGAGACAGAGCCTTGCTCTGTTCCCAGGCTGGAGTGCAATGGCGCGATCCTGGCTCGCTGCAACTTCCGCCTCCCAGGTTCAAGTAATTCTCCTGCCTCAGCCCCTGGAGAAGCTGGGATTACAGGCATGTGCCACCACGCCCAGCTAATTTTTGTATTTTTAGTAGAGACGGGATTTCACCATGTTAGCCAGGCTGGCCTCAAACTCCTGACCTCGGGTGATCCACCCGCCTCAGTACCCCGAAGTGCTGGGATTAACGGAGCTGAGCCACCGTGCCTGATCTATTAGCTTTTCCTTAATTACCATTGCGGTTGAGCACATTTTTATAATTGGCCATTTAGATTTCAAGTCTTTTGCTCTTTACTACTCCCCATCTGTCTTTTTCTTATTGATTTGTAGTTCTTTATATATTCTGCATATGAGTCTTTTATCAGTCCCTTTATTATTGCTGCATAATGAAGTACTCCAAGATGTTGTGGGGCAAAGCAGCAATTTCGTTTTGCTCATGCTTTTGAGAGTCAGGAATTTGACAAGGGCTTACTTAGCTGGGTTGGGTGCCCGGTGGTTGGTGCTGGCTGTTGTCCAGAAGCTCAGCTGGGGCTGCCAACCAGTGCGCCCATTCAGTGTCTTTCCAGCATGACAATCCCACACTAGTTGAAGTTCTTGTGTAGCAGGTGGCTTCCCCAGAGTGACTATCCAAGAGAACTAGGTGGAAACTAGATAGTCTCGAAGAAGTCACAGCCTGCCTAGGGGACATGTTCCCCACAATTACTAGAGAGAGGCAAGGTCACATGCAGAAGAGCATGTGGGATGCAGACACTGCCAAGGCCATCTGTGGAAAAGGAACTTGAGTACATTGTGCTACACATCTCCTCTCATTCGGGGTCTGACTTTTCACTTCCTTAATGCTCTCTCTTTTTGGGAGGCAGGATTAAGACAGAAGATTTTCATTTTAACACAGCACACTTATGAATTGGTTTCCTTATGGCTGGCGTTGCTTGTGTCTCATTATTTTATTACTAGTATTTTTTGTTTGCGATGGAGCCGTGCTCTGTTGCCCAGGCGGGAGTGCAGTGGCAAGATCTCGGTTCACTGCAACCTCCGCCTCCTGGGTTCAAGCGATTCTCCTGCCTCAGCCTCCTGAGTAGCTGGGACTACATGCGTGTGCCACCATGCCTGGCTAAATTTTGTATTTTTAGTAGAGATGGGGTTTCGTCATGTTGGCCAGGCTGGTCATGAACTCTTGACCTCAGGTGATCCGCCCACCTCGGCCTCCCAAAGTGCTGGGATTACAGGCGTGAGCCACCGCGCCCGGCCTTGTGTTCTTTTAAAGAAACCTTTATCTTGATGTCATGAAGATATTTACTATTTTTTATCACTTATAAATTTTAATGTTTTATTTTCTCTTTCATATTTAGACCTGCGGGCCCTGGAATTGCCTTCTCTGTGTAGCGTAAAGTAGGTTCATGTGTCGAGTTTCTGTCTTTCACCCCGTAAAGATATCTTGCTACTGGCCGGGCACCGTGGCTCACACCTGTAATCCCAGCACTCTCGGAGGCCGAGGTGGGCAGATCACGAGGTCAGGAGATCGAGACCATCCTAGCGAACACGGTGAAACCCCGTCTCTACCAAAAAATACAAAAAAATTAGCTAGGTGTGGTGGCGGGCGTCTGTAGTCCCAGCTACTCGGGAGGGTGAGGCAGGAGGATGGCGTGAACCTGGGAGGCGGAGCTTGCAGTGAGCAGAGATTGCACCACTGCACTCCACCCTGGGTGATGGAGTGAGAGTCCGTCTCAAAAAAAAAAAAAAAAAAAAAGGTATCTTGCTATCTCATGACCATGATGAGAAGGTCATTCTTTCTACACTTTTCTCTAGTTCCCCCTCAGTCATACATTAACGATTGACACGGAATGGTTCATTTTCTCAGCTTTGTCTATTTTTGTACTGATACTGTCACCAAAACATCACAGGTTCCGTCTAGGTCCGGCCGCCCACCATACAGAAAGCCAATGACAGAGGAGAGAAGTATTGTCAAGGAGGAACGTTTTAATCAGGTGCTGTGGCTGACAAATCCATCTCCCTGACCAACTAAAACCAGGGCTTTACATAGCAAGGAAGAAATGAAACAATGTGTAACAAAACAGAAACTAAGGAGGGGCAAGGAAGCAATCATGATGGATGAACGGTCCAGCATCATTGTCTGGATGTGGAGATCTGGCGATTCTCAGTTCTTTGATACTTTATTTTTTTATTTTTTTTATTGAGGACTGAAGGTTGTTTCCTGAGGAAGGAACTCAGCTAAAACAAACTTAAGGTTCAAGCTTTAAGACCAGAAGCGTCCATTTCTACATTTATCCAAAAAAACTATCTATGGGACTATTGAGTCGGTTTCAATAGTACCATATCTTCATTACCTTAGTTATATAAAAATCTACATATCTGGAAGCGTAAATCCTTCCAACCTGTTCCTCAAAAGTGACTTTGGAATTTTTCACAAGTTGAATTTTCATTTAAATTTTAGACTTATTTTTAATCAGCTTCCACACATACATGATATGCTGGGATTTTGATTAGAGTTACAATTAGCCTATGACCAATTTGGGGCGAACCAACTTTCTTTTAATCCATAAACATGGAATATCTCTTCGTTTTTATTTTTAATATATATGATGGTTAATATTGAGTGTCAACTTGATTGGATTGAAGGATGCAAAGTATTGTTCCTGGGTGTGTCTGTGAGGGTGTCGCCAAAGGAGATGAACATTTGAGTCAGTGGGCTGGGAGAGGCAGACCCACCCTCAGTCTGGGTGAGCACCATCTAATCAACTGCCAGCACGGCTAGAACAAAGCAGGCAGAAGAACGTGGAAGGACTGAAAGAATGTACTTTTTTTTTTGAGACGGAGTTTCGCTCTTGTTGCCCAGGCTGGAGTGCAGTGGCGCGATCTTGGCTCACTGTAACCTCTGCCTCCCGGGTTCAAGTGATTCTCCTGCCTCAGCCTCATGAGTAGCTGGGATCACAGGCACGCACCACCACACCCGGCTAATTTTGTATTTTTCATAAAGATGGGGTTTCTCCATGTTGGTCAGGCTGGTCTCGAACTCCCGACCTCAGGTGATTCACCCGCCTTGGCCTCCCAAATTGCTGGGATTACAGGCGTGAGCCACTGCGCCCAGCCTCGTCTGTATTTCTTAAATTAGTCTAGCTAATGGTTTGTCAGTTTCATTTATCTTGTCAAAAGAAAACTTTGTTTCGTTGATCTTTTAAAAAATTGTCTCTATTTTGTTTATTTTTGCTCTGATCTTTATTATATCTTTTCTTTTTACTAATTTTGGGTCTGGTTTGCTCTTGTTTTTTTGAGGTGTACTATTAGGTTATTTGGAATTTTTCTATTTTTTTGATGTAGGAGCTTATTGTTATAAACTTCCCTCTTAGTACTGCTTTTGCGGCAACCCTTAGGTTTTGGTGTGTTTCAGTAAAATTTTAAATTACCCTCTTAATTTCTCCTTTGACTATTCAGGAACACGTTTAATTTCCACATATTTGTACAGTTTCCAAAATTCTCTTCTTACTGATTTTCTAGTTTTATTCCAGTGTGGTCAGCAAAGATACTTGATCTGATTTCAATTTGCTAGAATTTGTTGACACTTGTTTTGTGGCCTAAGATATGGTGTATCCTGGAGAATATTCTATGTGCTGATAAGAAGAATGTGTATTCGGTGAAACCCCGTCTCTACTAAAAATACAAAAAAAAAAAAAAAAAAATAGGGCGTGGTGGCGGGCGCCTGTAGTCCCAGCTACTCAGGAGGCTGAGGCAGGAGAATCGCTTGAACCCGGGAGGCAGAGCTTGCACTGAGCTGAGATCGCGCCACTGCACTCCAGTCTGGGCGACAAAGCGAGACTCTGTCTCAAAAAAAAAAAAAAAAAAAAAGAATATGTATTCTGGCCAGAGGCGGTGGCTCATGTCTGTAATCCCAGCACTTTGGGAGGCTGAGGCGGGCGGATCATGAGGTCAGGAGTTCGAGACCAGCCTGGCCAACATGATGAAACCCCGTTTCTACTAAAGATACAAAAAATTAGCTGGGCGTGATGGCATGTGCCTGTAATCCCAGCTACTCAGGAGGCTGAGGCAAGAGAATTGCTTGAATCTGGGAGGCCACTGCACTCCAGCCTGGGCAACAGAGCGAGACTCCGTCTCAAAAAAAAAAAAGTGTATTCTGCAGCTGTTGGATGAAACGTTCTGTAATATCAGTTATGTCCATTTGGTCTAGAGTATAGATTTAACTCCAGTGTTCTTTACTGATTTTCTCTTGGGATCGTCTGCCCACTCCTGGAAGTGGGGTGTTGAATAGGGGTCCCCTATTATCATCGGATTGCAGTCTGTTTCTCCCTTTAGATCTATTAATATTTGCTTTCTACATTTGAGTGCTCTGGTATTGGGTACACTTATATTTGTAATTGTGATATCCTTTTTCTGAATGGCCTCCTTTGTCATAATATAATGACCTTGCTTGTATATTTTTACACTTTCTGACTTCAATTCTATTTTGTCTGATATAAGTATAGCTACTCTTCTTCTCTTTTAGTTTCCATTTGCATAGAATATATTTTTCTACCCCTTCACTTTCGGTCTACCTGTGTCCTTACAGCTGAGCTGAGGCAGCATAGAATTGAGTCTTGCCTTTTTATTTATTCAGCCCCTCTACATCTTTGAGATAATTTAATCCATTTATATTTTGGGTCGTTATTGATAGGCTGTACTTACTCCTGCCATTTTGTTAAATTGTTTTCTAGTTGTTTTGTAGAGCTTCTGTTTTCCTCCTCTGTGGTTTGATGGCTTTCTACTCCGGTATGGTTTGGTTCTTTTCTTTTTATCTTTTGTGCATCTATTACAGGCTTTTGCTTTGTGATTACCCTGAGGCTTACATAAAACATCTTATAACAAGTTAATTTAAGATGGTAATAGCTTAATTTTGATCTCATACAGAAACTCTCCATTTTTACTCTTCCTCCTCCCAGGTTTTATGGTTTTGATGCTGCACTTAATGTCTTTTAATAAAATGGATCCTTTAGCAATTATTGTAGCTTTATTTATTTATATTATTTTATTTTTGAGATGGAGTCTCACTTTGTGGCCTAGGCTGGAATGCAGTGGTGCAATGTCGGCTCACTGCAACCTCTGCCTCCCGGGTTCAAGCGATTCTCCTGCCTCAGCTTCCTGAGTAGCTGGGATTACAGGCACACACCACCACACCCGGCTAATTTTTGTATTTTTAGTAGAGACCGGGTTTCGCCATGTTGGTCAGGCTGGTCTTAAACTCCTGACCTCGTGATCTGCCCGCCTCGGCCTTCCAGATTGCTGGGATTCCATGCGTGAGCCACCGCTCCAGGCCTATTTATTTATTTATTTTTAGATGGAGTGGCAGATCTTGGCTCACCACAACCTCTGCCTCCCGGGTTCAAGTGATTCTCCTGCCTCAGCCTCCCGAGTAGCTGGAACTACAGGCGCACATGCCACCAAGCCCCGCCAATTTTTGTATTTTTAGTAGAGACGGGGTTTCACTATGTTGGCCAGGCTGGTCTTGAACTCCTGACCTGGTGATCTGCCCGCCTCGGCCTCCCAAAGTGCTGGGATTACAGGCGTGAGCCACTGCGCCCGGCCTTAGTTATTTTTTAATAGATTTGACATTTGACCTTTCTTTTCTTTTTCACTGACAGGATCTTGCTCTGTCCCCCAGGCTGGAGTGATTAGTGATGTCCAGGATCTTTTTCATATGCTTGTTGGCTGTATGTCTTCTTTTGAAAAGTGTCTTTTCATGTCCTTTGCCCACTTTTAAATGGGGTTGTTTGTTTTTTGCTTCTTAATTTGTTTAAGTTTCTATTTCTTATTTTAAAAATTGTGGTAAAATACTCATAAAATTTAGCATCTTAACCGTTTTTAGGTATACAACTCAGCGGCATGAAGTATGATCACATTGTTGTGCTGACGTCACCCCCATCCGTGTCTTCAGAGCTCTTTCCATCTTGCAAAATTGAGACTCTATACTCATTAAAAATAACTCTAGGCCATGTGGAGAGGCGTGTGCTGCGCGCGCGGGACAGAGGCCCAGCCCGGGAAGCCGCGGGGCCCGGTGGGGCTAAGGCTTGAGCTGGAGGCGCCGCGCGGCTCCTTCCCTGCGCCCTGCCTGCCGCGGCCGCTCCACAGGGGGGTGGCCTCATCCGTGCGCGGGAGCCGGGCGCACAGCTCACCTGCTTGTGGTTTTTTCTGTGACTGCCCGCCGCCTCCGTCCTGCACTTGATTCCTCTCGCCTTGTTGCTGGACGGTGGTGGAAGGGCAAGAAGGAACCGAGGACACCTCTGGGTGTTGTTTCTGTTTCCTTCTTGCAGCTTGGGAAGTGGAGGGCGTGGGATGGAAAAGAACCGGGACCTCCCTCCTCCTCCTCTCCACCTTCTTATACTAAGGAGGCTGCTCTGCCTGCAGTAAGCCCCTAATTTCCCTTCCTCTTTTCCCTCTATCGCAGCCCTCGCCCACCCTGCGTCCCCGCCGCCACCCCCCACCCCCCCAGTCCCCACCGCCACCCCCCACCCCCCAGTCCCCACCTCTCCGCCTCCCCCCACCCCCCAGTCCCCACCGCCACCCCCCACCCCCCAGTCCCCACCGCCACCCCCACCCCCCAGTCCCCACCTCTCCGCCTCCCCCCACCCCCCAGTCCCCGCCGCCACCCCCCACACCCCCAGTCCCCACCTCTCCGCCACCCCCCACCCCCCAGTCCCCGCCGCCACCCCCCACCCCCCAGTCCCCACCTCTCCGCCTCCCCCCACCCCCCCAGTCCCCACCGCCACCCCCCACCCCCCAGTCCCCACCTCTCCGCCACCCCCCACCCCCCAGTCCCCACCTCTCCGCCTCCCCCGCCCGCCGCCTTCCCGCCAAGCCAGGGGAGACAGTGAGCCCCGGCTTGTACAGAAAAGTAAAATGGGCTGGGCGCGGTGGCTCACCACGTGAGGCCCAGGCGAGAGGATCGCTTGAGCCCAGAAGTTCGAGACCAGCCCGGGGAACATGGCGAAACTCAGTCTCTACAAAAAAATTAGGCAAGCGTGGTGACGCACACCTGTAATCCCAGCTATTAGGGAGGCTGAGGTGGGAGGATCACCTGAACCCGGGGGGCAGAGGTTGCAGTGAGCCGAGAGATCGTGCCACTGCACTCCAGCCTGGGCGACAGAGTGAGACTCTCAACAAAAAACAAACAAAACAATCAGCAGCTCTGCTACACACCAACATTAACCAGCCTGACAATCAAATCAAGAACTCAACCCCTTTTACACTAGCTGCAAAAATAAAATAAAATAAAATGCTTAAGAATATACCCAAGCAAGGAGGTGAAAGATCTCTACACAAGGAAAACTGCAAAACACTGCTGAAAGAAATCATTAGACGACACAAATGGAAGCACATCCCATGCTCGTGGATGGGTAGAATGAATATTGTGAAAATAACCATACTGCTAAAAGCAATCTACAAATTCAGTACAACTCCCATCAAAACTCCACCATCATTCCTCACATAACTAGAAAAAAACCCCTAAAATTAATATGGAGCCAAAAAAGAGCCTGCGTAGCCAAAGCGTGTTCTGTTTTTAAAGGTTTATTTTGTAGAGACAGGGTCTTGCTATGTTGCCCAGGATGGTCTTGAACTCCTGGGCTCAAGTGATCCTTCTGCATTGTCCTCCCAAAGTGCTGGGATTACAGGCATGAACCGCTGTGCCTGGTCATGTTGAACTATCCTTACAATCCAGCAATAAATCTTACGTGGTCATAATGTATAGTCTCCTTAATATGCTGCTGAATTCAGTTTGCCAGTATTTTCTTGAGTTTTTTTTTTTTTTTTTTTGAGACAAGGTATTGCTCTGTCCCCCAGGCTGGAGTGCAGTGGTGCGATCCTGGCTCACTGCAACCTCCCCCTCCCAGGTTCAAGCGATTTTCTTGCCTCAGCCTCCAAAGTAGTTGGGACTACAGGTATGTTCACCACGCCCAGCTAATTTTTGTATTTTTAGTAGAGAGGGGTTTCACCATGCTGGCCAGGCGGGTCTTGAACTCCTGACCTCAAGTGATCCACCCCCCCCGGACCTCCCAAAGTGCTGGGATTATAGGCGTGAGCCGCGTGCCTGGCCTGTTGAGGATTTTTGCATCACTGTTTGTAAGGGATGTTGGTTTGCAGTTTTCTTGAAGTGTCTTTGACTTTGGTATAGGTCATGCGGGCCTCGTAGAATGTGTTAGGAAGTGTTTCTTCTACAATTTCCTGGGGAAGTTGGAACAGGATTGGTATTAATTCTTCTGTAAATGTTTGGTAGTATTCACTGGCAAAGCCATCAGGCCTAGAACTTTTCTTTGTTGGGAGATTTTCGATTGCTGTTTCAATTTTCTTACTATAGGTCTGTTCAGATTTTCTATTTCTTCATGGTTTAGTCTTGGTTGATTTTGTGTTTCTAGGAATTTGTCCATTTCATCTGTGTTATCCAATTTGTGGCTGTACAATTACTTATGTTGCTTTTGTGTAATCCTTTTTATTTCTGTAAAATTGGTACTAACGGCCTCACTTTCATTTCTGATTTTGGTAATTTAATTCTTCTCCCTTTTTTCCTTAGCCCATCCAGCTAAAGTTTGTGATTTTGTTGATAATTTTGAAGAACTAATTTTTGGTTTTGTTGATTTTCTCTGTGATTTTTCTATTCTCTATTTTATTTATCTCATCTTTAATCTCCTGCTAGCTTTGATTTTAGCTTGTCCTTTTCCTACTTATTTAAATTATCACGTTGTTGATTTGAGATTTAAAAAATCTAAATGTTTATAGCTATAAACTTTCCCTCTTAGCATTGCTTTTGCTCCATCCATAAGTTTTGGTATGTTGTGTTTTGTTTTCCTTTGTGTCTAAGTATTTCCTAACTTCCCTTGCAATTTCTTCTTTGATCCATTTATTGATCCATTTTCCTTTGTGTCTAAGTATTTCCTAACTTCCCTTGCAATTTCTTCTTTGATCCATTGGAAAGTGTGTAATTTCCAAAACTTTGTGAATTTTCCAGTTTTCCTTCTGTTATTGATTACTGACTACATCCTATTCTGGTTGGAGAAGATATTTTGTATGATATCTATCTTTTAAAATATTTTGAGACTTAATTTGTATCCTAACATATGTCATATCCTGGAAAATGTCCCATGTACCCCTGAGAAGAATGTATATTCTGCTGTGATTGGGTAGATTGCTCTGTATATGCCTGTTAGATCTACTTGGTTTGCTGTGTTTTAAAGTTTTCTATTTCCTTATTTATCTTCTGTCTGGTTGATCTATTTATTAATGTGAATAGGGTATTGAATTCTGCAAGTATTATTGTAAACTGTCCACTTCTCCCTTCAGTTCTGCCGACGTTTGCTTCTTCATATATTTTGGGACTCAGTTATTAGGTATATATATTTGTAACTGTTATATATTCCTGATGTACTTACTCTTTTTTTTTTTTTTTTTTTTTTGAGACAGGGTCTGATTCTGTCACCCAGACTGGAGAGCAGTGGTGCACTCATGGCTCATTGCAGCCTCGACCTCCCAGGTGCAAGTGATCCTTCGTCCTCAGCACCCCCCAGTAGCTGGGACTACAGGTGTGCACCACGATATCCAGCTAATTTTTTTTTTTGTATTTTTTGTAGAGACACGGTTTCGCCATGTTGCCCGAGATGGTCTTGAACTCCTGGGCTCAAGTGATTCTCCTGCTTTGGCCTCCCAAATTGTTGAAATTGCAGGCATGAGCCACCATGCCTAGTCACATTTATTATTATTATTATTATTATTATTATTATTATTCTAATCAACATTTAATGTCCTTTGTTGTCTCTTGTAACAATTTTTGGCTCAAAGTTTATTTTGTTTGATATCACCATAGCCACACGGGCAATCTTTTGGTTACTGTTTCTGTGGAATATCCTGTTCCATCTTTTCACTTTCAAATTTGTATCTTTGGATCTAAAATGAGTGTCTTGTAGACAGCATATAATTGGATCATGTTTTTACCCTTTCAATCTCTTGATTGTAGCATTTAATCTATTTACACTTAATTACTGATAAAGAGGGACTTACTTCTGTCATTTAAAAATTTTGTTTACCAGGAGCAGTGGCTCACGCCTGTAATCCCAGCACTTTGGGAGGCTGAGGCAAGTGGATCACACGGTCAGGAGTTCAAGACCAGCCTGACCAACATAGTGAAACTCCGTCTCTACTAAAAATACAAAAAAAATTAGCTGGGCATGGTGTTGGGCGCTTGTAGTCCCAGCTACCTGGGAGGCTGAGGCAAGAGAATCTCTTGAACCTGGGAGGTGGAGGTTGCAGTGAGCCAAGTTTGTGCCACTGCACTCCAGCCTGGGTGACATAGAGAGACCCTGTCTCAAAAAAAAAAAAAAAAAAATTTTAGGCCGTGCACGGTAGCTCATGCCTGTAATCCCAGCACTTTGGGAGGCCGAAGAGAGTGGATCACCTGAGGTCAGAAGTTCAAGACCAGCCTGGTCAACATGGTGAAAACCCGTCTCTAGTAAATTTTTCTTTTCAGTCATTGTACATTTCAGTTCCAGAATTCTGGGGGGCTCTTTTTAGGTTTTCTATTTCCTTATTGACATTTCCATTTTGTTCTTTTTCTTTTTTTGAGACAGAGTCTTGCTCTGTCACCCAAGCTGGAGTGCAGTGGCGCAATCTCGACTCACTGAAAGCTCCGCCTACCAGGTTCACGCCATTCTCCTGCCTCAGCCTCCTGAGTAGCTGGGACTACAGGTGCCCGCCACCACGGCCGGCTAATTTTTTGTATTTTTTTGGTAGAGACGGGATCTCCTGACCTCGTGATCCACCCGCCTCGGCCTCCCAAGGTGTTAGGATTACCAGTGTGAGCCACCGCGCCCGGGCCTCCAGTTAGTTCTTACATCTTCTTGACTTTCTCCACAGATTTTTTTTTTTTTTTTTTTTGAGGCAGAGTCTCACCCTGTTCCCCAGGCTGGAGTGCAATGGCACGATCTTGGCTCACTGCAACCTCCGCCTCCTAGGTTCAAGCAATTCTCCTGCCTCAGCCTCCTGAGTAGCTGGGACTACAGGCGAGCGTGCCACCACGCCCAGCTAATTTTTGTATTTTTAGTAGAGATGGGGTTTCACTAGGTTGGTCAGGCTGGTCTCGAACTCCTGACCTCAGGTGATCCACCCGCCTCAGCCTCCCAAAGTGCTGGGATTACAGGCGTGAGCCACTGCACCTGGCCTTTCCACAGATTCTTTTTGTTCTTTGAACACGCGCACACACACACACACACACACACACATATATTTTTGAGACAGAGTCTCACTCTGTCACCCAGGCTGGAGTGCAGTGGCCCGATCTCGGCTCACTGTAACCTCTGCCCTCTGAGTTCAAGCAATTGTCCTGCCTCAGCCTCCTGAGTAGCTGGGATTACAGGTGCCTGCCACCGTGCCCGGCTAATTTTTTGTATTTTTAGTAGAGAGGGGGTTTCACCATCTTGGCCAGGCTGGTCTTGAACTCATGACCTCATGATCCACCTGCCTCAGCCTCCCAAAGTGCTGGGATTACAGGCATGAGCCACCATGCCTGGCCTCTTTGAACATATTTTAGACAGTTGGTATGAAGTCTGTGTAGTGGATCGTCTCCCAGCTCTTTTGCAGGGATGGTTCCTGTTGGTGTATTTTTTATTTTGAATGGCCCATACTTTACTGTTTCTTTGTATACTCTTGTGGGTTTTTTTTTTTTTTTTGGTCAAAACTGGACATTTGAATCTAATACTTTAGTGACTCTGAAAATCAGAATTTCCTCTTTCTCCAGGGTTTGCTGTTTTTTGCTTTTGTATTTGTTTGTGTTTTGCTTTTTTGTTTTTTTGGAATTGTTGTAGACTGTCTTGGAGCTAAGGACCAGCTTGAGGTGTAACCTTAAGGTCTTCTCAGGCCTTTTCTGAAACTACACCTTCCCCTGGGCATGCTTGGTAACTTTCTAATTTCCCCTGTATATGCAGTTGCTTTTGAATGTCCTACTTTTTATTGTCTTGCTCCAAGGAGGGGAAATAGAGAGAAATTAAGGGGGAAAAAGTCACCAGTCCTCTAAGTCCCCTGGAAGTCACTTTAGCCAGCAAGGGAGGGGCTTGTAACAATGGGAGAAGGTGGCTCAGGCCTGTAATCCCAGCACTTTGGGAGGCCGAGGTGGCGGATCACGAGGTCAGGAGATCGAGACCATCCTGGCTAACACGGTGAAACCCCGTCTCTACTAAAAATACAAAAAATTAGCCGGGCGTGGTGGCGGGTGCCTATAGTCCCAGCTACTTGGGAGGCTGAGACAGGAGAATGGCGTGAACCCGGGAGGCGGAGCTTGCAGTGAGCTGAGATCGCGCCACTGCACTCCAGCCTGGGCGACAGAGCAAGACTCCGTCTCAAAAGAAAAAAAAAAAGGAGAAAGTGCAAAGTGCAATAACAAGGGTTGCTGCCTCTTTGTCTGTACTTCTGTGATCAGATGAAGCAATCAGTGATCAGAACAGATACTCAATATCTGGAGGACAGGGTCTCTTATACCTACCCTGGCTCCTGTCACCGATCTGTAAGCTGCTCCAGGAACGTGCACAGTTGCCTGCTGTGGGGATGAGAGGTGGGGAACAGGCAGCTGCAACTATGCTAAGAGCTCACTGACCAAAATTAACCACAATGTACCATCCGAGTCTTTTCCTGGAAGTTGCAGGCCTTCAATGGACTTCAGAGTTCCAAAATAGCTACAACAGACAGATTCTGTGAGTATTATTGTCTAGGTGAGGAGAGAGATTTCTCAGGCTTCCTGCTCCTCCATCTTCCCAGAATTCTCTTCTTGGTCATTTTATTTTTAACAAGGCTTGTAAGACCATTCACCACGAGAAGAAATGGCCTCGCCAACAACTGGTGCTGGTACCGCTGGATAGCCATAAGCAATGAAGTTGAAACTTTACCTCACACTATAGACAAAAATTAACTCAAAATGGATCAAAAATTAACTCAAGGCCTAAATGTAAAAATGAAAATATAAACTTCTGAGGAAAGCCAAGCAGTAAATCTTCATTTGGCAATGGAAGCTTAGCTAGGATATGCAAGGAAAGAAAAAACGGATAAGTTGGACATCAAAATTAAGACATTTTTGTGCATCAAAGGACATTATACATTTAAAAAACCATGGAACGAGAGAAAATATTTGCAAATCAAATGTTTGATAAGGAACTTTATCTAGAATCTATACAGAACAGTTACAAGTCAATAATAAAAAGACCACAAATACCCCAATTAAACATGGGCAAAGGATCTTAATAATTTCTCCAAAGAAGATGTGCAAATGGCCAAATCAGCACATGAAAAGATGCTCAGCGTCATTATCCACCAAGGAAATGCAAATGTAAGCCACGAGATACCACTTTATTCCAACTAGGATGAGCATAAGCAACACAATGGAAAATAAACATTGCTGGCAAAGATGTGGAGAAATCAAAGAGTTCTCATCTACTGCTGGTGGGGATGGTAAGTGGTACGGTCGCTTTAGAAATATTATGGCAGTTCCTCAAAATGTTAAACATCAAGTTACCATATGACCCAGCAATTTCCCTCACAGGCATACGTAGATCCAGGAGAAGTGAAATGAAAATGTAGGTCCACACAGAAATGTGTGCCCAAATGCTTATAGCAGCATTATTCAGAATAACCCAAAGAGGGAAACAATTCACATGTCCATCAACTAGTGAATGATAAATAACACGTGGTGTATTCACACGGTGGAATATTCTCACATGATAAGAAATGAGGTATAACAGAGGAATCTTGAAAACATCATGCTAATTGAAAGAAGCCAGTCAGGGCCGGGCGCGGCGGCTCACACCTGTGATCCCAGCACTTTGGGAGGCCGAGGTGGGCGAATTACCTGAGCTCAGAACTTCCAGACCAACCTGGGCGACGTGATGAAACTCCGTCTCTACGAAAATACAAAAAAAAAGTAGCCAGGCGTGGTGGCGGGCGCCTGTAGTTCCAGCGACTCAGGAGGTTGAGGCAGGAGAATCGCTTGAACCCAGGAGGCGGACCTTGCAGTGAGCTGAGATCGCGCCACTGCACTCCAGCCTGGGCGACACAGCAAGACTCTGTCTCAAAAAAAAAAAAAAAAGCTAGTCTCAAAAAAACTCACATATTATACTAGTTCATTTGTATGAAATGTCCAGAGTGGGAAAATATGTAGAAAGTAGATTACTGGTTGTTTATTGGTTTGGGTGGGGGAGGGATGGAAGCATGAGGGAGTGTTACCTAAAGAGTGTGGGGTTTCTTTCTAGTGACAGAAACATTCTCCTGATCACAGGGTCAGGAGTTCAATTGTGCTGATGGTTGCACCACTCTGTGAAGATACTGAAAGCCACATTAAGTATATGGTATGTGAATTATATCTCAATAAAGTTGTTACCAAAAAATTGACAGCACAGTGTACACAGGTTAAATAGTGAAGAAATACATAAACACTACAATCAATGTGGCATTTTACCCTGAACAAGACCTCAAGGCTGCTTGTTAAAGTGGTTTTGGAAGGGCTGTAGCTTATGATTTACTGTGAGGTGGTGGAAGGGAGGTTGTCTGAAACTGGGTGGGGTGGAAGTTTGTCCGGCCAAATGTGCATGGCTGTGGCTTGTCACACACCCAGCTGGAAGTGTGCGCTTGTGCTTTCTGCACACTTCTACGTTGCTTGAGCAGCTGGACTGGGCATAATGTTCTGCATGCACTTAGTGTGTTTTGCAAATGAAATCATGCATGAACAAATGCGAAAGTCACATTATGCTCAAATTCCCTCCAATATGTCAGTGCATTGAATAAAATGCCAATATTTATTTATTTAGAGACGGAGTTTTGCTCTTTTCACCCAGGCTGGAGTGCAGTGGCGCAATCTCGGCTCACTGCAACCTTGGCCTCCCAAGTTCAAGTGATTCCCCTGCCTCAGCCTCCTGAGTAGCTGGGATTACAGGCGCTTGCCATCATGCCCAGCTAATTTTTGTTTTACATTTTTTTCTGTTGTTGTTGTTGAGACGGAGTCTTGCTCTGTCACCCAGGCTGGAGTGCAATGGTGCAATCTTGGCTCACTGCAACCTCTGCCTTCCAGGTTCAAGTGATTCTCCTACCTCAGCCTCCGAAGTAGCTGGAATTACAGGTGCCCGCCACCACGCCCAGCTAATTTTCCTATTTTTGGTAGAGACAGGGTTTCGCCATGTTGGCCAGGCTGGTCTTGAACTCCTGACCTTAGGTGATCCACCTGCCCTGGCCTCCCTAAGTGCTGGGATTATAGGCATGAGCCACCGTGCCTGGCCCTAATATTTAAAACAAGTATTATAGCATAACTGGCTGTGGCTGTATGCTTATATTTAAAATGTCTCTTGGCTTAAGAAAAACAGACCAACAATCTTCGACTTTAGTCCATTTACATTTAATGTAATTACTGATATATTTGGGTTGACATCTACCGTATTACTATTTGTTTTCTATTTGTTTCATCATTCTGTGGTTCATTTATTCCTTCTTTCTTACAGTTTATGGATCCATCAAGTTTTTTATTATTTTATTTTATTTTATTTTTTCTCTTCTATTAATGTGGTAGATGGCAAAGATGGCCACCATGCCTCACTTCTTATATTCATGCACTTTTACAATGTGCGTTTGTAGCTTCTCCTGTTAAGGATGGAAGTCAGGGGCCGGGCGCGGTGGCTCACGCCTGTAATCCCAGCACTTTGGGAGGCCGAGGTGAGTGGATCACAAGGTCAGGAGTTCGAGACCATCCTGCCTAACATGGTGAAACCCCATCTCTACTAAAAATACAAAAAAATTAGCTGGGCGTGGTGGCGGGTGCCTGTAATCCCAGCTACACGGGAGGCTGAGGCAGAAGAATTGCGTGAACCCAGTAGGTGGAGGTTGCAGTGAGCTGAGATCTCACCACTACACTCCAGCCTGGGTGAGAGAGAGACTCTATCTCAAAAAAAAAAAAAAGAAAAAAGAAAAAAAAAGGAATTGAAGTCAATTTCTCCTCCCTTTGAAAAAGAAACGGCCTCTTAGCCACGTTAATTTAATTCAGCAAAAGTGACAATGTGAAGACCTTGTCCCTTTAAAATCTTACAACATTGCCACTTGGTGGTAGACAAAGAAATACTTTTGCTTTGAACTCTGAAAAAGTTAAGCTTGGAGGACTCAGACCACAGAGTTTACAAAATGAAGGCATGAAGTGGGAAAGGAAGCAGCTATGGCATAAGAGCCATTTCCCCTGGGAAAGTTGTGCCATAGGGACACAGGAAGAAGAGAACAAGACAGGACCCTAGCAGCAGGCAGATGAGGCCTGGGTCGTCTGAGGGACTCTGTGTCCCCAGTACTTGGGCCTTGGCCCAGGAAGACACTAGGCGTGTGACAGCGGGCGGAGGACAGCTCAGGCTGTGGAGGCAGTGCTTTGTGTGTTTGAAGCTTATCATGTGAGCACTGCACAGAACCCCACACCCAGCACACGGCTGGAGCACCTGCCCCATGGACAGCAGACATTTGAGGGCCAAGGGAAATGGCCACAGCGATAGGCCCAAGGAGGCCTCCCAGAGAAAGCCCTGCTCAGTGCAGGCCGGGCAGGCTGGAAAGGGGTCTCTGGGCCAGTCCCCACAGCACACACCTGGCAGAACGTCAGACAGGCCACACTGAAATGGCCAAAGACAGAGGAGACCTCAATCCTTCCTGGTGCTGGAGAGTGAACTTCGGGGAGCCTGTGCAACGTCCAGACTGGGATCACTCAGAGAGGCAGGGAGACAATGAGGGTGGGGGGAACCTTGACACTCCAGCCGTTGACCCAAGGGAGCCCGTGCTATCCTGGGAGGCGCTGCGATCTAATCTAGAAACAGCTGAACAAACTGTAGGCACAAGTTTGTTTGTTGACACTATCTGTGGAAATGAGGGATGGTGTTGACAGCAATTTCATTCATTGATGGACAAAGAACTTCTGTGCCTCTGAGTTGTAGTGTGTAAATGTCAAAACCTCCACATTGATGTGAGAGAGGAAAAAGCCCCAGGAGGGGTTTGGTCACATAATAGACTACGCAGAGTGGACTCCCAGATGGCCGTGGAGCGAATGTGGTTGGTTTTTGGGTACTGAGGTGGGGAGATGGCCACGAGCTATCGTTGGGTGAAAAAGGCAAGTGACAGAACTAGAGGGGCAGTGTAATCCCTTCCAGTGAGAAAGAGGAGAGAAAGCAGAAAGGAAGGGAGGAAGGGAGGCAGGCAGGCTACAAGGAATGAATCTGGGGGCCTGCCAGTTAAGCCATCTGCCCTGTGGTCAGGGCAGCTGCTGGCCCGGGCTCAGGGTGCCCCTCTGAATGAAGGAAGAGGAAGACCCAGACAGCACCCCACGGCCCAACCTCATTCCATCCCCACAACTCAGGGCACGCCTGTGGCTGACTTCCTTCCTCCTGAAATCGGCCCCCCTGGGGATAGGAGCCCATCCTCAACCATCCAGGGCTCTGTGGGAAACAAGGTTTGAGTCCTTCTTCGTGGCTCTGGGGACAGAGTCAGATACCATGCGCCAAAGGTTCAAGATGGTTCCATTTTATTTGAAGCAACGTGTTTCTGAAGATCCTACACAATTCTATATGTACATTTATCAAAACTAACCTTTCACTTAGGGAGGTGTGTGTGCGCACGTGTGTGTGTGCATGTGTGCGTATGTGTGTATGTGTGTGTATGTGTGTGTCTATGTGTGTGTGTATGTGTATGTGTGCGTATGTATGTGTGTATGTGTGTGTCTATGTATATGTGTGTATGTGTATGTGTGTATGTGTGTGTATGTGTGTATGTGTGTGTCTATGTGTATGTGTGTATGTGTATGTATGTGTATATGTGTGTATGTATGTATATGTGTATATGTGTGTATGTGTATGTGTGTGTCTGTGTATGTGTGTGTATGTATGTGTGTGTCTGTGTGTATGTGTATGTGTGTCTGTGTGTCTGTGTGTGTATATGTATGTGTATGTGTGTATGTGTGTGTATGTGTATGTATGTGTATGTGTGTGTATGTGTGTGTGTATGTGTATGTGTGTGTATGTGTGTGTATGTGTGTATGTATGTGTGTGTATGTGTGTGTGTATGTGTGTATGTGTATGTGTGTATATGTATGTGTATGTGTGTATGTGTGTGTGTATGTGTATGTATGTGTGTGTATGTGTGTGTATGTGTGTGTATGTGTATGTGTGTGTATGTGTATGTGTGTGTGTCATACCTTTCCACTTGAAGACCGTCTTTCATTTTCTCCACGACCTTGTGTCTTCTACCTCACAGATTCTCAGACATTGACTTGTTAGAGTTTCTCAGCTCTGGCACCGGCGCTGCTACTTAAAGCATACCCATCTCTCACTGTGATAAGCGCCAAAAAGCAGTGTGCCCACGGAAAGCACTTGCAGAAGTGAGGTGCTGGGATTGAAGCTACTGAGGAAGCAACGGTGCCAACAATTTGCTGACTGCTTCCATGGCGCCACCGTGTGGCCATGTTGTGCCATGTGTCCACACGCCTGAGACCTGTCATCTTTAAGATCACTCCTGCAAGTAATTTAAAAACAAATTTGAAGTGAGACAGATTATCTTCAAAAATTGTGCACAAAGTGAGGCCTTATGAGCGGTTTTAGCATGCAATTTTAAATTCACATAATTTACCCATATAGAAAATAATAACACACCAGGAGAAATTAGAGCTTAGTTACAGGAAAAGCCGTGCCGACCTCGGTGTGGCTAGAGGGCCAGTCTTCTTCTTTCCCACCTGTGGTGGGATGCTTGGACCCAGAGAAGAGAACCTCTCTTCAGAGCAGGTGGCAGCTCCAGTCATGGTGGTTGTGCTGGACGGATACTGACTGCGAGCCAGCCTCTCTGTGGAGTGCTGCGTGCATGTACTTGTTTACTTATTCATTCTGTAGTTATTTATTTTGCTCCTATATGGCAGGCACTCAGGATAGAGGGGTGAATGAGAAAGAGGTTCTTGCTCCTGTAAAATCTATTGGCTTCCCTCCAAGGAATGTACTATGTTTTTTGTTTGTTTTTAGAGACGGAGTTTTGCTCTGTCGCCCAGTCGAGTGTAGTGGCACAATCATGCCTCACTGCAACCTCAACCTCCCTGGCTCAACTTCCTCTCACTTCAATCTCCCTGGAAGCTGGGACTACAGGTGTGCACCAGCATGCCTGACTAATTTGTTTATTTTACGTTTTTGTATAGACAGGGTTCTTGCTATGATGTCCAGGTTGGTCTCAAACTCCCAGGCTCAAACAATCGTCCTGCTTAGGCCTCTCAAAGTGCTGGGATTACAGGTGTGAGCCACCGCGCCCAGCCTGTAAGAGTTCACTTGTAAGAAATGTCCAGAAAAGACAAATTTATAGAGATAGACAGTACATTTGTTGTTACCAGGGCCTGTGGGTGAGAATGGGGACTGACTGTGCAAACGGGCATTGAGTTTTCTTTTTGGGCAAATGGAAATGTTATAAAAGTCAGATTTTGGTCCTTCCACACCCACCCCAATTTGGGCCTCCCGTCTGGATTACAGGAAACTCCTCCTCCTCCTCCTTCGACTTCTTGGATACTGGAGCCTGGGCTGAAGAACCTTTTTCCTTCTTTGCCCCATGGCCGCCTGTTACCTCTCCCCAGCCAGAGGCAGCTTGCTTGGCTCCTGCTGACCCCGGCGGGGAGCCAGGTGCCTTGGGTGTCAGCTCCCGTACTGGCTGTGACGGCTCTGAACTCGGCACCTGCTGACTGGGGTAAGGCTCTGGTGATCCTGGGCCCGGGTATAGGTGCTCACGCCACCCCCACCCCCCGGGTCAGCTCCTCTGGACCCTGGGCCCACTCGGAGGCTGGTTCTCCTTGGCCCTGAGAACACCGTGGTGCCTCCTCACTTGGCTTTGACTGACATTGTGGGGATTCAGAGCTAGACTCTCGCTGTCTTTGAGGTGACTCCAGGTGTAGATCTTGCTGATGCTCGGGGGACCCTGGGCTTGGCTCTGGCTGCCTTTGTGGGGGACCCCCAAACCTTTGCACCCTGCTGCAGACTGGGTGATCCTGGGCTCGTCTCTGGCTACCTTTGGGGGGACCCCAGGCCAGCGTGCTGCAACATGTGGAGAAGACCCAGGCTTCCTTGTTTCTTCTGGGTTGGACTCAAACTCCACAAGGGCCAATCTCGCCCATGAAACTGAGGTGAGACTCTCACACCATGAGATCCACGGCCAAGCCACAAAGTTTCGAAACCCCTGCACACGTACACCGCACCCCCTGCCCCACCCCAGAGAACGACTTTTGATTCCTAGTTCCCAAAGGCTCTCAGGGACCAGGCCTGGTGGCTCATGCCTGTAACCCAGCACTTTGGGAACTCAAGGCTCGAGGATTACTTGAGGATAGGAGTTCGAGACCAACCTAAGCAACATAGTGAGACTCTGCCTCTGCGAAAAAAAAAAAAACCCAAAAAACAAAACAAAACAAACCAAGAAACCTCTCCCAGGGCCAGCACCCACTTTCCTTTCTCCTCTGGCAGTTTATGGCAGTGCCAGTATCCGTGTGACCCCGCCAGCCCTGAGTGTTTTTTTTTTTATTTTTTATTTTTTTGAGACGGAGTCACACCCTGTTGCCCAGGCTGGAGTGCAGTGGCCCAGTCTCGGCTCACTGCAAGCTCTGCCTCCCAGGTTCACGCCATTCTCCTGCCTCAGCCTCCCGAGTAGCTGGGAGTACAAGTGCCCACCACCACGCCTGGCTAATTTTTTGTATTTTTAGTAGAGACGGTGTTTCACCATGTTAGCCAGGATGGTCTCGATCTCCTGACCTTGTGATCTGATCTGCCTGCCTTGGCCTCCCAAAATGCTGGGATTACAGGTGTGAGCCACCGCACCCGGCCTGGTGTTATCTATTTTTAAAACGTTTCCCTGTCTGAGAGGGAAGACATTATTCCATTGCTCCAGTTTGCCCATTAGCCCTGCACACCCCAAGCCTCCTCTGATTTGCCTGCTTGGCTGCTGAATGTCACCAGCCTTAAGGTTCTCCCGTCACTGAGGCCAGCATGCGCTGACCACCAGGAGGCACTGCTCCCCTGCCAATGTCCTCTGGTCGCACCTGCTCCAGGACACTCAGCTGCGTTTCCGAGCCAAGGCTGCAAAGTTCCACGCCGGCTTTACGATCAGTAAAGGGCATCAATACCCTGAGACAGGAACTCGGGTTTTTAAGGCGTTTTTGTCGCTTCCAGCTCGGTTTCACCTGTGGTCAGTTGGAGCCAGGGTGGGGAATCTGCAGCTTGCAGAGGGGACCACTGCGCCTCCTGCCTGAGGCGGGCTGGGGGGTCGTTGTCCTCGCAGCGTTAAGGCGAGTCTGGGACAGGACCCCGGCACCCCCTCCGGATCTGTGGCATCCTCCAGGACTCCGGCGCAGGACGCGCTCCAGGAGCCGCTCCTTCAGGGCCTCCAGTGCGCGCAGTCCGGGCGCCGGACGAGCTCCTTTATCAGAAAGCGCAGCCGCAGAGCCCGCGTGTGCGCGATGTGGCTGCGGGTGGGAGCGGGCGGCGGGCCCGGGACACCGCGGCCACTGTTCCAGCCCCGCCTGGGCCGCCTGACCGCGGCTCCGCTGCGCCGCAGCCCCGCGCCCCTCTGGCTCCTGTTCCCGGGTCTGGGGAGAAAGCGGCGGGGCGCGCCTGGGCCCGCGCGGGTGCGAACGCGAGGTCTTTCCTGGGTGCTCCCAGGTCGGAGGGTTCCCAGGGCGGGGGCCATCAGGGTGGCGAGGCAGGGACCAGCCTCCGCTAGGACCGCGCTCGTGGAGCGGGGAGGCTCCTGGCTCACGTCATCTCCTGCTCCTCACAGATGCGGGAGGAAAGACGGAGGCTCCCAGGGCCCGGTTAACTCGCTCTATTGACAAAGAACCTCCTGGACCGGACTCCAGCCAGGCCCCTCTGAGCCCCGTTCTCATCAGGCCCCAGCCTTGGCCTATGGAGACTTGAGCAGACACTAGCAGTTACCAGCGCTGGAGGCCACACCCCTCAGATAACTCGGGCGCCCCTTAATTACCTGCCTGAGAAAACTGGATGCTGCCAAAGGGATGTAGTTTGTTCTGGCTGGCACCTGGGACAAGGCCTCTGTCTCCCGTCCCTCTGGGAGGATGACAGTTTCCAGATGGGGAGCAGCACTGGGGCCAACAGCACTCAACCAACCCTTTGCAATTTGTCACCTTCCTGACTCTACTGAGCGCCCCCCAACCCCTTCCTTATTGCCTCATTCTCCCTTTGAAACTCAAAGTCACCTCTACAAATCCAAGTTCAGTCCAGCTCCGGCTGGACTCTTGCCCAGTGCAACAGTTGGTACTGATGAAAATCTTCCCTTACCCCTGTAATTGGAGCCCGATTTTGTTTCTCTTTGACAGGTGGCATAGTGAGTGGTAGAGTCAGGATCCAACCCACTTCTGCCTGAACAACGCCCCTCTCCCTCTTTCAGACCATCCTCCAGCTTCCCCTGACCCCCTCCAACCTGTAAATCTGTCACCAACTAGAATCACTAGCCACCAACTGGAATCACTAGTCACCAGCTGGAATCGCTAGTCACCACCTGGAATCACTGCACCAGTTACTTAGAGCAACAACAACAACTTACTGGAAAAAGATTTATTTTTTTGTTGTATTTTGTGCTTTTTCTGCCATGTTTTGCCCAGGCTTTGTTTGCCCATCCTCTGATCCTCCATTAGGATATTAAAAAAATTAATATGCCTTTTTTGAGCAGTTTTAGGTTTATAGAAAAACTGAGCTGAAAGTACAGTTTCCACATACCCCTCCCCTCACAGTTTTCTCTTTATGAACATCTTTCATTAGTGTGGTACATATTCGAATTACTGAGCCAGTGTGAGTACATTATCATTCACCAAAGTCCATCTTTTATGTTAGGGTTGACTCCTTGGGTTGTATGTTTCATGGATTTTGACAGATGCATAATGACGTGTATCCACCATTACAGTCATACAAGATGTTTCACTACCCTAAAAATTCCTTATGCTGCCTAGTTTTGCCTTTTCCAGGATGTCACGTTTGGAGTAAAACAGTATGTGGCCTTTACAGACTGGCTTCTTTCACTTAATAATATGCATTGAAAGTTCCTTCTGTGTTTCTGTCGCTTGATAGACCATTTCTTCGTAGTGCTGAATAATATTCCATTGTCTGGATGTGTCACTATGTGTCCATTCACCTACTGAAGAACATGTTTTCTTCCAAGTTTTGATAATTATGAATAAAGCTGCTCTAAATATTCATGTACACGTTTTTGTGTAAATATGTTTTCAACTCATTTGGGTAAATACCAAGGGGTGTGATAGTGGCTCGTATGGTAAGAGTATGTTGAGCTCTGTAAGAAACTCTCAGTTGTCTTCCAAAGGGGCTGTACCATGTTCCATTCCCAGCAGCAATGAATGGGAGTTCTTTGCTGTTCCACATCCTTGTCAGCATTTGGTGTTGTCAATGTTTTGGATTTTATCTCTTCTAATAGCTGTGTAGTATTTTTGTTTTAATTGTTTGAATTTGCAATTCTCTAATGACATATCATGTCGATCACCTTTTCATCAATATATATTTATTTTTGGTGAGGTATCTGTTCAGACCTTTTGCTTATTTTATTTCTGGTGGTGGCGGCTTTTTTTTTTTTTTTTTTTTGCAAACTCTGCCTCCCGGCTTCAACTGATTCTCCTGCCTCAGCCTCCCAAGTACCTGGGATTGATTACAGGCGCCTGCCACCATGCCTGGCTATTTTTTGTATTTTTAGTAGAGATCAGGTTTCACCATGCTGGCCAGGCTGGTCTCGAACTCCTGACCTCAAGTGAGCTGCCTGCCTTGGCCTCTCAAAATGCTGGGATTACAGGCATGAGCCACTGCACCCAGCCATCTTTTGCCCATTTTAAACTTGGGTTGCTCTTTATTTTTGAATTTGAAGAGTTCTTGGTATATTTTGGATACAAGTCATTTATCAGATACGTATTTTATAAATATTTTTTTCCAGGTCGTGGTTTGTCATTCTTTATTTATTTTATTTTTTTATTTTTTGGAGACAGAGTTTTGTTCTTGTTGCCCAGGCTGGAATGCAATGGTGCGATCTTGGCTCAACGCAACCTCCATCTCTCCGGTTCAAGTGATTCTCCTGCCTCAGCCTCCTGAGTAGCTGGGACTACAGGCATGAACCACCATGCCCAGCTAATTTTGTATTTTTAGTAGAGACAGGGCTTCTCCATGTTGGTCAGGTTAGTCTTGAACTCCCGACCTCAGGGGATCTGCCCACCTCGACCTCCCAAAGTGTGGGAATTACAGGCGTGAGCCACTGTGCCCGGCAGCTAAGTTTTAAATTTTTTTGTAGAGATGGGATCTCGCTGTGTTGCCCAGGCTGGTCTTGAACTCTGGCCTCAAGCGATCCTCCCATCTCGGCCTCCCAAATTGCTGGGACTATAGGCATGAGCCATCACATCAGGCCCAACCTTAATGATTCTTTTTTTTTTTTGAGACGGAGTCTCGCTCTGTCGCCCAGGCTGGAGTGCAGTGGCACAATCTCGGCTCACTGCAAGCTCTGCCTCCCGGGTTCACACCATTCTCCTGCCTCAGCCTCCCGAGTAGCTGGGACTACAGGCGCCCGCCATCACACCCGGCTAATTTTTTGTATTTTTAGTAGAGATGGGGTTTCACGTGTTAGCCAGGATGGTCACCATCTCCTGACCTCGTGATCCGCCCACCTCGGCCTCCCAAAGTGCTGGGATTACAGGCGTCAGCCACCATGCCCGGCCAATAATTCTTAAATGTACAGTTTAGTTGTCTTAAGTACATTTGACATTGTTGTGCAACTGACACCACCTATCTCTAGAACAAAACTGACCCTATGCCCACTAAACAGTAACTCCCAAGCCATCCCTCCCTGCAGCCTCTTGCCCAACCATTCTTTCTGTCTCTGTGAATTTGACTACTCCAGGCACTTCATATAAGTAGAATCATATACAATGTTTGTACTTGTGCGTCTGGCTTATTCCCCTTAGCGTAATGACTTCAGCGTTCATCCATGTTATAGCACGTATCAGAATTTCATTCCTTTTTTTTTTTTTTTTGGAGACAGAGTCTCACTCTGTTGCCCAGGCTGGAGTGCAGTGGCGTGATCTTGGCTCACCGAAACCTCCGTCTCCCAGGTACAAGTGATTTTCGTGCCTCAGCCATCCGAGTAACTTGGATTACATGCATGTGCCACCACTCCCAGCTAACTTTTGTATTTTTAGTAGATAGGGGGTTTCGCCATGTTGGCCAGGCTGGTCTCAAACTTCTGGCCTCAAGTGATCTGCCCACCTTGGCCTTCCAAAATGCTGGGATTACAGGTGTGAGCCACCGCACCTGGCCAGAATTTCATTCCTTTTTAAAGCTGGATAATCTTCTATTGTGTATATATACTACATTTTGTTTATCCATTCATTTGCTGCTGGACATTTAGGTTGCTTCCACCTCTTGGTTACTGTGACTAATGCTAATATGAACACTGATGTATGAATATCTATTCTAGTCACTACTTGCAATTCCTTTCAGTAAGTACTCAAAAGTGGAGTTGGGCCGGGCGCGGTGGCTCACGCTTGTAATCCTAGCACTTTGGGAGGCCGAGGTGGGCGGATCACCTGAGGTCAGGAGATCGAGACCAGCCTGACCAATATGGTGAAACCCCGTCTCTATTAAAAATACAAAAATTAGCTGGACATGGTGGTGTGCGCCTGTGCTCCCAGCTACTCAGGAGGCTGAGACAGGAGAATCGCTTGAACCCAGGCAGTGGAGGTTGCAGTGAGCAGAGATTGTGCCATTGCACTCCAGCCTGGATGACAGAGCAAGCCTCTGCCTCAAAAAAAAAAAAAAAAAAAAAAAAAAAAAAAAAAAAAAAAAAAAAGTGGAATTACTGGATCATGTGATAGTTTTATGTTTAACTTTTTGAAAAAATAGCAGAATGTTTTCTACAGTGGCTATGTTATTTTACATTCCCAGCAGCAATGTACAAGGGTTTCAAGTTCTCTTCATTTTTACCAAAATTGCTGTTTTTATTTTTATTTTATTTATTTATTTTTGAGAGAGAGTCTTGCTCTGTCACCCAGGTTGGAGTGCAGTGGTGCGATCTCGGCTCACTGCAAGCTCTGCCTCCCAGGTTCACGCCATTCTGCTGCCTCAGCCTCCTGAGTAGCTGGGACTACAGGCACCCGCCACCACACCCGGCTAATTTTTTGTATTTTAGTAGAAACGAGGTTTCACCGTGTTAGCCAGGAAGGTCCCAATCTCCTGACCTTGCGATCCGCCAGCCTCGGCCTCCCAAAGTGCTGGGATTACAGGCATGAGCCACCGTGCCCGGCCTCTGAGCCTGGGTCTTTATAACAGCCACCCCAGGCTCTCCAAGGGCACCTGTGGGCAGGGCCAGGGAGCTCCGACCACATGGTGACGTGCCCTCCTCCAGCTCCCAGAGAGCCTGCGGCCCTCAACAGGGTGGTGTGGCGAGGGTGGAGCCCAGGTCTAGGGAGGCCCGGGTAAGACAATGGATCGGACTCACTGAGCGCTGCCTGTTTCCTGGCTCTGGGCTCCATCCTCCCATGTACACCCTCTTTTTATCTTCACCCTTGACAGAGCAGGAGCACCGTCATCTCGGACAAACACCGCCACTTTAAGTTCCAGCTCTCTTTCTAGCCCCATGCATTTCAAGAAAATCACTTCTTTTCTAACTACACGCAACAGCCAGAAAGAGCAGGCAGTAAAACACACATAAGACAGATAAGACAGCTCGGGCACAGGGGGAGGTGGGGGGAAAGCCTCTCAGGTAACTGCCAAACTTCACCCTCATACAACGGGCCCCAGTAAACCAGTGGGCCTTAATAAGCACATTCCTTTCCCTGCAGGTGCACTAAGATAGGGAAGCTAAAAGCAGATTTGGGGGCTATGCGTGCAGCTGCAGCAAGATGTATGGGAACAGACACACAACTCTCCCTCCCAGATAAGCACAACAAAGAGACACAGGAGCAGTCCAAGCCTCTGATAAACTCTCCCACCCTGAATCCTTAAAAACTCAGTCTGTAAGGGAGTGCGGGTTCTGACCCAACTCAGACAGAAGTCCCTCCCAGGTTTGAAATAAACCTGTTGATTGTTGAGCCACCCTTCGTGTTTCTCTCCTCTTTCTTTAATTCTTACAACCCCTCCTTCTCAGACGGAGATGTTTACAGCTGGGGAAACTGAGGCTCACAGAGAGTTGATTAAGAGAAGGCAAGGAAGGGAGACAGAGCCCCCTGCAGACTCCTCACCTGAGGAACTGAGAGAAGCTAGGACCAGGGCCTGCCTTGCACCCTACTCCGCCTCCACCTCCCCTTGTGGGACCTCAAGGGGTGGCCCCATTTCCCCTGTGCTGGGCAAGGAGCTCCTTTTTGCTGCCTGATGTTTTGGATCCTGAGCCCACACCCAGGCAGGGCTGTCTCCTCTCCCTGTAGTTGCCGAAGCCGGCAGGCCCCAGCCTTCACCTCTGTCCTCTACTGGATGACCCTGTGGTCAGTTCTCTGGGTTTTTCAGAAAGGTGGCACTTTTTACCCTGCATTTGGTGGAGAATTTCTCTGGAGCTTCCTAACAGAAATGACGTTTTAGGCAGTTTGGTATAAAAAACAGTTAAGACTTTGGTACAGAATTGTGACTCCACTGGGGAAAGGGAGACTTCCTTTCCCAGTCTGCTAAGTAGCGGGTGTTTTTCCTTGACACTGATGCTACCGCTAGACCACAGTCTGCCTGGCAATGGCGTCTTCCCAGAAGCTGGAGTTACCACTAGACCAAGGAGTCCCCTGGTGGCCCTGTCTGGGCGTGACAGAAGGCTCGCACTCTTGTCTTCTGATCACTTCTCACTATGTCCCCTCAGCTCCTATCTCTGTATGGCCTGGTTTTTCCTAAGTTATGATTATAGAGCAAGGATTATTATAATATTGGAATAAAGAGCAATTGCTACAAACTAATGATTAATGATATTCATATATAATCATGTCTATGATCTAGATCTAGTATAACTCTTGTTATTTTATATATTTTATTATACTGCAACAGCTTGTGCCTTCGGTCTCTTGCCTCGGCACCTGGGTGGCTTGCTGCCCACACACCTCAAGGGAGGCTTGGAGTACAGAGGACAGGGGGCTGGAGTTGCTCGGGGGTGCGCCTGCACACACTCCTGCACACTGGCTCTTCTGCCCTTGTCCTGGCTGCACAGCAGGGGCTGGTGGTGGGACCAGCAGCTGGGGGGCAGGGAGGGGGAAACAGGTTGGCAAATAATTACAGTTTACTTTTATTATTGAGATGAAATTTACATAACATAAAATTATCCATTTTTCAGTGGGTGATTTGTGGCATTCAGCACCGTCACGGCATAGCACAGGCATCACCTCTGTGTAGTTCCAAGACATTTCCACGGCCCCAAAAGGAAACCCCATACGTATTAAACAGTTGCTCCTTGCTCCCCACTCCCCCGGCCCCTGGGTTCTGTCTCTGTGGCCTCGCCTCTTCGGGACATTTCACCTGGACCTTTGTCTGGCTTCTGTCACTCAGCATAAGGTCTTCTGGGGTCCTCCACACTGTGGCATGCAACAGGCCCCGTTCCTGAGAGGGGTGAATAGTGTTCCATCACCCGTTCATCTGGGGACAGACATGTGGGTGCCTTCCACCCTTTGGCGATTATGAAAAGTGCTGTCAGGGACATTCCCGTTACAAATATCTGAGTCTCTGCTCTCAGTTCTCTTGGGTACGTACCTAGGCCCCAGGCGTGACATTGCTGGGTAATTCTTTTGTTTTTTGAGGAACTGCCACGCTGTTTTCCACAGTGGTTGAGTCATGTTCCATTCCCAACAGCAGTGCACAGGGGTCTATCCCGTCCTCCCCGCCCCGTGTTATTCTCTGGTGCGTGTCTAACTCTGGCCATCCAGTGGGTGCACGGCGTCATCTCCCTGTGGCTCTGGCTTGCCTTTCCCTGGCGACAGTGCTGCTGGGCACCTTTTCCTGGGCTTGCTGGCCAGTTGCCTCTCATTGGAATGGCATCTCTTTGAGCCCTCTGCCCGTTGTCTACATTTGGAAAACCCAACAGCCTGTCCCATTTTTAGTGTCCTGAGTTTAAGCATTTCTCTGCCAAAACAATCAAGCAGCTTCATCCAGAGGCATCTTCATCAGTGCCAGAGCCCCCCGTCCCTTTCGAGGAGGGCGTGGGATCATCTGATTTCTCCCGTGGGCACTGAGTCACCATCATCCTCGGGAACCCCGGGAACATTCCCAGAAGACCTCCTTCCCCCAAACCTCAGCTGTGCCCGGACCCCCTCCCCACCCAGGCAGAGGGCTGCATGTCGTTTTAGGGGTGTCAGGAGACTTAGGTCCCGGTCACAGTTCCACCATGAGTGAGAGATGCGAGTGCTGGGCCTCCGTTTCCCCGCACAGAATGGGGAGAGGGATGTCCGTATTCTCCAGTGGGTGGCTCAGGCCGGGTGTTGGAGGAAGAACCTTGAGGAAGAGAGGGCTGTGCCTGTTTGTGCAGGGATGGTGGTGCCTCCGAGGCCAGGGCTGGCTCCCATCTCTGCTCCTCCTCCTGCTGCTCCTCCAGGCCACCCTTCCTGGCTGGGGGCCCAGGAGGAGAGGTGTCTGCAGAGGCCCTGACCCCACACTGGGTCCCCTGCTCCACATGTTGGGAAGAAGGAATTTCAGTCTGGAACTGAGACTGCACTGCCATGATGGTGACTGTTGTCCTCTTTGGACACCAGGGAGGTAGCTGTCCTTGGCATTTATTGAGTGCCAGCAGCAGCTGAGTCTGTGCTGTGAACACACCTTTCCACACACGCCAGCCCCGTGTCCACAGCTCCAAGACCACCTGAGGGATTCACTCAGTGGAGCCCATGTGCTTATAGTGACTCTGTTTCCCAGGTGACCAGCATGACCTGGAGGAGGATATGCCAGGGCAGACATCCTCTGAGGAAGCCACAGGGGTTCACATGGTAAAGTCGTGTTTTTTTCTCTGAAATGGAAATTTTATTTCTCTTGGTGTCTCTCTGTTTCAACTGAATTAACATGTCTAAACCTTAACCGTGTACACTATAGGTGACTGACAGAATTTCTTGGTGTGCAAATGTCAGAGTTCTTTATCAACTAAAAAATGGTTTCACATGGCATCCACATTTACAAACTGTATGTCAGCAGACATTTTCCTCAAGAGAAATGCCTTCTTCTTGAGAAGTATTTGGAATTGTCAAACAAAAACAATTGAAAACCTTGCACAGAAATCTTGTGCCTTTCCACGAATGTCTTCTAGATATCGGGGCCATTGTCTCAACCACTATTTACCGTCTGTTTTTTTAACATCAACAAGTGAAGAAAAGACCTGTGCACGCAGGACACAGCCTGGTCTGATCCTCATAGTGTTTTGTTTTTCTCTAGATGGAGGGGGACCCAGACACACTGGCAAACAGTACGTATTCTGGGATCATCTCTTTGTTTAGGTTCGAAATCTTAGTGTGGCAAAGGTGGCGCTGTTTTGCCTGCCTTTGCTCAAGAGCCACTCTGGTTTGAGCTTCCTGCCAGAAATGAGATTTGGGAAGTTTGGTTTAAAAAAGTACTGAGAGTCCAGTAAACAACCCTAACCATGCTACTGTCATCCCTGGAAGCAGGAGTGTCATGTAAGGTGCGGTGGTACGTCAGGGTTGGGAGGGACAGAGGAGAGAGTCCTTATGGAATGATTGTGGATGTCTTTGGGAGTGTGTGTGCATTTCCCCAGAAAACATACTCCCATGTTGAAAGCACAACACAAGGATCAATGTTCAAGGAAAATTCCATCAGCACTGCACAGTTTGCATAAATCAACCCATTCATCCTCCACCACAGCTGTACCCAAAGATAAGTTTACTATCCCCAGACCTCAGATGGACATGGTGCAGAGTCGAATTTACCAAGCTCTTGGTCTTTTAAATGGAAGAGGCACATGTGACCTCGGGAATGAGTGGAAGGTTAATGCCATGGGCTACTACACTGAATTTATCACAAAGCCCTGGTATAATTTCTTGCTAAGCCAAGTTACTCCAGCAGTTGCAGTGAGCCGAGATCATTCCATTGCACTCAAGCCTGAGTGACAAAACCAAGACTTCCTCTCAAAAAAGAAAAAAGAAAAGAAAGAGATCAGGCTCTTGGTGGTGGTGAATATAGAGAAGCTGCTCGGGGGGCTCCGGGGCAGTGGGGGAAGGGATGTTCTTCCTCCTTCACATGGGCCTGATGCTTCAGAGCCATGGGGAGAGTTTCTGTTCTTTCCCGTGATGCCCACATCAGCCTGGAGGGATGGGCAGGGCAGGGGCTGCCACCCAGAGTTGACAGCTCAGGGAAGTGAAATGAGGGATTTGAAGTGACCTGCCCAGAGTCACAGCACTCAGGAGTGATGGATCTGGGACAAGAATGTAGTTGGTTTTCTGGGGACAGAGGTCCCTGAACGCCCGAGACCTCCAAATCATGGACTGGACCCTGAACCAGGGGCTCTTTTCACTCCCTTTCTCGATCCTCCTGCCCCAGGTCTCTTCAGGAAGGTGGATGCCTGGAGGTGGCTAAGTCCAGAGAAGAGCTTCAATCATTCAAACAGAAGCCTCTGGCCCCTGACCTTGCTTTGTGGTGAGCACATGACCAGTGACCATCCCAAGGGACCAGGGGGGTCTGTTTGGCCCCCAGGCTGGCTCAGAACTCAGGACGTTCCAAGCCAACTGCCACTTAACGGCTGTGCCAGGAAAAAACCTTCCTTCAACTGACCAACCCTGCAGGAGCAGTTAACGGAAGTTAACTGAACACGTGGCCATCGGGGCTGGTGCGTCAGCGGTTTGACGAATTCAATCCACGACCCATCCATCTTGCTGACGGCCGACCTGAGCAGCTACCTGAGAGCGGGCAGCGCTCGCTCGATGAAGGCCGCCGAATGACCTGGAAGCCACCCTGATGGGCAGGGCCCTCGAGGTTAATGAGACACAGGTAAAGTGTGCCCCAGGCCATGAGCAGGGGCCCTGACGAGGAGGACTGTGAGCAGGAAGCGAGCTCCCTCGCCTGCTCGCAGGAGACAACCCAGATAGATCAAAAGCCAAGAGCACAAAACCATGTGACAGCTGAGACCAATGTTGGCTTTTTAGACCTTTAAGGCAAGCATTTTGGTATTACAGGGACAGAATTAGAACCTGGGGAAGCTGACGGAGCTGATGAAAATTTGAAGGAGGTGGAGGTTGTGCTGAGCCCAGATTGTGCCATTGCACTCCAGCCTGGGCAACAGAACCCAGATCGTGCCATTGCGCTCCAGCCTGGGCAACAGAAGGAGAAGAGGGAGACCCCGTCTCAAAAAAAAAGAAAGAAAGAAAGAAATAGATTTCAGAATGAAAAATTGTTACCTCTTGTATTCTCATTGAGAACAAATTGATATCTTACGAACAGCTTACTTTTTAACCTTTGGTTTGATATTAGCGTATGTTTAATATTGTAGCTAGTTTTAATAAGACCCTATAAACAAATCTATCTCGGTTTTGATTGGGATTAGAAATTATGAGGTTATAAAACATTTATGTTTCATAAGCCTTTTATAACCTCATAACTTTTTCTATTTTATAACTGTTTACATTCATTCAGTTGTATTTATCTTTCAAATTTTTCTTTAAAACAATCCCCAAAACCTTTAAACTAGGCAAAATTCTGTTTCAAATCATGAAATAACTCATTATTTTTTTAGCAATCTCTGCATTTAGTCTGCTCTAATATTTGGTTTCAGGTTTGGATGTCTCTATTCAGAAGACTTTGGCCTGTAATCCCCCTCTCATGGGCTGTCTCACATCGCACTTGGTATCAAGATTCTCCCGATCTGGTGAAGGCAGTGTTGCTGTGTTCCTTCTGGATCTATTCTATGGAAAAGTGTGCATAAAATTGGCATGGGAAATGGGACATTTTTCTAAATAGAGGAAAATATTTAAGGCAAAAATCCTGATAGAAAAATCAAGAATACAAATTGAGAGCTTGGGAAATTCATCTCTCCACCATCTCCAATCTGAGGACGGGGGATGTTACACTAACCTTCACGTACAGCTGTGATGAAGGATGAAGTGTTGACTGATGCAGGGATGGAATTTTGTTTCTAGAACATTGATCCTTGTGTCGTACTTTGCACAGAGGAGCATGCTTTCTAGAGAAATGCACACACACTCCCAAAGGCATTCACCATCACTCCACACGGACTCTCTCCTCCATATCTCCCCACCCTGATGCACCCCTATTCCTATTTAAATGACATCACTGCTTCTGGGAACTGCAGTGGATGGCCACAGTTGTTGACTAAACTCTTCATTTTTTTACATCAAACTGCCCAACCTCATTTCCAGCAGGAAGCTCAAACCAGGGTAGTTCTCCAGCAAAAGTAGGGAGGAAAGTGTCACCTTTCTCAAAGCTAAGATCTTTCCTTAGCCAATGGGAGATCCCAGAGTGCATACTGTAGAGCTGAATCGCTGAGTGTGTCTGCAGAGAGAAAGGAAAACACTGTGAGCCTCAGACCATGCTGTGTCCTGTGTTCATGGGTCTTTTCTTCACTTGGTGACATTAGAAATCTGGTTGGGAGATAGTGCTCGAGGCAATGGCCCCCAAATAAAGCCTGGAAGACACTTGAGGAAATGCACAAGAGTGTTGTATGAGATTTTCAAAAATGATTTTTGGTTGCAAAGTCACCGCCATTTTCAAGAATGCATTTCTCCTGAGGACAATGCTCTCTGCCATGCAGTTTATCACTAACACTGTCATCTATGAGTGCCATCTGGAACAAGTTCCAAGTTGGCAATGAATGGGCTCTCACATACCTCTGCCCACCAAGAAATTCTGTGGCTCATCTGTAAAGTCCGTGGTAAGAATTACATATCTTAATTCAGAGAAAATAGAAAGAAACCAAAATAAATAAAATTCCCATCTCAGACAAAGAAAGAAGACTTTACCGAGTGTGCCGCCTGGATCAGGTCCCAAGAATCCAGCGAGGGAAACCACCAATTCCGGCGGTAGAAGAAGCCTAGGAAACGTAGAGTCACTGTCAGCCGTGGGAGCTGCTGAAGGACCTCTGGCAGCCTTGGGTGCTGAGGACACAGGGCTGGTGTGTGTGGAGAAGGTGGGTGAGAGCACGGGCGGAGCTGCTGCTGGGCCACCCTCCTTGGTGGTGAAGGCAGGCAAAGGACGCCATCAGGAGAGCCCTGGGAGACACAGCCTCGGGTCCCTGGCTAAGCCACCCTCATCACTGTGAAGTAGGCAGTGTTTACACAGGCAGCACACAAATGCATGACATCACCCCAGGACAGGGTCTCCTCACAGAAAGAGGCCTGGAAAATGTCCTCTATTTTAAAACAAGTTACCATGTTTAACATTCCTGAATCTATATATGCTCCTTCTGCACTTATCGTCTCTATTATTGGATTTTTTTTTTTTTTTTGAGACAGAGTCTCACTCTGTTTCCCAGGCTGGAGTGCAGTGGCGTGATCTCGGCTCACTGCCACCTCTGCCTCCTGGGATCGAGCGATTCTCCTGCTTCAGTCACCTGATATTACTGGATTTTAAAGCATTATTGTGAGAAATACACAATATGTATTATTTTAATTATTAAGTACACACTTCGGAGCATTAGTTCTATTCACAATGCTGTACAGAAAACTAAAAACAGGCCGGGTGCAGTGGCTCGCACTGTAATCCTAGCACTTTGGGAGGCCAAGGCAAGGTGGATCACCTGAGGTCAGGAGTTTGACACAAGCCTGACCAACACTGTGAAACCCCGTCCCTACCAAAAATACAAAAATTAGGCGGGCATGGTGGCGGGCACCTGCAATCGCAGCTTCTAGGGAGGCTGAGATGGGAGAATCACTTGAACCTGGGAGGTGGAGGTTGCTGTGAGTCAAGATTGTGCCATTGCACTCCAGCCTTGGCAACAGAGCAAGACTTTGTCTTAAAAAAACAAATGAACAAAACTAAAAACAATCTTAATTCAGTTTTCTTACCTTCCACCTTAGGAAGCTAGAGAAAAAAGTATAGTGTAATGTAAACCAGACATAAAAACAGAACAAAAAATTATTTACAGAAATCATTATAATAGAAATAATAAACAAAACCAAGGGCTGCTTCATAGGAAAGATAAATAGAATTGATAAACCTCCAGCCAGGCTAACCATCAAGAAAAGCTAGGAGACACAATTTACAAATAATATAAATAAAATGAAGAATCATTCCTGTTGATGCCATTAATATCAAGCAGATAATAAAAGAATACTTAGAATAAATCTATGCTCACAAATTTGACAGCTTAGATAAAAATAACAAATTCCTTCAAAGGCAGAAACTATATCATAAGTACCCAAAGGAGTCTCAGATAATCTGAGTAGGCTTATATCTATTACAGAAATTGAATCAATAAGAACTTCTTTAAAAATGCATTTTTAAAAATGATTTTACTGAATTCTACCTAATTCTTACAAGGGAAAACATAGTCTTATTATATAAACAGCTGATGAAAATTCTAAACATTTACCCAGTTACATTTTAAAATTATGCCCATTGCAAAATCTGCACGAGAATGAGGGCAGCTGTATTCACAATCGCCTGAACGGGAAGCAGCTGAGATGCTCTTCAGGCAGTGAGTGCAGCCACCCACACTGTTACAGGAACCCAGTGGAACATGATTCACTGATAAAACTTAGTAAGCCGTTAAGCTAAAAAAGATAGGAAAAATCTTGCATGCATATTGCGAAGTGAAATCAGTTAGTCCTAAGTGACTGCATACTTTATGATTCCAATTCTATAGAATCTGGGGAAAGAAAATCTACAGAGGCAGTAAAATAAATGATCTATGGTAGTCAGGGGTCCTAAGAAAAGAAGAAAGGGGCTAAGAGGTGCAGCACCGGTCATGTTTTGAGTGCGAAACTTTTCTGTCTGGGTGATGAATGACATTATGAGTTTGTCAAAATCCGTAGGCTGAACAACACCGGGTGAGCCTTACTGCAAACTCTAGACGTTCATTAAGAAGAAGATGATATCACTATTGCTTCAGCCACTGTAACAAATGCACCACATTCATGTAAGATGTGATCACAAAAAAAGGTACTGAGGCGGGAGGGTATATGGGAACTTTCTGTACTATTTCAATTTTTATGTTAATTTACAAGTTTCACATGATCTCCATTTGTTTGAAAAGGCAGCAACATTATCTCAGGAAGAGTTCCATTTTAGCCAATGTCTAACAGTCAGCTAAATATCTAAACCTTGCATTGAGATGTTCTTTACTATCAAAAGTGAACCAAACTTGAAGAGGAAATACAGTCAGACTAGTGATTGACTAGTGCTAGTCAATTTGCACACATGAAATAAAGAAGATACAGTGTAGCCATGTCAGAGTGGTCTGAAGTGTGGGACACTGAAGAATTTGGAATCCTTATGCTTGCAAGGGTGAGTAACTGAATTTCCACAGTATCTCTACGCTGCTGCTGCTCTTCAGGGGGCAAATTAGGATCAGGGCGCACGTGCGCTCTAAATCTGTGCGTAGATTCCTGCTGATCCAAGGAGTTATCTGGGAAATGTAAGAAGATAAAGACAGCTGTTGACATCTTGCTGCAAAAGACCATAAAGAAATGAGGAATCATTTATTCACAGTTCAACCCATTTCCTGTGTTCCCCGAGAACACTGTGCTGCCAGCGAGCTGTGCTTTGAAGTGGTGGCCTGCCTCTTCACATCTGTGGGTATTTCTAGTCGGTAGGATGAGAGACTGAGAAAAGAAGTAAGACACAGAGACAAAGTAGAGAGAAATAACAGTGGGCCTAGGGGACTGGCACTTAACATACTAAGGACTTGCACTGGCACTGGTTTCTGAGTTCTTTCAGTTTTTATTGATTATTTTTATTATTTCAGCAAAAAGGAATGTAGTAGGAGGGCAGGGTGATAATAAGAAGGTCAGCAAAAAACATGTGAGCAAAAGAACCTACGTCATAATTAAGTTTAAGGGAAGGTAATGTGCCTGGATGTGGACATAGGCCAGATTTATGTTCCTTTCTACTTAAACATCTTAGCGGAGTAAAGAATAACAAAGCAGCATTGCTGTAAACATGTCTTGCTTCTTACTATCGGGCGGTTTTTCTTTGATCTTAGAATTGAACAAATGTACATTCGGGTTTTATACTGAGACATTCAGTTCTTAGGAGCAGGCAGGAGACAGTGGCCTTCTTCTATCTTAACTGCAAGAGGCTTTCTTTTTTTACTAATCTACTTTAGCACAGACTTTTTACGGGTGTTGGGCTGGGGGACGGTCAGGTCTTTCTTATCTTATGAAGCTATATTTCAGACTATCACATTGGGAGAAACTTTGGACAATACTTCGCTTTCAAGGGCAGAGGTCCTTGCGGCTTTCTACAGTGCGTTGTGCCTTTGGTTTATTGAGACTAGAGAATGGCGATGACTTTTACTAAGTATACTGCTTGTAAACATTTTGTTAACAAGGCACGTCCTGCACAGCCTTAGATCCTTTAAACTTTGATTTTATACAACACATGTTTTTGTAAGCTCTAGGTTGGGTCAAAGTAGTTGGGTCAAAGTGGCTGGGGCAAAGCTACAGATTAACGTCTCAGCAAAGCAATTGTTCAAAGTACAGGTCTTTTTCAAAATGGAGTCTCTTATGTCTTCCTTTTCTACATAGACACAGTAACAGTCTGATCTCTCTTTTCCCTACACAGTTTTCCTTTCTAAATGGGAAATGGGTTAAATCAGGGGTCCCCAACCCCTGGGCCATCGATAGTGTGTGGCCTGTTCGGAACTGGGCTGCACAGCAGGGGGTGAGCTGCCGGCTGGGAGCAAAGCTTCATCTGTATTTACAGCCGCTCCCCGTCACTCCCATCACTGCCTGAGTTCCACCTCCTGTCAGATTAGCCACGGCATTAGATTCTCATAGAAGCGCAAACCCTACTGTGAGCTGCACAGGCCAGGGATCTAGGCTGCATGCGCTTTATGAGAATAAATGCCTGATGATGGGTCACTGTCTCCCATCACCCCCAGATGGGACTGTCTAGTTGCAGGAAAACAAGCTCAGAGCTCCCATTGATTCTACATTATGGTGAGTTGCAGAATTACTTCATTAATTATTACAATGTAATAATAATAAAGTGCACAATAAACGTGCAAGAATCATCCTGAAAGCATCCTTCCAGCCCACCGTTGTCCTTTGAAAAATTATGTTCCATGAAACTGGTCCCTGGTGTCAAAAAGGCTGGGGACCACTGGGTTCAATGTTTGATCCATTGTCCACTGTCACGATCTGCAGAGATAATCCTCCTGAATCTGAGCTGGGCGTTAGGAAGAATTTGCACTGTGGATTGCACTTAACAACGGTGCAGACTGACTGTGTAGGCAAATCCCTGTACTGAGATGAGACAAGGTAGAAGGGCAGCAGATGGGAGTGACCAAGAGCACGGGGAACTGGTGCACAAAGGTCTGGGCTCAAGTCCTTATTTGGAAGCTTCATGAACTGAGAAGTTCTATAGACCCTTCTGTGCCTCAGTTCCCTCTTCTGAGTGTGGAAATGTTCAGAATGGCCTATGTTACATTCTAAGGCTAAAAGTAATTAAACAGAGGTAAATTCTGAAGAAAACAGGTGCTTCAGGAATCCCCTTCACCCATTCCAACCTCCAGCCACATCATCAAACCCTATCCATCTTCCTCATGGTTTTCAGACCAGACTTTCATGGTCCCTCATTGTCACAGCTGCAGCTCTCCCTAAGAGCTGCCTTCACCCTCACCCCAGCCAGTCCCTCTCTGGAATCCTCCTCCCATAAACACATACCACCTTTCTAGCATAAGCCGGATTCTGCCACTGTCTATTTGAAGTCCTGCATATGACTTCCATCTCCTACTGCAAGAGTCATCAGCTCAGCCCAACTTCCCTAAGCCCTGATGATCCAGCCGTCATCTGTCTCTGCCACCTCCTGTCCTCACTGTCACTGTGCTCTCCCTTCACCACCAATATTGTAACTGATGAGCCTATCCCCACATACAATGTCCTCCTTAAACTTTCTCTGCCTGGAAGTTCTTCTGCTTTAACCAATATGAGAAATTGGAATACCTTCTTTATGGCTCATAACACATGCCATCTACCCGGCAAAACCTTTCCAAAAGGTCAGTTCTCATTTCTCATTGCACATCCCTCCATGGCAGCAGAGGCCATATTATGTCTACCTTTGTATTTATTTACAATCTGTTTGTAAATCATGACATGCTGAATAAAATTACTGCCACATTTATATTGGTGCCATGAATCCTTAACATACCATAAACACTCAGCCCTTGCCATGTGAGAGAACAAATGGATATATAAACTTAATATTAGTCTCCTTTGTATTAGCAACACATGTGCTTACCCTGGTCTGGATCCACTGAATGTTTTCTACCCCACTGCCACACACCTGCTCAAATCCTAAGCAGCATTTAGAAACTAGCTCAAGTGTCTCACTGCAGGCAGTTTTCCTTGTTGCCTCAAAAACAAAGTATGATACTCTCCCTGAATTCCTTACTCAGTTTTCTTTCCTGTAAGGTTTCAATTCCTATCTTACGTTAATAAAGATTTAGATCCACATGATCCGTCTTCATATGTAAGCTATTTCAGCACAGTTTCCATATCTACCATGTGTTGTATCCTTCAGAAGGTCCATTATTCCCCAGAAAACTGCAGCTCTAACAATCTCTTGAGAACATCAACAAATATTGCAAAATATCCTGATTACAGATTTCGAGGACAGCAAAAATGTGAATGAATGCCTGTATTATGCAATTTTTGTAAGATTACAATCACCACTGTTGATGACAACAATTTTACATTCAGCTTGTATTTAGTACTTGCTTCATTTGTTTGTCAATCAATTTGGGCTGAAATCTGAAAATTATCCTTCCTGCCATTAATCCACTCTCCAAATAATTTCTATGACACAAATTCCAGGGATCATAATTTCTTAAACTGAATCCTTCCAGATCAATTTTCTAATTGCCCTCTTTACAACTTTGTTCCTCAGTGCATAGATTAGTGGGTTCAAGGTGGGGGCAACAATGGTATAAACAAGAGCAAGGACCTTTCCCTGAATCTGAGAGTAGTTACTCTTCAGCTGAAGATACATGAACATGATGGTTCCATAGAACAGCAAGACCACCATCAGGTGGGAGGCACAAGTCCCAAAGGCCTTCTGCCGACCTTCAGCAGACTGCAGCTTCAGCACAGCCCTGGCAATGCAGGCATAGGAGGTGAGGATGGTGCACACTGGAAGGGCAAGGATGATCACACGAGCAATTAACATCTTCAATTCAGTTGGACCGGTGTCCATGCAGGACAGCTTGACAATGACCAGGACCTCACAAAGAAATGGTCCACACGGCGGTGGCCACACAGAGGCAAAATGGTGGTTAGTGAAGAGTGAAAGAGAGTTGGCTAACCCGGAAAACCAGGACAAGGCTGCGAGAAAGTGGCAGATCTGTTGGTGCATGATTGTAACATAGTGAAGGGGCCAGCGGACGGCAACATAATGGTCCACAGCCATGATAGCAAGAAGCACACACTCTGTGGAGCCAAGAGCCAAGGCTACAGAATACTGAACCATGCAGCCTACATAGCTGACCTTCTTACTCTCTCCCCAGATGTTCACCAGCATCTGAGGGACAATGCAGGTGGTGAAACACATGTCCAGAAATGAGAGCTTTCGGAGGAAGAAGTACATTGGGGTGCGGAGCCGGTAGTCCAGCAGGGAGACCAAGATGATGGCTGTGTTCCCTGTGAATGTCATGGTGTAGAACCCGGAGACAAACAGAGAAAGGATGAACTCAGCCTGGGGATATTCTGAGAAGCCAACTAAGATGAAGTCGTCTTCCCCTGAGCTATCATTTATTTTCATCATCTGCTTATTTTGTAGCACTTGAAATAGAATCAAGTGTACTCTATCTATTGTCAAAACAAATTTTAAAAAGGAGTTAGTCAATTTTTATGTAATATTCACTATGATTTCACAGGTTTGCAAACAAATCTACATAATAGGAATTCAAATTTCCTGGTGTAAAAAATTATTTAAGTGGTTTAAATGTAAATCCAATGTTACAAAGAATGTAAAACTTAGAATAAAGTAGCTTTGTTTTATTATTATTACTGCTTAACACTTTTAGACAAATGAGCTCAAAACACTGTAAGAATAGTAAAGATAAAATAAAATAAATTTTATAGACCACCAGTACTACAATAAATAGATGTAGAAAGAGTGGACATCCTTGTCTTGCTCCTGATCTTACAGAAGAAGCTTTCAACTTGTCACCACTAAGCATGTTAGCTGTTAGCTTGTCATTTATGGCTTTTATTGTGTTGTGCTACATTCCTTCTATACCTAATCTATTGAGATTTTGTATCATGAATGGACATTGAATTTGGTCAAATACTTTTTCTGCCTCTAACATGAGGATCGTATGGTTTTGTCCTTCACTCTGTTCATGTGGTGTATCACATTTATGGATTTGCATTTATTTAAAAGATCAACAAAATTGACAAACCCTTAGCTAGATTAACTAAGAAAAAAAAGACTCAAGTAAAATCAGAATGAAAGAGGGAACATTGCCATCAATATCACAGAAGTAAAAAAGGTTTATAAGACAATCCATGAACAATTGTACTCCAATAAATAGATAATCTAGAAGAAATGAATAAACTCCTTGAAACATACAACTTACCAAGACTGGATCAGCAAAAAATAGAAAACTAGGACAGACCAATAACTAGTAAGGAGACTGAATCAGCAACTAAAAACTTCCCAACAAAGAAAAACTTAGAACCATAAGACTTCACTGGTGATACTCTACCAAATATTAAAGATGAATTAGGATCAATTATGCTCCAATTCTTCAAAAAATAAATAAATAGAAAAAAACACCCACAAACTCATTCTATGAAGCTAGCATTGTCCTAATATCAAAGCCAGAAAAAGTCACTAAAATAAAAGAAAACTGTAGAATAATCCTGATGATTATTGGTGCAAAAACCCTCAAAAGAAAATTAGCTGGGTGTGGTGGCAGGCGCCTGTATTCCAAGCTACTCGGGAGGCTGAGGCAGGAGAATGGCATGAACCCAAGAGGCAGAGCTTGCCGTGAGTCAAGACTGCACCATTGCACTCCAGGCTGGGCAACAAAGTGAGACTCCGTCTCCAAACAAACAAACAAACAAACACCCTCAAAATATATTATCAATCTGAATTCAACAGCACATTTAGAGGATTCTACATCATGATCAAGTTTTATTCCTGGAGTGTAAGGGTGGTTTAATGCTGGAAAATATATGAAGATTAATCAATGTAATATTCCACATTAATAAAAGACAAAACTACATGATCATCACAACTGATGCAGAAAAAAGCATTTGACAAAAGATAATACCCTTTTCCTAGTAAAAACAATCAGCTAGGAATAAAAGGAAACCACCTCAACATTATAAAGCCATGTATGAAAAATGCACAACTTACACCATACTCAATGGTGAAAGACTGAAAGTTTTTCTTCTAAAATCAGGAACAAGGTGAGGATGTTGGTTCCCACCACCTCTATTCAATATCCTACTGGGAGTCCCAGCTGGATTAATTAGGGAAGGAAAAGAAATACAAGATATCCAAATTGGAAATGAAGAAGTAAAGCTATCTCTGTTCACAGATGATAGGTAGAATGTCCCATAGAGTGTGCAAACACACAGTTAAAATGAATGAATAAATTCAGCAAAGTTGAAGAATAAAAGATCAGCAAACAAATCAATTGCATTTCTATAGACTAAAAACAAATAATCTAAAAGGGAAATTAAGAAAAAACTTCATTTAAAATGGCATCAAAAAGAATAAAACACTTAGAAGTGAAATTAAACCATCAAGTGAAAGACTTGTACACCCAAACACTATAAAATGGTGAAAGAAATGAAAGAAGACATAAATAAAGAAAATACATCCCATGTTCATGAATTGGAAGGCTTAATATCGTTACAAGGTACACACTATTCAAAACAATATATTCAGTCCTCTTTAATCCCTATCAAAATTCCAATAATTTTTTTTCAAAAATAGAAGAATTCATTCTAAAATTGATGTAGAACTTCAAGAGACCCTGAATAGCCAAAACAGTCTTGAAAATAAATAAAGTTTGAGGTCTCTCACTTCCTGATTTCAAAATATATTGCAAAGCTACAGTAATTGAAACAGCATGGTACTGGCATAAAGATATACATACAGACCAACAGATTTGGATACAGAGTCCAGAAGTAAATCCTACTGTGCAGGAGGACAAATCTCTGCATTGCCTTGGATGACCCAGCTCTGCCTACTCCCACTTGCATTCTTGGAATAACCGTAAAATGAAACATCCTGAAATTAGAAGGACCTGTTTGGAAGAATCTAGACAGTGTCATCATTCCTTCCAGAACTGAATATTTTACAACACTTGTGCTCAGTGATCCAAGTTGCACCCAGAGGTATAAAATCCAAAGTGGACTGTTTTAGGCATCACTCAGCTGAGATACAGAGTGGGATATGTAAACAAAATTTTATCTGTCCTGGAAAGATTTCCTAAGCCTTGAGGGACCAGCACACCACATATTCCAGCCTTCTGTTTATCCTTGCTTCCTATCTGTTAACAATAAAGTTGTTTTACTTAGTGTATTTTAAGAGTGTTCTGTCTCACCACACTCATACTCTGGCAGCTGGGTTTGAGTAAAACCTTCTGCCAGATTTAGAAAACTTTGCAGAAATTGGCAAGGTGTTTAGTCTTCACCTGGGATTGATACTAGTGCACACTATTCTGCTTAACATCACACACGTGGTCAGATGATTTTTGACAGGGGTGCAGAGGGAGACAGGAGACTCTCTTCTCAAATGATACTGGGAAAACTGGATGTTCATATGCAAAAGAATAAACGAATCCTTATGTTAAACCATATGTAAAAATTACTCAGAATTGATGAACAACATAAATCTAATACAGACAAACCAAACTTAGCAGCACATCAAAAAGCTTATCCGCCACGATCAAGTAGTCTTTATTCCTGGGCTGCAAGTTGGGTTCCACATATGCAAATTAATAAATGGGATTCACCACATAAACAGAACTAAAGACAAAACCTACATGATTATCTCAAAAGAGGCAGAAAAGGGCCAGGTGCCTGTAATCCCAGCACTTTGGGATTTATTAAAAAGTCCAAAAATAACAGATGCTGATGAGATTGTGGAGAAAAAGGAATGCTTATCCACTATTGGTGGGAGTGTAAATTAGGTCAGCCATTGCGGAAGACAGTATGGTGATTCCTCGAAAACCTAAAGACAGAAATGCCATTCAACACAGCAATCCCATTATGGGGCATATACTCAAAGGAATATAAATTGTTCTATTATAAACACACATGCACGCGTATGTTTATTGCAGCACTATTCACAATTATAAAGACATGAAATCAACCTAAATGTCCATCAATGATAGACTGGATAAAGAAAACGTGGTACATGCCAGAGAATACTATGCAGTCATAAAAAAAATGAGATCATATCCTTTGCAGAGATATGGATGGAGATAGGGGACATTATCCTTAGCAAACTAACACAAGAACAGAAAACCAAATGCCACATGTTCTCACTTATAAGTGCGAGCTAAATTATGAAAATGCATGGACACATAGAGGGGAACAACACATACTGGGGCCTATCAGAGGGTGGACAGTGTAAGAAGAAAGAGGATCAAGAAAAATAACCAATAGGTACTGGGCTTAATGCCTGGGTGATGAAATAATCTGTACAACAAACCCCCAAGACACAAGTTTACTTATGTAACAAACCTGCACATGTACCCTAAACTTAAAAGAAAAAGATCCCCATACTACAAAATTCTCAGAAGGAAACATAGGGGAAAATCTTCATGGTGTTGGATTTGGCAATGATTTCTTAAATATGATATCAAAAGCACAAGCAACACCAGGAAAAATAGACAAATGGGACTATATCAGACCTAAAACTTCCATGCATAAAAGGACACAATCAATAAAGTGATTGTAACTGGTGATCTGTGAGCCTTGCCTGTGGCTGGAGTGGCCAGGACGTGAGAAGCAGCATCCTGGGGCAGCACAGGGCAGCAGTACTCTAGGCCTGGTTTTCTTTCCTTTCTCTTCCCCAAATCAGTCCGTCCTCTCGGTCCCCTCAGCCTTTCCCCCATTGTCTTGAATATTATCACTTGCCTCCCTTTTAGTCATACTAATCTTTCTAACAAGTGGTTTCTCTGCAGCCTGCTTGAATTCCTCTTCTGAAACTGCCTCTTCTTTCTTGACCACATGGCGAGGCTGTGAATTTTCCAAATGTTAACACTCTACTTCTCTTTTAATTATCAAGTTATTCCTTTGCTCCCATATCTGATTGTAGGTTGTTAGAGCCAGCTATGCAACTTCTTGAACACTTTGCTGCTTAGAAATTTTGCCGGGCACAGTGGCTCATGCCTGCACTTTGGGAGGCCGAGGCAGGAGGATTACCTGAGGTCAGGAGTTCAAGACCAGCCTGGTCAACATGGTGAAACAACTTCTCCACTAAAAATACAAAAAATAACTGGGCATGGTGGTGCATGCCTTTAATCCCGGCTGCTCGGGAGGCTGAGGCAGGAGAATTGCCTGGGTGGGTGGGTGGGTGGATGGATGCATGGATTTTGACTTTAAGCCAAAATTATTACAAGAGACATAGAAGGAAAATAGCTTAAGGTTATTTTTAACTTCCCTTGTGTTTTCTTCTTTGTCCCATTGGTAGTTTAAAATTGTGTTTCATTTCTGCATATTTATGAATTTTTCCCATATTCCTTCTGTTATTGATACCTAGTTTTATTCCATCGTAATCAAAAAATTCTTTGTGTGATTTGAATATTTGTAAGTTTATTAAGACTTTTTGTGTCATAATAAATGGTCTATCCTGAGGAATATTCCACGGTACTCGAGAAGAATTCCTGTTCTGCAGTTGTTTGGTTGTGGTGTACATTTACATTGTAGTTTGTAAATCTTTCTTCTTTCTTAATTCATGTTCACAGCTGTAAATTTCCCTGCAAGCACTGCTTTGCTGCATCTCATAAGTGTGGGTGTGTATGTACATCTCAAGGAACTAGAAAAGAAAGAACAAACTAAACCCAAAATTAACAGAGGAAAGGAAATAATAAAGATTAAAATGGAAATGAGTGAAATAAAGATCAGAAAAATAGAATCAACAAAACCAAAAGTTGTTTTTTTGAAGATTAACAAAATTGGCAAATTTTAGCTAGACTAAAAGCAAAAAAGAGAAGACTCAAGTTACTAAATCAGAAATTAAAGTAGTACATTACTAACAATTTTACAGAAATAAAAAAGATTATGGGAGCATACTGTGAACAATTGTTTGCCATCAAGTTGAATAACCCAAATGCAATGGACAAATTCCTAGAAAGACACAAGTTACTAAAATTGACTCAAGAAGAAATAAAAAACCTGAATAGACCTATGTAAAGTATAAACAAAAGTAAAATTCTAAGCCCCCTAACTGACTGAATGGACCCCTTCTCTCAGCCAAGGGGATTCCAAAGAAACCTGAAAAACTAGTTCAGGCCATGATGGGAAGTGGAGATCAGACATGCCTTGTCATACTCTCCTCCCTTTGGAGTTCAGGCAAAACTGACTGCATCAACATTAAAATGGAGACATCAAGACTGACACAAGACTCTTTGTAGCAACAAGACACCAAATTCCAACCTGACTCTAGTATAGCATCATATGACAGATAGCAGGCTCTGAAAGAAATAAAAATATTTTACCACAAAATATATTTTTTTGACATATTTTGAAATATCCCTGCACAGCAGTCTCTTGTGGTGGAAATTTACATTCTGTAGATAATTCCGTTCCCTTTCCAGGTCTTTTTCTGATCCTGAAGAGATTAGTTAAGAGTTTAGCACATTTTAAGGTCTGAATAAGAAACATTTACCATCTATTGCCTCTAATGGCAGCCACCTATGAGACTTCATCTACACAATGAGAACCGTAGTTTCCATAACCCTTTTTCTTAACCCAGACATTCCTTTCTATTGATTCCAGTTCTTTATATAAGAACTTAACTCTTTTTTTTTTTTTTTTTTTTTTTTTTTTTTTTTTTTACTTTTAAGGTCAAGGGTACGTGTGCAACTTTGTTACATAGGTAAACTTGTATCATGGGTATTTGTTGCACAGATTATTTCATCATCCAGACATTAAGCCTAGTACCCATTAGTTATTTTTCCTGATCCTCTTCCTCCTCCCACCCTACACCCTCTGATAGACCCCAGTGTGTGTTGTTTCCCCTGTGTGTCCATGTGTTCTCACCATTTAGCTCACACTTATAAGTGAGAACATGTGATATTTGGTTTTCTGTTTCTGCATTAGTTTGCTAAGGATAAGATCCTCCAGCTCCATTCTTGTCCCTGCAAAAGACCTGATCTCATTCTTTTTTATGGCTACATAGTATTCCATCATGTATATGTATCACATTTTCTTTATCCAATTAACTTAAATTTTTCAACCGATTGCCAATCAAAAAATCTTTGAATCCACCTATGACCTGTGAGTCCCCACTTCGAGTTGTCCTTCCTTTCTGGACAAAACCAATGTATACCTTATATGTATTTATTGATGTCTTATGTCTCCCTAAAATGTATAAAACCAAGCTATAACCCAACCATCTTGGGCACATGTTTCCAGGACCTCCTGAGGCTGTGTAACAGGTCATAGTCCTCACGTCTGGCTCAGAATAAACCTTTTCAAATGTCTTCCAGAAGTTGCCTTTTTTGTCAACAGAAGTAAAGAGTAGCCAAAAATCTCCCAAAAAAGAAAAGTCCTTGAACAGATGGCTTCACTAGTGAATTCTACAAGACATTTGAAGATAAATGAACACTTATCCTTTTCTAATTTTTCCCAAAAAATTGAAGAGGAAGGGATATTTTCTAACTCATTATTTGAAGCCAACATTACTTTGATACCAAAGCCAGACTAAGAAATCACACAGAAAAAAGAGACAGAGACAGACAGAGAGAAAGAGAGAGAGAAAGAATGAAAGCTGCAGACCAATATTCCTTATGAAAATAAATAAGAAAATCCTCACAAAATACTAGCAACCCAATTTCAGAAGCAGATTAAGGGGATTATATATCAGGATCAAGTGTCAATTATCCCAGGAATGCAAAATTAACCTGACATATGAAAATCAATAAATGGAACACATCATGTGTATTAGTTTCCTAGGGCTGTCATAACAAATCTTCACAAGTTGAATGGCTTAAAACAACATAAATTTATTCCATCCAATGCTGAAGGCCGTAAATTTAAAATCAAGGTGTGAGTAGGGTTGGTTCCTTTTGGAAGCTTTGTGGGAGAATCTGTTCCATACCTCTCTCCTAGTTTCTGGTGCCTTCCAGGAATCCTTGGCATGTAGTTGCATCACTCCAGTCTCTGCCTCCATCTTTGCAAAGGTCTTCGTCTCTATTTTTTTCGTGTCTCTCCTTTTCTTTCTCCTACAGGGACACTTGTCATGGGATTTAGTGCCCATTCTAATCCAGGATAATTTCTTCTTGGGATTCTTACTTGAATACATCTGCAAAAAGTCTTATTCCAAATAAGGGTCTTGTATTTCTAGGTTCTGGGTAGTTATATGTTTTTATGGGGACTGCTATTCAACCCACTGGACCACATTAATAGAATTAAGTGGGGAATACCCAGATAATCATCTCAACTGATAGAGAAAAAGCGTTTGACAAAAATCCGATGTCCTTTCCCTATCAATACTCAACAAAGTAGGAATAGAAGGGAACTTCCCAAACATGATAAAGATCATTCATTTAAAAAAATCATAGTTATCGTACTCAATGATGAAAGGCTGAAAGCTTTCCCTTTAAGATCAGGAACAAGATAAGGATGTCCTCTTTTGTGACTTCTATTCAACATCCTAGAATAGAAGTTCTAGCCAGAGCAACTAACCAGGAAAAAGAAATAAAGGTATCCATAATGAAAAGATAGAAGTAAAATCTTTATTCACAGATGACATGATCTTATATATAGAAAATCCTGAAGACTCCACAAAAAGACTAGTAGAGCTAATAAGAGAATTCAGAAAAGTTGCAAGATATAAGACCAACAAGCAAAAATCAGCTTTATTTTAATACGTTAGCAATGAACAATCCAAAAATTAAATTTAAAAAAGTTTTATTTACCATAGCATCAAAAAGAATAAAATATTAGGAATAAATTTGACCAAGGAAGTGAAAAACTTGCATGTTGAAAACTACAAAACATCACAGAAAGAAATTATAGAAGACCAAATAAATGGAAAGATACCCATGGTCATGAACTGAAGAGTTAATATTATGAAGATTGCAACAGGACTCAAAGTGATCTGCAGATTCTAAGCAATCCCTATCAAAATTCCAAATTTTTGCAGAAATAGAATTCATATGGAGGTTCAAGCAACTCTGAATAATGAAAAACATGGTGAAAAAGAATAAGTAGGAAGATTTATACTTCCTGATCTCGAAACTTATCACAAAGCTACAGTAATCAAAACATGATAACAGACATATAGAACAAAATTAAGAATCCAGATGTCAACTCGTACATCTATGGTCAATCGATTTTTGACAATGATAGCCAAGGCTGTTCAGTGGGGAAAGAACAGTAAAGCCATCTCTTCAACAAATAGGGCTACGACAACTGGATAACCACATGCAAAAGAATAAAGTTGCATCCTTACCTCATTCCATATACAAAGTTAACTCAAAGTGGACAAATGTAAGAGCTAAAACTATACAAGTCTTAGAAGAAAACATGGGAGTAAATCTTCATCACTTTGGATTTGACAATAGATTACGGGATGTAACACCAAAAGCACCAGCAACAAAAGAAAAATAGATAAATAGATAAATTTAAAAAATGTACATCAAATGACACTATAAAGACAGTGAAAAGCCAATCCAAAGAATGGGAGAAAATATTTACCTGTCACCTGTCTGGCAAAGATCTAGTATTCAGAATCTGTGAGGAACCCTTACAGTTCAAAATAAAAGACAAACAACCCAACTTAAAAATGGGCAAAAGACTTTGTATCAGTTTCCTAGCTTCTGTAACAAATTCCTCAAGTTGGTGGTCATTTATTCTCTCACACTTCTCAAAATAAGAAGCCTCAAACGGACGTGTCAGTAAGGCCACACTCCCTCTGAAAGCTCTAGGGGAGAACCCTTCCTTGCCTCTGTCAGCTCCTGGTGAGTCCTGGTGTTGCGTGACTTCTGACAGCATAACTCTAATTTCTGCCTCCATCTTCATATGATCTTCTTCACTGTGTCTCTGTTTTATCTTTTTCTATCTCCTACAAAGAGAATGGTCCTTGTATTTAGAGCCCAACCTATATGCAGGATGACCTCATCTTAACTTAATTATATCTTCAAAGACTATTTCCAAATAAGCTAAATTTCACAGATGCTGGGGGTTAAAACTTGGACATATCTTTTTGGGGCCACTTCACAACCCTCTACAGACTTGAGCAGACATTTCTCCAAAGAAGATGTACAAATGGCCATAAAACACACAAAAATGCTTAATGTCATTAATCATTAGGGAAATGTGAATCAAAATTGCAATGCTGTATCTCTTCACACCCATTAGGTTGGGCATAATCAAAACAACATAAAATATGAAAGGATAGCAATGATGGAGATACTGGATCCCTCATCTATTGCTGGTGGGAATGAAAGATTGTGCCACTACTGTGGAAAACAGTTTGGTGGTCCCTCAAAAAGTTAAACATAGAATTGCCTGTCAGAAGATGGAGCAGTTTTATTTCTAGGTATAAATCCAAAATAATTGAAAACCGGTATTCAAACAAACATTGCATGTAAATGTACATAGAAGCACTATTCACAATAGACAAAAGGTGAAATCGACCCAAATTTCCATCAACTAATTAATCAATAAACAAAATGTGATACAGCCATACAGTGGAATATTATTCAGCCATACCAAACGAGACATTGATCCATGCTAAAACATAGATGAGTCTTGAAAACATTATACTAAATGACACAAAAGGTCACGTATTGTATGATTCCGCGTATGTGAAGTGAATTCAGATAGCTAAGCCTATAGTGACAAAGTTGTAGTTTGCTGGTGCCAGGGCTGGGAGCAGGGGAGAATGAAGAGTTAGTTTTTAATTTTGAAAAACTCCCCCATGATAGCAACTAAAACTATCAACAAAAATCCGAGGAATGAATCTAATAAAATATTTTATGAAGAAAAACACGAAACAAAATTCAAGTAATAAAGACCTAAATGCATAGAGAAATATACTGTGTCTATCTCATAGACATCAAATCTCCCCAAATTTATTATGACTAATTAATTCCGATAAAAATTAAATGAGGTTTCCCGTGAAACGTTAATAAGCCACATTAAAAAGGAAATGAATAGCAGGACAGTTTTCAAGAAAAATTAGACAAGGAGAGTTGTGCTACCAGAAATAAAGACTTACTGAGTGCCATAATAATTAAGACAGTGTAGAATTTGCAATGGGATAAAAGAGAACACCAAAAGAAACATAATGTATGCCTCCAGAAAATGTGATAAATTACAAAAGCGACATTACATGTAAGTGGGGTCTTGTTTATCTGATATACGCCTTTTAACTCTTCCCTCTTTCCTCCTTTCTACCAGGGAGGTAGATCCGAAGGTTGGACTGCCAGCAGCTATTTTGTACCACAAGGAGATGAAGACGGGAGCGATGTGCTATTTGTGGCACTGCATAAATATGACACCCTTTCAGCCACAGACAACCTCGAGATTTATTTTGTGTGTGTGTGATGGGAAAATAAAGTTCAAAGCTCTTCGTTGTTTAAGCCACTGTGTGAAGGTTTTTACAAGTGATTAAGTATATTCCTAAGTAACATTTACTATTTATTTTCTTCTTCTCCTACCATGGATGAGAACAAGGAATGCACAAAACAGAGGCGGGGCAGGGAGATTATACCATCTACTTAACAATCTTTTGACATAATAGTGATGAGTATAGCGTCACCTTGACTATTGAATTATAAACTAAAAGACCTAACCACAGTCATTCTCAGAACTGAATTGAGTCAGCATTAACAGAAAGGGAGAAATGAGAAGCGTGAGGGATTTGTCAGAAGAAAAAATAAAGAGCCCTTTCATTACTTGTAACTTACATCTTAGCCTGGAGGATATTGGTGAAAATACCCTTTTCCTTCCTTTTTTAGAATTTATTTATTTATTTATTTTTGAAATGGAGTCTCGCTCCGTCTCCCAGGCTGGAGTGCAGTGGCACAATTTCGGCTCCCTGCAACCTCTGTCTCCCAGACTGTAATCATTCTCTTGCTTCAGCTTCCCGAGTAGCTGCGATTACAGGTGTGCACCACCACACCAGGCTAATTTTTCTTTCTTTTTTTTCCATAGAGATGGGTTTCACCATGTTGGTTAGGCTAGTCTCGAACTCCTGACCTCAAGTAATCCGCCCACCTCGGCCTCCCGAAGTGCTGGGATTACAGCCCTTTTCCTTCTTATGTGCAAAAATTAACATTTAAAAATTAAATCTGAGAGGAAAAGAGCTACATGTTTTATAATAAAATGTTCACTTAGAGGTGCAGATATTAAACGATATTGCCAGAACTTTGGGATTTATCCTCTATTTATTATATTCAAGCCCAGATATATTTGAAAAGGGCCTTCCTTCCATACTTTTAAAAAAGAAAAAAAAAGCCTTACTTTTTTTTTTATTATTATACTTTAACTTTTAGGGTACATGTGCACAATGTGCAGGTTAGTTTCATATGTAAACATGTGCCATGCTGGTGCGCTGCACCCACTAACTCGTCATCTAGCATTAGGTGTATCTCCCAATGCTATCCCTCCCCCCACTCCCCCACCTCACAACAGTCCCCAGAGTGTGATGTTCCCCTTCCTGTGTCCATGTGTTCTCATTATTCAGTTCCCACCTATGAGTGAGAATATGCGGTGTTTGGTTTTTTGTCCTTGCGATAGTTTACTGAGAATTATGATGTCCAATTTCATCCATGTCCCTACAAAGGACATGAACTCATCCTTTTTTATGGCTGCATAGTATTCCATGGTGTATATGTGCCACATTTTCTTAATCCAGTCTATCATTGTTGGACATTTGGGTTGGTTCCAAGTCTTTGCTATTGTGAATAGTGCCGCAATAAACAGACATGTGAATGTGTCTTTATAGCAGCATGATTTATAGTCCTTTGGATATATACCCAGTAATGGGATGGCTGGGTCAAATGGTATTTCTAGTTCTAGATCCCTGAGGAATCACCACACTGACTTCCACAATGGTTGAACTAGTTTACAGTCCCACCAACAGTGTAAAAGTGTTCCTATTTCTCCACATCCTCTCCAGCACCTGTTGTTTCCTGACTTTTTAATGATTGCCATTCTAACTGGTGTGAGATAGTATCTCATTGTGGTTTTGATTTGCATTTCTCTGATAGCCAGTGATGATGAGCATTTTTTCATGTGTTTTTTGGCTGCATAAATGTCTTCTTTTGAGAAGTGTCTGTTCATGTCCTTCACCCACTTTTTGATGGGGTTGTTTGTTTTTTCTTGTAAATTTCTTGGAGTTCATTGTAGATTCTGGATATTAGCCCTTTGTCAGATGAGTAGGTTGCGAAAATTTTCTCCCATTTTGTGGGTTGCCTGTTCACTCTGATGGTAGTTTCTTTTGCTGTGCAGAAGCTCTTTAGTTTAATTAGATGCCATTTGTCAATTTTGGCTTTTGTTGCCATTGCTTTTGGTGTTTTAGACATGAAGTCCTTGCCCATGCCTATGTCCTGAATGGTATTGCCTAGGTTTTCTTCTAGGGTTTTTATGGTTTTAGGTCTAACGTTTAAGTCTTTAATCCATCTTGAATTGATTTTTGTATAAGGTGTAAGGAAGGGATCCAGTTTCAGCTTTCTACATATGGCTAGCCAGTTTTCCCAGCACCATTTATTAAATAGGGAATCCTTTACGCATTGCTTGTTTTTCTCAGTTTTGTCAAAGATCAGATAGTTGTAAATATATGGTGTTATTTCTGAGGGCTCTGTTCTGTTCCATTGATCTATATATCTGTTTTGGTACCAGTACCATGCTGTTTTGGTTACTGTAGCCTTGTAGTATAGTTTGAAGTCAGATAGCGTGATGCCTCCAGCTTTGTTCTTTTGGCTTAGGATTGACTTGGCGATGTGGGCTCTTTTTTGGTTCCATATGAACTTTAAAGTAGTTTTTTCCAATTCTGTGAAGAAAGTCATTGGTAGCTTGATGGGGATGGCATTGAATTTATAAATTACCTTGGGCAGTATGGCCATTTTCACGATATTGATTCTTCCTACCCATGAGCATGGAATGTTCTTCCATTTGAATCCACCTTACAAGGGACGTGAAGGACCTCTTCAAGGAGAACTACAAACCACTGCTCAATGAAATAAAAGAGGATACAAACAAAAAAAGCCTTACTGTTTCAAAAAGCAGTTTGCCTTCATGCTTTGATTGCACATCAAGTGATTTTTTAGTCTAGAAACAGCTCCACCTGCTGGAACTTTGTGTTTTGCTGGAAGTTTTTGTTTTGTTTTGCTCTGAAAGTTTGAGACAGGCAGGCAGTCAGCTTTTAGCAGAGATTTCTTGCTATATACTGAGTCATAAAAGTTTTGAGTTATTGTCGTGATACCAGACACAGTGCTTTACCATAATAGTTGTTACGGGCTGAATTGTGCTCATTTCCCCAACCCCAATTTGTATTGTGGAGTCCTAACTCCCAGTAATCTCAGAATGTGACTGTTTGAAGACTGGTCCTTAAAAGAGGTAATCAAAGTAAAATGAGGTCCTAATCCAATATGACTGTTGTCCTTATGGAGGAGGTGAGGACACAGACACACACTGAGGGACAACCACGTAAGGACACAGGGAGGAGGCGATTCTGTAAGCCAAGGAGAAAGGCCTCAGGAGAACCAGCCCCGCCCACACCTTGATCTTGGAGCTCCAGCTCCAGATGGTGAGAAAACAATTACTGTTGTTTAAACTACCCAGTCTGTGGTATTTGGTTAAGGTCGTCCTACCAAATGAATACAATCGTCTTTTAGTAAATATTTGTCCACACCACCACTTTATCAAAATGTATGAGAAAATGTTTAAATTATTGGCCCGGCCATGAAACGGGAAGAAACACTTTTCCTCATGTCTCTTGTGATGATGGTAAACATTTCATGACCATCTGGCCATTGTTTTCACCTGAACGTTTTCATTTGAAATGGCATTCCACTCTCAGATTTGAGTACATTGGAAACACTGACATAAAGCAACCAAGGATAGCTGAAGTTTCATCTTCTGCCACTCAGCAAAGAAGGTACAGTTGATTACTAACAGCTAGACTTATTTCAATTTTCAGTTTCTCTGGATGCTGTGACTTTTCACCCTTAAATTCTAAAAGAACTTGTGATATATAAACTATTTTTCACATTTTATATTATTATTTTACTAAAGAGAAAGCAGGCATAGAGAGATTGAGTAACTTGCCAATAATTAAATGTTATATTAATAATTAATAATTATTAATATAATATAATTATTAATACAATTAATTATCATTATTATTAGAAAGTAGCAGATGTAGTCTTTAAGTTCAGGAGGTCTGACTCTAGAATCTAAGCCTTTAACCTATCTCTGGATGACTTTTAAGATAACAAACTGTAAAAACATCATTAATCTAAACACAGAGTAGAATGATGGTTGCCAGGGGCTGCTGGGTGGAAGAAAATAGGGGGATGCTGGTCAAGGGCTACAAACTTTTGATTAAAGATAAATAAGTTAAGGAGATCTAATGTACAGCATGGTGACCATAGTTTATTAATAATAATGCATTGTATACTCGAAATTTGCTAAGAGAGTAGATCTTAAGTGTTATCACTGAAAAGAAAATAGAAAAAGTACATACGTGAGGTGTTGGGTAGGTTAAGGCTGAACTCTTAGAGATTCCCACCTCAATTTGCCCCCTTATATGGTGGACAAAATACCTAAAAAATGTATACTACTTTATACTTTAGAATCTTCATGTAGTGAGCTCGTTTAACCCTTGAAGTGACTCAGTTTTATACAGAACCAAAAGAAAAGATAGGGGGAGGAATCGTGGGTGATATCAGTGATTCCCACACGTGTGCGTTAGAATCAGCAGGAGGGCTTGTTAAAGCACAGATGACTGTCCCCCTTCCCGCAGAGTCTCTGATTGAAGAGGTCAGGCCTGGGGTCCAAGAGTTCAAATTTCTAACAAGTTCCTGGGAGCTGGTGATGCTGCTGGTTGGGGACCCCTGAGAAAATGGCCTCCTTGGGGACACTCTGAAAACCACTGTCTTATCTTGTTATTCTTCCAAGAGCACCTTCATGTTATCATTCATTGAATAGCCATTCAATTAAGGAAATATTAAGGTGTTTCCTTCATGAAATATTTAATAAGCAAATTGGTGAAGGAATTATGATAATGATCTTACAATGTTCAGTAGAAGGACATGAAGCAGTTGACGGCAAACCTTAGCTCCCGCGACCTGAATAATGCCTGGCTTGTACACCATACCGACCTCGCATGCCCAGGCTCCCTCCTTCATCCCTCACTGCCTGTTCCGAGTGAAAATTGGCGTCAGTCTAAATAAACTAAGTTGTGAATGGATACGTACAAGCATGCACATTTCTGCACATAATGTACATATGCACATATTTGCATAGGATGGGGTGTGGGAGCATGGTTATTGCTAAAGACCACAGGAAAACAGATTATATCAAATGTAGTTTAATAGGTTAAAATTAAGTATAAGGCGCAAACAACTTTTCAGTAAAGATACTTGTGTATGAAGAAGATTTTTCTCATTTACTTCTTCCTTTTTCAGATGTTAGAGATGGGTCTGATGAAAACAAAATCGAAAGATTGAAATGTCATCTAAGTCCAGTTAGATTCACACTGAACAAACAATACTTCTGGCATTTGTTTTCTGTTCACAAAGTATACCCTCAACTCTGGCCTACTATCTCACCCGAGTGTGCAAGAATCAGAAAAGGAACTTATAAATAAATGTAGATAACTACTGGAAATTCAACTCAACAAGCATAAATAGAGCATATAACATCATACCATAAAATCAGTATTTCCCCCTTCTATTACATAAATCATTCAAAAGCCGCAAGGAGAATTAAAATCAGAAGTTGAATTTCCATTTTCAGAGAAACTGAGAATTATCTAAAACTCCAAACCACAAAATGTCGAGGACTGTGAACCAGGTGGGAATTGAGCACTGGTGTGAGTTGAAGTGGAAGAGGTTGCTTGGAAAGATGACTCTGCAGCTACAGAGCTCAGAAAGACACAGCAGAGATACTTCTCAAAGCACACCCTTGGGTCGAAAACTATGTCTCTTATTTCAGCGGAGGTGACCACAGGTATAGGCTGGTGGCAAATTTGATTTTGGAAAGCTGAAGAACAGGCCAAATAAGGAATCATACGAATAGGTCATATTTCTAAAGAGTGGCTGGCCTCATATCAGATGAGGAGATAGGAACTACATTCAGTGGGCTGGAGTGCAGTAGATCATAGCTCACTGCAACCTCAAACTCCTGGATTAAAGTGATCCTCCTGCCTCAGCCTCCCGAATAGCTGGGACTACAGGTACATGTCACCATGCCCGGCCAGTGAAACTTTTTCTAATAAATCAAAGCAATTAAAATAGCTTCTGTGTCTCCTTTGGCTAGGGAAAAGTAAAAGGTAAGCAAACACACAGAAAATCCTAGTTCATCAGAAAAAAAATCCAGTGATTCTGCAAGGAGGCCCTGGATGCACCTCATGCAAACTTCATGCAAATAGTTATTAATGAAAAACACACTTCCACCAGGCACAGTGGCTCACACCTGTAATTCCAGAACTTTGGGAGGCCAAGGTGGGACGATTTCTTGAGCCCAGGAGTTAGAAGTTAGAGTGAGCTATGATTGCAACACTGCACTCCAGCCTGGGTGACTGAGTGAGACCCCATCTCCAAAAAAAGAAAAAGAAATACACGCTTCCTCCAATGATGAGCAATAAAAAGGAACCAGCAAAATACATGTACAAAAATAACATAAGAAAAATATTTCATGTTCAAATAGATCAGAGGGTGAAAAAAAGAAAATAAAAAAAAGAAACTGATCAAAAGAAGAGGAAATGTAAGTAACAGATAGACAAAGACACCAGAAAAAAAATGTTGCCAAGGAGCGGAGAAAAATTAGCACAAGTATTAATTAGGAAAATAACAGTTTTTAAAGGCATAATGAAGCAATCACCTCTAACAAGCATGAATGTAGTGAAGAGATTTAAAATTTCAGAGAACATAAGGTAAGAAAACAGGATGTGAACTGCGACCCAGCAAAGATCAGGAAACACAGGGAAAGAAAAAAAGATTAAATCGTCACAGAAATGAAGGCAAAATTGGATGGGGCGCAGGAAGAGACATGGACACAACACAGCAAGGGTCACAGAAGAGAGAATGAGAGAAATGAATAAATGAAAACAGAAATAAATGAAGTTTAAAGAAATTAGAGGGTAACAGCTATGGAAGAAAAGCAGTATAAAATTGGAGTACTCAAAGAAAAAATAAAAATATTGAAAACAGAACAAATATTTTAAAATATAATATTGGAAAGCACTCCTGTGAAAATGTGAATTGAAAATGTGATTTAAAGAGTATACCATATTCTCTGGAAGACTGATCTGTATCAGGTCAACAGTGAGACAATCCTGGTAAAGATGGTGAATTTCAAAGGTATAGAACCCATTGGGCAGATGAGCAAATGGATTAAGTCACTTGAGAGAGCAAATAAATCAGGCTGGTTCAGATGCCTCTGCAGTATTCATCACTAGATGACCCTAGAGCAGAGCCTGTGAAATCCTCAACAGGGCTGCCCAGGGTGTGTTGGGACCAGGCAAATACATTTATTGCGGAGACCCTGTCCATATAAAAAAACTAATCCCTCAAAACACTGTGGTACAGACATAAAGACAGGCATATAGACCAATTGAATAGGATAATGAGTTCAGAAATTAACACTCACAAAAATCAATTGATTTTTGACAAAAGTGACAAGACCATTCAATGGAGAAAGAAAATTTTTAACAAATGGTGCTGAAAAAAATTGGATACCCACATGAAAAAGAATAGGGATGGATGCTTACCTTATACTACGTAAAAAGACTAACTAAGATGGACTGAAGACCTATAAGAGCTAAACTATTAACTTTGAAAAGAAAGCCTGGGGGAAATCTTCCCGATGTTGGATTTGGCAATGGTTTCTTGGATATGACACCCAAAACACAGGTAACAAAATAAATGGGAGATAAACTGGGCTTCATAAAAATTAAAAACTTTTGTACAATAAAGGATACAATCAGGAGACTACAAAGGCAAGGAAAAAGATTGGGAGAAAAAAATTAAAGCATACATTGGATAAGAGATTAATATCCAGAATATATAAATAATTCCTACAACTCAACAACCACAAATAAGCAATCCAATTTAAAAATGGCCAAAGGACTTGAATACACATTTCTCCATAAAGGATATACAGATAGCAAACAAGGACATGAAAAGATGCTCAACATCACTAATCATTAGGAAATGCAAAAGCAAACCACAATGAGATATCACTTCCCACTCACAGGGCTGATAAAAAATAACAAGTGTTGGTGAGAATGTGGAGAAACTGGAATGCCACGCATTGCTGCTGGGAATGTAAAATGGCGCGGTTGCCGTGGGAAACAGTGGGGCATACTGTGAGTGAGGAAGGCACTCCAAAGTATGGATACCCTGAGACATGGGGCTAGGGCAGAGGTCCTCCTTTTGCCTGGGATCCAAGGGCAAGAGTGACCTTAAGATAAAAATGTGACCTAAGAATTTCACACTCATCAAAGTCTGAACATGTTTAAAACTATAGGAATATTTTCCCCATGAGTCCAGAGATGGCCTAAAAATCTACATCCAAGAAATTAATGGTACACACTGAATTTTACTACCAGACCAAACTAAAGCCAATATGAGAAATAGGGAGACAGAAGAGAATGCTAATGTTATATGTCTTGAAAATGTTGAAATGCCATATTCAACACACTTTGAGAAAGCAAAATGAAAAAAAATTGCTTAATAGAGTAAGTATACTGATTTTTTTTATTTTAATAGCTAGGAGCAAAGTGTCTCATTAAAACTGACAAGCCAACAGAGTCATAAGCACATTTGAGTATAAAGAATAACATTAATAAAGTTGACGCAATCAACTAAAAATAAAATTAAATAGTGAACGAGAGTGAAGAGATAAAAAGAAACTTATTAATTTATTAATTGCTTAAAATAGGAAATTTATAGATACTTTCTAAGGAAACAAAAGACTAAATTATTAAATAAATGTATTATTATACAAGTAAACATTAGGACATATCTCTCTTCCATCAGGGAAATACACACACAAAAAAAGAAGGTAAAGACAATAGTCAGCATAGTGAATGTTTTTTAAAAATCTACAACAAAACATAGCATAAAATAATATAGTTAGGTCCAAATATACATCATACCACTAAATGTAAATGAATTAATAAAAAACAAAATGGTATTGGCTGGGCGCAGTGGCTCATGCCTGTAATCTCAGCACTTTGGGAGGCCGAGGCGGGTGGATAACTTGAGCTCAGGAGTTCAAGACCTGCCTGGCCAACATGGTGAAACCCCATCTCTACTAATAATGCAAAAATTAGCCGGGCATTGTGGTGCATGCCTGTAATCCCAGCTATTTGGGAGGCTGAGGCACAAGAATCGCTTGAACCCAGAGAGTAGAGGTTGCAGTGAGCCAAGATCACACCACTGCACTCCAGCGTGGGTGACAGAGTGAGATTCTGTCTGAAAAAAAAAAAAAAGATTTAGTAGTATATAAAAAAAATATTTAACTTCCCTATTAAAATAAAAATGCTTTCAAGATTGGGTAATGAAGTAAAGTTCATCTTGGGCACTGTGACTAAGAAGGGATTGGAAAAAAAGAAGGTCATCAAAGGTATATCAGGCAAATGGGAACAAAAAAAAGCAGTATTTTTACCCGGCAGGAGTTACCATGATCACGAAGGTGGTTTTCCAGGGCAAGGCTCCGGATATGCTGACCCGCATGATTTCCCCAAATGTAGGAAACTCAACTGCATAATTTTTGAAGGACTGCATTGCACTCTCTTCTGATTTAAAAAATTTAAAATTTTTTTTTTTTTTTTTTTTTGAGACGGAGTCTCGCTGTGTCGCCCAGGCTGGAGTGCAGTGGCGTGATCTCGGCTCACTGCAAGCTCCGCCTCCCGGGTTCACACCATTCTCCTGCCTCAGCCTCCCGAGTAGCTGGGACTACAGGCCCCCGCCACCACGCCCGGCTAATTTTTTGTATTTTTAGTAGAGACGGGGTTTCACCGTGTTAGCCAGGATGGTCTCGATCTCCTGACCTCGTGATCCGCCCGCCTCGGCCTCCCAAAGTGCTGGGATTACAGGCGTGAGCCACCGCGCCCGGCCGAAAAATTTAAAATTTTTAAAAATAAAAATAAAAATAAAATATTTAGGATATTAATACAATACAAGGTAGACTTCAAGCCAAAACCATTAGCTAAGACAAAGACAATTCCTAATACTAAAGTGTGGCATGATCCTAATAAAATGCCCACAGGATTTTACTGTGGAGTTGGATAAGTTCATGTTAAAGGTTAAGTGGAAAATAAACACGAAAAGTCGTGAAATCTCTTTTTAAAAAGAAGAGGAATGAGGGGGATACTACTCCTTCCAGATGGTTTACTGTATAATAGACTCTAAAACTCAATAATTTAAACATTGTGACTTGAATGCTTGAAGAGATAGATCTGTGGAATGGTAAAGAAAGTTTATAAATAGACCCATTTTCTTGTGGAATTTAGTATTTGATAATGGTGTAACACAGGCCAATAAAGTACAGACAGATTATACAAGACAGGTTGTTGGAACTCCTAGTTAGCCATCTGAAAAAAAGAATAATTTTGGACACATATTTGTCCTTTACACCAGGACAAATTCAAAATGGATCAAGGATTTAAATGTAAAAAAGAATCAAAACAATAACTAAATTAAACCATGGCTGAATTCCTTATTGGCCCTGCAGGAAGGTCTTTCTAAAACATTAACATTAAAACCAAGAAGCATAAAAAAGATTCATAAATCAACTCCTATGTATCACAAACCTGCAAAATCAAGTCAAAAGTTAAATTGAACATTGTAACAAGTATTTACAGCTCACAAATTTATCTCATAAAGAGCTGAACTTTGCAATATATTAAAAGCTTCTGTGAATGAGAATAATAAGCCAATAGATAAAATGGGGTGTGATGAGCAAGTTCCCAGAAAAAGAAATACAAACAACTCTAAAACTAGGAAGAGATCTCAACCTCAGTCATGATGAGAGAAATGCAAATTCAGTCTCTCCATAACACCATCCTTCACTTTCAGTTTTGTAAATAAAATAAATAGTAAATAAAATAAAAATTTACTCATGGGAGTGTAAATTGGAACAAACTCTATTGAGGGAAATTTGTGATCTTTATCAAAATTATTAATGACAAATACTGTGAATCAGCAATTCGCTTGTAGAAATGTAGCATACAGATACTCTCACAAGTGTACAAAACGATGTATATCCAAGGCTACTCATTGCAATGTTGCTTGTGAGAGCAAAGGCAGGACACAGCTGAAATGCTCATCAACCGAAATGATTGGTTAAATTGGTTACATAAAGTATGGTACATGCATGCACGGAATAAAAACAGCCATCAAAAATGAAGAGCAGTTTGAACTGATACGGAATAATTGTCAATTATTAATTGTCTGGTAATAAATCCTGGAATTAAGCAGTAGCTTTCCAGATTAAGGGCTGGAATATACATATATATTTAGGCCGGGTGTGGTGGCTCACGCCTGTAATCCCAGCACTTTGGAAGGCCGAGGTGGGCAAATCATGAGGTCAGGAGTTCGAGACCAGTCTGGCCAACATGGTGAAATTTCGTCTCTACTAAAAATACAAAAATTAGCCGGGCATGGTGCTGGATGCCTGTAATCCCAGCTACTCGGGAGGCTGAGGCAGGAGAATCACTTGAACGCAGGAGGCAGAGGTTGCTGTGAGCCGAGATCGTGCCATTGCACTCCAGTCTGGGCAACAAGAGTGAAACTCTGTCTCAAAAATAAATAAATAAATAAATAAAAATAAAAAAAATATGTATGTGTGTATATATATATAAACTTATATTTTATTATATATATATTTATATATGTATTTATAATATATAAATATATATATATTTTAAAATATATATATTTAAGTCCACATATTAGCTGGGTGAAGTGGCTCACGCTTGTAATCCCAGCACTTTGGGAGGCTGGGGCAGGAGGATCGCTTGAGTCTAGAAGTTTGAGACCCGCCTGGGCAACATAGCAAGACCTCTTTCTTTCTGAGTAAACGATTAGACTTTCTTTATTTATATCCCTAGTTCATTCAGAGAAAAAGTTAGATGTTCTCAGTAATACATAAAATACAGTTTTTACTACGTGAGTAAAGAAAACTAGTAAACTAGGAATCAGGGTTAAAGGGTGATATGAAACCTGCAAGCATAGACAAGTCCAAAAAGGAATCCTACAAGGTGCTATACATTTGAAAACATAGGATATGAATTCCACTCTTGGATTTCAAGAGTCCAATGTGGAAGGAGACAATGTTAGCTACATAAACTACAGTGTCCATGAGTTTTAAAGATTAAAAGTGCGTAAATATTGTTGGTAATGACACCAGAGAGAAATGTTCCCCTTGGTATTCCTAAAGGCATCTCAATGTCATTACAGCAAACACAGCTTGGGTTTTACAAGATTGTTTCCTTTAATGTATATTGACGCCATGCTACTAAAGCACAGTTCAATGTGGCAAAAGCAATTCAACAAGGACCAAATGAAGCTGTCCTGGATGGCAGTCTGGGGATTAGGAAATGGACGCTCAGGAAAAGAATAAAGGAATACTCCTCAAATAATTCTCTATAAATTAGATTTTTTTCTCACTGAAGTTGTATGGAGTATCCTTGAACTCAGTTATACAAATACACCCTAGAAGTTATCTCGGGTCCTTCTACTGTCAGTTAATGTCACATATGAGGGTTTTCACAAACCCTTGCAGTGGAAAATATCTTGACATCTTCTTTGGGAAGCTTAGAAGCCCAAGAACAGCAATAGCATATGCTGAATGGGAGACCTTCCCTTCCGGAAGGGGGTGACTAGCCAAGACACTGAGGGCACGAGCCGTCTAGCTCTCCAGTGTCTCCCACATATGCTTCCCAGGATGGCAAAGTCTCATGTAATAAGTGACAGCAACAATAATGTAGACCTCAAAATTATTTTAACCACATATGACCAAATTCTCTCCTGGGCCGTGAAAATGTATCAAAAAAGTACTCAAGGAATGTTTAACCTTGAGCAACGTAATTCCCTCTTTGAAATTCCAGTGGAGACTGGTTGCAGACTGTATGCCCACAGACAAATGGCGAGCCCCACAGTAAAAGGCTGGGTCCCAACTCCCAGAAAATTCCCTGATATGTGGCAGTCATGAAATAAAGATTTGTTGAATAAATTCCTAAGTATGGTCGTTAGCCATAAACCTGTTAAATATTGGGCCTCTTCTACCAAAACGATGCTGGTATTGATGTCAAAATAGTGGCTTTGTTGGTTCTTCATTTCTGTACATCAATGCTAAGGACACTTGTCTATTCGGGTTCCTAGGGAACTTGGACTGTAAGTCAAATCAGATGACAGCTCTGACATTCTCTGCACATTACCACCTAGAAACCCGTTCTGCCCATATCTGTAATGGAGAGGCCATAGCTGCCCTTTATGGCTGTTTCAGAGTCACCACACACTCATAGCTAAGTCGTTCCCTATGTCCAGTGCCAAACCATCTTTGACTCAAGGTTTTCTTTCTCAGTAGCCAGATGGCAGAGAAAACCACTGATCTCCATATCTTTTAAATAATAATATTTGTATATCAAGATACAATAAAAGCCTTCTCTAACTTTTTCTTATAATGTGCCTTCTGTTGTTGTCATTATCTTTTGTATATTCCCCTCTTTCCTCACATCCTTGTTGAAGAGAACGGCATCCCCATTCCTTGAGTTAAATGATAAATAAGCAAAGCTTTGGGTTGGGTTGTAATAAAAGAAGTGTCATAGCTCAGCTCTCTTATATCAGCCCCAGAAAGAATTAGAATGAAACATGTAAAGCCTTTTAAAAATCTGAAAAGAATTTGATATGGATGGAAGACTCCATAAGGGCAAAGGCAACTCTTCTCTTAATATTCTTCTGGCTCAGATATTGATTTATGATGAGGCATTTCTGGCATCAAGATGCAAGAAAAGGGTTTAGGGAGAGAGGTTTAGCAGCCTTCTTACACCTACAAAAGGATAGAGATTGAGTGAAGATGAAAGAAACGAGTGCTGAACATTACTCAGGGTCCTTTCTTGCTACTCGGTCTCCCAGTGTCACACTGGGCCTCTGAGAAGGTGCTCCCACACAGCACATGCACACGTGCACACACACTCATTCCTCTCCCCAACACACACACAAGCTCATCACCACCACCTCCATGAAGACAGGGGTCTTCCCTCCTGTTGCTGATTGCCAGATGGGTGTATCTGAACCTTCCCTTCTGCAGCTAAAGAATGCCTCCTCCTTAAATTTATCTCCTAAATAAGCAATCACCCTTTGAGGAACTCACTGTGAATTTTTTTGACAAATAAACATTGCATACATTTAGGGTGTACAACAAAATATTTTGATATATACAGTATATACATTGTGTAATGATTACCACAATTTGGGTAATTAACATCCATCACCTCAAATAGTTAACCATTTTTGTGGTCAGAATATCTTTCACCGACTCTTTTAGCAAATTTCAAGTATAGAATACATTATTATTAACTACAGTTATCATAACATACAATAGGTCTGCAGTACTTACTTTATAGCTGAAGGTTTTACGCTTTGACCAGTACCTCCCTTTTGTTCCACCCCCGCCCCTGTTAACCATAGCTCTACTCTCTATTACTAGGAGTTTGATTTTTTTTTGAAGATTCTACATATAAATGAGATCATGTGGTATCTGTCTTTTTGTGTATGGCTTATTTTACTTAGCATAGTATCCTAAGGTTCATCCATGTTATTGCAAATGACAGGATTTCCTCCCTCTTTACGTCTGAATAATATTCATGTCTCATGTTTTCTTTATCCATTCATCTCTTGGTGGGCACTTAGATTGTTTCCATATCTCAGCTATTGTGGATAGTGCTGCAATGAACATGGGAGTGCAGATATCTTCTCAAGGTAGTAATTTCCTTTAGATATTGCTTTATGTATAACCAAAAGTAGGATTGCTGGATAATACGGTGGTTCTACATTTAATTTTTTGAGAAACTTTCCTACTGTTTCCCACAATGGCTGTACCACCAACGATGTCCAAAGATTCCCTTCTCCACACCCTGCCCAACACTTAGCTATCTTTTGGCTTTTTAGTAATAGCCATCCTAAGAGGTGTGAGGTGATATCTCATTATGGTTTTGATTTGTATTCCCCTGATTAGTGATGTTGAGAATTTTTTCTATATCTCTTGGCTATTTGTATGACTTCTTTGGAAAAATGTCTAAATGTCTATTCTTTGCCCACCCCTCTCTTTTTTTTGACGGAGTCTCTCTCTGTTGCCCAGGATGGAGTGCAGTGGTGCGATCTCGGCTCACTGCAACCTCTGCCTCCTGGGTTCAAGCAATTCTCCTGCCTCAGCCTCCCAAGGAGCTGGGATTACAGCACCTGCCACCACACCCGGCTAATTTTTATATTTTTAGTAGAGACAGTGTTTCTCCATGTTGGCCAGGCAGGTCTTGATCTCCTGACCTCAAGTGGTCCACCCACCCCCGCCTCCCAAATTGCTGGGATTACAGGCATGAGCCACCGCACCGGGCCGCCTTTGCCCATTTTTAAATGGTTACTTAGTGAGTTTTTTTGTTTGCTATTGACTTCATTGTAGGAGTTTCTTAAATATTATAAATGGGATTTGTTTCTTGATTTCTTTTTTGGATAGTTTGTTGTTACTGTATAAAAATGCAACTAATTTTTTATGTTGATCTTGTGTCCTGTGACTACTGAATTCATTTACTAGTTCTGACAGCATTTTGGTGGAGTCTTTAGGATTTTTTACATATAAGATTGTGTCATCTGCAGAGACAATTTCACATCTTCTTTCCAATTTGGGTGTCTTATTTCTTTCATCTGCTTTCATTGCTCTAGCAATGAAATTTCATTCTATGTTGAATACGAGTAGTGAAAGTATGCATCTTTGTCTTGTTCCTGATCTTACCTATGGACTTCAATGACAAGTGATGCCAGTAAAACAAATGAAATATATATATATGTGTATATATATATTTATATATACACACACACATATATGTATATACACACACACATATATGTATATACACACACACATATATGTATATACACACACATATATACACACATATATATGAGTATATATATATACACACACACACATATATATACACACGATATATATGTATCATTTATGTATATATCTAGATATATATGTATACATATCTGGATATATACACATACATATATGTATCTAGATGTATATGTATATATATAGATATAGACATACATGTGTATCTAGATAGATACACACATGTATGTCTAATATATAGATATAGATATACTGGGTCTAGATATATATACACGTATATGTCTCTATCTATATCTGGATATGTATGTCTGTATCTACATATAGATATCTGTATCTATATCTATACATATGCGTGTGTGTGCATGTTATAAAGTCCAGGAATATTTTTTAAATCCACAGTAACCACTTTCCCTGATACTCACTGAAATGTCTCCAAGTTCTTATTCTTTCTTCTCTACAAAATCATCAATTTAATTTTTTTCTCTTGAGAACCAATCCTCCCAATCTCCTTTCTCCTATTTCTCCCTGTCTTTTCCATAAATATGTTCCAGTTTTAAGCCTTATATGCATCCTTATTTCTAGCTCGAAATTCTGTTTATGTGGTTTAGCAGGTAAAGAACAAATGGCAACAGGTTTCAAATGGCAGCCAGCTGGGCTCTAGAAGACAAAGGTGCCAAGGTGTTTATATTCTTTTCCATTCATTAAGTCACCTCTCACTTCCTCTCTCAGATGGGCAACTGAAGGACCCTGGGAACAACTCACTGGCTCTGGGAGGGCTGTGAGGACACAAGAATCTCTAAAGATCAATTAGCCACTGTTATGGATGAGAAGGTCCAAGGAGACCCAAGGGATGTAGGTTCCCATGGAGAAGGCATTTGCCTTCCACAAGACCTGACTTGCAAGAGCAATGGCTGTGTGTACCCAACTGTACCAGTGACCTCTTAAAATTGCTCAGCTATGAGACATGTTCCCTTTAATGTAATTAGGAAGCTATATCTCTGCATTCCAAATGAAAAAAGAACACATTAACCACAAAACAATTTTATTAAATTCCTGCTAGTTCAAATAGTTTCCTTTTCTTCATCAGGGTAATGTATATGCTTGAATTGTTTAGACTTAGATAGACAAGGATACGGGAGAAAAATCATTTGTTCCAGGCAGTTTCTTGCTTAGTTCCTTGAGCTAATAAACATTTCTTAATTGGTCTTTAAGTAGTGGCTAGTTGGGTAGGATTTGGAATAAAACAGGCCAGATTCAAATCCTGACCCACCATTTAGTGCCTGGGTAATTGAGGCAAATCACCCAAAATGATTATCTAACTTTCAGTCTCTAGATCAGCAGAACTAATAGGAGGAGGGAAATAGCACCTACATTCCATATTGTAGGAATTTAGTGTGTCGGTGAAGTATATTATATAGCATGGTGTTTGAACTATGCTTGACTGTAACTATAGTAAGGGTTCAATAAATGATAACTATTTTTACAGGACACATTAGCTTTGTGCAAAAAAAAAAAAAAAAAAAAGCCTTCTGACCAAAGAATTTGTAACTCAGACGAGTCTAGAACCCTGGCCAGAATTAACCGAAGCAAAACTATGAAAGTACACTAAGCTCACACTTGATTCTCTCTCCAGCCACCCTTCTGTCCAAACTCAATCTTTCCCTGTTAAAAATGTCCTTTCAGAAAAAGAGAATTAGGAGGATGTTGTAGTGAGCGTTGGATTTAGGGTTTCAGAAACCTAGATCTCAGCTTCACCCCATATTTGCTATGTGAACTTGGGTGACTTAAACTCTCTGAACCTCAGTTTCTTGTGAATAAATAGGGACTATAACAAAACTCACTCTCACAATACAGCTGTAAGGACTAATAACATTGTATGCAAAAAGGTTTTTCAGATATAAACAAATATTAGTTATTGTTATTGGAATAAAAGATGATTCCCTCAACATGAAATTTACCAAGACCGTGAAAGTTGATTAATAAGGACGCCACGCTTTGATATGAAGCCAAGAATGTGGGATGCAGTGACAGTGCTGGAATATCCGGTACCCATTGTCTTCACACTTCAGCCTCTTGAGCCTCCCACCACTGCCTTCCACAGAAATCTCTTTTTTTCATTGTCTTCACACTTCAGCCTCTTGAGCCTCCCGCCACTGCCTTCCACAGAAATCTCTTTTTTTCATTGTCTTCACACTTCAGCCTCTTGAGCCTCCCACCACTGCCTTCCACAGAAATCTCTTTTTTTCATTGTCTTCACACTTCAGCCTCTTGAGCATCCCACCACTGCCTTCCACAGAAATCTCTTTTTTTCATTGTTGTCACTCCTCCTTATCCCTTCTTCTTTTCTATATCTATTCCTCTTGGCTCATTATTCATATGTTCATTTCTTCTCTATTATCTTCTCTCTTGCATGGAAAATATCTTATCCATGGCACCAAGCTGCATGACAGAGACTCCTGTTGTAGCTAGTAAGAGTCTATGCTCCCTTTACTCAATGCCACCTTAGTGATTTTGTCTTTTTCTTCAAGTGTGTAAATGACATCCAAACCTGAAACTCTACATGCTCCTTGAAGTACCTCTGTTTATGATCTCCTTATTTGCTCCAAATATCGGACACGAATAACCTCTGTTAGAGACCTTAGAAATGGGTTCTGAGATGTGAGCGTCTACGGCAGGGTCGCAGTTACTTAGAATTGGGGGAACTCATTCTGTCTGCCTCTGGGCACAGTGCATCTGCATGGCACCACGTTGGGAGTCATTGACCTTGGGAAGGTGTTGTCATTCCCTATTAAGTCTTCTATCACTCTCAGTCTTGCCTAGAACCCATCCCACTCTCCATAAGCGGACACAATACACCCTCTTCTCAAGCTGGTTTCTTTGGAAAGTTGTGATAAAAACCAGCACTTACTGACGGCTACACAGTGATCACAGACACTGAACAAGAAAGAGTCCCAAGAGATCCCTACTTCCAGTTTCTAAACAAGGAAGGGACTAAAACTCTGAGGACGGCCATGCGCGGTGGCTCATGCCTGTAATCCCAGCACTTTGGGAGGCCGAGGCGGGTGGATCACCTGAGGTCAGGAGTTCGAGACAAGCCTGGCCAACATGGTGAAACTCTGTCTCTACTGAAAATACAAAAATTAGTAGGGTGTGGTGGTGGGTGCCTGTAATCCCAGCTACTCAGGAGACTGAGGCAGGAGAATCACTTGAACCCAGGAATCCAAGGTTGCAGTGAGCCAAGATCATGCCACTGAACTCCAGCCTGGGCAACAAGAGTGAAACTCTGTTCCCCCCCCAACCAAAAAACAAAAACAAAAACCAATTCTGAGGATGACTGAGGGCTTTCCTACTGACCAACTGCCCTCCAAGGAACAGGGTAAGATCTGTGATTGAAGAGATATTACAGAAAATTTTACTGCTCATTTTTTCATCTCCTACCCTGAGTCCCTGCCCCTCCATAGTACTTTCCACAGAGCCCCCTTCACGTCCTTGTTTCTTAGTGTATAAATGAGAGGATTGAGAATGGGGGTAATTATAGTATAAAAAAGGGCAACAAATTTTCCCTCACACTCAGAATAATTGTGGATGGATTGGAGATATGTGTAGATGGCTGAGCCATAAAAAAGGAAAACTACTAGGAGGTGGGACCCACAAGTCCCAAAAGCCTTTCTGCGCCCAGCCGTTGACTTCACCCTCAGCACTGCATGAGCAATGTGCACATAGGAGCCTAGAATAAGTGCTGCAGGAACAGCCACGATTATGACTTGGGCCACAAACATCTTGGCCTCTGTTCCTTCTGTGTCCGCACAAGCCAACTTCAGAAATACAGGCATCTCACAGAAGAAGTGATTCAGTCGATGGCCACAGAGAAGCATGGCCATTGCAAGACCTGTCTGGATCAGAGAGTTCACGAAACCTGCACCCCAGGAGGCGATAGCCAGGGTCTGGCAGAGATGGGGGTGCATGATGGCCATGTAGTGGAGTGGACGACAGACAGCAGCATAGCGGTCAAAGGCCATCACCACCAGGAGCACACACTCTGTGGAGCCCAGGGCTAGGTAGATGAAGAGCTGAGCCACACACCCTCCACGGGTGATGGTGCGGTCCACCCCGCAAAGGTTGATCAGGAGCTGGGGCACGGTGCTGGTGGTGAAGCAGAGGTCCAGGAGGGACAGATGAGAGAGAAAGAAGTACATAGGTGTGTGCAGCCGAAGGTCTAGCCAGGAGAGAGCGATGATGATGGTGTTGCCAAAGAGAGTTAGGGAGTAGAAAATAAAAATAAAGACAAACAGGATGGGCTCCAGTTGTGGCCAATCTGAGAATCCCACCAAAATGAAGCCATCTTCAAAACTGGTGTTGAAACTTCCCATGGCCTTTTGCCTGTCTGAACAGCAGAAGGAAGTGCAATGCCTCCTATACTGAGCACAAACTACAAAATTATTTCGCAGGATTCCCTGAATACTAAATCATGCATTTTATTACCTATTTTGCTATGCAGTTTGTCGTGTCTGGTGTTCTTTCCCTTCTCATATTCAGAGTGGAAATCACTGGCTTGGGAATCATATGGCCTTTGTTTGAATCCTAGTCCTGCTGCCTGTTTGTTCCAGGACTTCACCCAGGTCAGTCAGTCCTTTAGATCCAACATTTCCTTGCCTAAAAGTAGAGATGATGTATCACAGCAATGAGATTAAGGTCAAATGCAATAATGTGGAAGCTGCTTTTAAAAGACTCAGATGTAACAGGTAGCATTACTATTCTATGTTGCTCCCATTTGCTCCTTTGCTGGTCTAGCAGGTGGCCTCTTTCAGTAGCGTTACCCCCCATGCCTAACCAGGCTGGGAGCCCTGTTTGACCTCTGGGTGCCCACCTGCTTTTTTCGACTATGGACAGCCCATACAATCCCAGAAACCCCACGCACGACCAGCAAATGACTGAGAAGAGTGTAGATCCCTCCTTTTGGAGAAGAAAAAAAAATCAATTAGCAACAAATATGTTTGCTATGGTGTGTCATCATGCCTGAAATACCACACACACACGCACACACGCACATACACACTCCCTTCAATGGATAAATCCATTCCTCAGCTGCCCAAGAAGAGTTGTTTCCTCCTCTCTAGCCCAACCCTCTTTGTACAGTTTCTTTCTGCACTTGTCACACTCGCTGGAATTCTTTTTGTATGTCTTTGTCCCTCTCTGAGCTGTGAGCTCCTTAGTGGTAGCTAACATAATGAACGTAAAATAAATATTAGTGTCTTTCAGTGGGGCGCGGTGGTTCACGTCTGTAATCCCAGCACTTTGGGAGGTGGAGGTGGGTGGATCACCTGAGGTCAGGAGTTTGAGACCAGCCTGGCTAACATGAAGAAACACTGTCTCTATTAAAAATACAAAACAAAACAAAAAAGTAGCCAGGCTTGGTGATGGGCACCTGTAATCCCAGCTGCTCAGGAGGCTGAGGCAGGAGAATTGCTTGAACCTGGGAGTCGGAGGTTGCAGTCAGCCAAGATTGTGCCACTGTACTCAAAAAAAGAAAAAGAAAAAAAAAAAGTAGTGTCTTTCTTTATGCTACACACGAAGTGCTAAATTAATATTTTCATTCAGGGCACATAGTAGATTTTGAATAAATTTCATTGAGTGAAACATGAGGTTATCCCTTCAAATCTCATCAAAATTTATTTCTTCTAAAAAACCTGAGATTACCAACATATTTTGATAAACTGTGAAAGTGAGATATGCATAAAAATTTGCTCTACGTTAAAGTTCACATTTCTTATGACAAAAAGTCTAAGTAGGATTATAAGAAAGTATGTCAGAAAGCAAAAAAGGGAAAAGGAGCCTAGAATATGCTCTATATGAACAATTTTTGCCAAATTAACTCTGTCCTCTTTTTGTTAGGTTTACTGGACTGAAGATCATCATCAATGGATCAATGCTAGATCAATGACTCAAGTAAGGCATTTGGACACCACCCTTGATGCCCTTGTGGAAAAGATGAATAAACTGTGGATTAACAATAGCAAAGAGGTAATTCATATGTAGCTTAACTGATACATCAAAGCCATTTTTTGAATGACCACCATAGCAGACCACAATGGCTTTCCCATTCATATCGGTCCCTACAGATCAACTCTACTGCTGACCAGCTGTGACATCTATTCTGGGAAATTTTGTTTCCGTGAGTCTCAGTTTACTTACCTATAAAACAGAGAAAATAATTTATTTCAAAGGATTTGGATTGGGATTAAAGGATGCGATACATTCTGTAAGCTACAAAGAATATGTTACATATACTTTTAACACTTGTCTGTCTGTATCAGTAATCTTCAAGTTCCATGCAAGTGAGTCTTTTACTTAGCGTTGTATCCTTATCTTCCAGTGCAGAACCTGGTGAATAAAATGTTCTCAGCAAATATTATTGAATGAATGAATGAACACGTTCCTAAAGCTGGCGCCATATTCAATGCACATAAATGTTCCAGAAAGATTTGTTTCCCATGCAACATGAAGACATTAATACATTGGCAATGCTTCTTGTTTTTGTTTGTTTGTTTGTTTGTTTATTTGAGACGGAGTCTTGCTCTGTCGCCCAGGCTGGAGTGCAGTGGTGCCATCTCTGCTCACTGCAAGCTCCGCCTCCCGGGTTCACGCCATTCTCCTGCCTCAGCCTCCCGAGTAGCTGGGACTACAGGCACCTGCCACCACGCCTGGCTAATTTTTTGTATTTTGAGTAGAGACGGGGTTTCACCGTGTTAGCCAGGATGGTCTCGATCTCCTGACCTCGTGATCCGCCCGCCTCGGCCTCCGGAAGTGCGGGGATGACAGGCGTGAGCCACCGCGCCCGGCCTGCTTCTTGTTTAGCAGCACGAAGTTTCTAACCCTTCCTGATCTATATTTTTATCGATGAGTTTTACAGTGACATACAGATACATTTAGTATCTTTCCAATTGAACAAAAGCTTAGAAATACAATTAACATGACGAATGATAGGACAGTAATCCAAAAGGATTTCACTACAATGAAACAAGAATCCTTAAAGCAATAAATAGCCACCATAGTAGATAAGATAATAAGATAGGGTGGAACTGGGAAAACTGAACTTAGCTTCAAAACGTCCGCTGGATAGATTGGAAGAGACCAAAACTGCAAACTTGACAGACATTCACTAAAGACACGGAAGACAAAGATTACATGAGAGGACACTGATTAAAAACAAAACACCAGTCAGCAGTGCACACGGGCTGCTGAATTTCACCAAATGCAGCTCAGACTAGATACAAATCATAATATAAGACCTCACCGCTCCAGTTTGGAAAGACACCTAAAGGTCATTTCCTCACAGCCCCTTGCACCATCTGATGATCCCCTATACAGAATCTCAAACCAAGAGCTGGTGTAGTGAAGCCCCTGCCCCATTTCCTCATCCATGGTCTGGTGTCCCTTTATTTCTGCCTGCCCCCTGCTTCCATCTTTATGTGCCTTGTACTTGTAATCCCCGATCCATCATGTCAAACATTGCCTTGCTAATATCCCTAACTCATTATCTATCCATCCCATGTACCCAATTCCGGAAGCGTGCAATTTTGTAGAGTCTGTATGACTAAAATCAGATTAATAAATTCTGCTTAAAAGAATAATTCAGTTTTGCCAGTACACCTTTAACTTTTCCCTCTTTAGTGGCTGTTGCTCAAGAGAAATGATCGATGGTCAAGTCTTTCCAATTAAAAACATCTCCTCTCACCCCATTCCCTGTTTTGTTACTGCCCCATCTCTTTCCTCCCCTTCAGAGACAAGTGTATTGAAAGAATTGCCTGTGCTTGGTGTTTCCGCGACCTCCCCTCACACTCACTATTGAGCCCACTGCTATGTAGATGCTGCCCTCATCACATTTTATAAGAAAACACAGTGGACATTTTCAGGCTTCGTCTTTGTCCTAGCATTTTATGTGTTGACTGCTGCCCTTTTCTACAAAAAAACTTCTTCCCTTCCCTCCCTGATGTCTTCCTCTTTCTCTGCATCTCTTACATGCTTGGGTTCCTTTTCTGGGTTCCATCCCAGACCCTCTTCTCTTGGCATCTACAGATTCTTCCTGGAAATGCCATCCTCCCCAGAGCTTGAATCACACAGTCACTGTGTTGCTAACACCCGAGTGTGTCTCTTTACCTCTAATCTGTCTCCCGAACTTCAGACTTCTATAGTTCACCTGTATTAACCTTTTTATTTTCTATAGTTCATCTGTATTAACCTTTTGATTTTCTATAGTTCATCTGTATGCCTTTTAATTTTCTGTATTTCTGATGCTCTGATGTTTTGAGGCTTTGCTGACCCCAGAGGGATGCCTCTCCCAGGACTGCCAATTCCTAGGGATAGTGCTAGCCTGAAAGCACAGCTCTCATATGCAAACCAATCAACCAGACCCACACCCCAACCAAAAATTCACAGTATCTTTACTGGGCTCTCACACCGTGGGCCACTGTCGACCTGTGCTAATCACCACAGGGCCAAGAAGCAGACAGGAAGGGACCGCCTTTATATCCCAGAGTGTGCTGAGATTATTCAACCAGGCCATCAGAGGCCAGCATCCCCTGCCTCACCAATTCCTTCCTAGAGGAACCACAGCAAAGGCTCTTGTCCATGGCTTCCTTGCTTCTCTGCCTCCTATCTGTGTGCCTCACCGTATGGCCCTGCACAGTCCATCATGCCCCCTCCTTTCGGGAACTGTGAGTAACAAACCACCTTTTAAATGCCACTCATCTCCCAATCTGCTGGCCTCACCACACCTGCCTGTTAAAAACAAAACCTGCCTGTTAAAACTCCACCTCCTTGTTGATCATCTCTTCTTGGATGAGTCCTGGGCACCAGAAACTCAGCATGTCCAATACCGAACTCATCATCCTCCCCCTAAAAATCTGCCTTGCCCCCTGTGTGCCAGGGGAAGGGTGCCAACAAACTCTACAGTTTACAAAACCAGAAAACTGGTCATCAGCCTCTACATCCCACTTGATTTAAGTCACAGCTTCCAGGGCACTTTACCTGAAACAGCAGCTCTCAACCCGGGACAATTTTACCCCTTAGGGGACATTTGACAATGTCTGTAGACATTTTTCACTGATCCAACTGGCATTCAGTGCTTTGAGGCCAGCAGTGCTGCTAAACATCCCACAATGCATGGGACACGATGCACGGGACACGATGCACGGGACACAATGCACGGGACACGATGCACGGGACACGATGCACAGGACAGCCCTCCCACTTGATGACACACACAGAATTATCTGGCCCAAACATGTCGATTGTGCTAAGGTTAAGAAAGTCTTCTCTAAGAGGTATTCTCTGACTTCTCTCGCCTGAGATAAGTCCTTGCTCTATGATCCTATGGTGCATTGTACTTTCCCATATACAATTTACCACATTCAACTTAATTTCTGATTGAATTATTTCCCTATCCCACCACCCTAGAGCCCCCAGAGAGCAGAGCTGGGTCTGTCTTGTTGACAATTACAATTCCAGTGCCTAGAATAATGACTAGCACATAAAAGTGCTTGATCATTAAGTCCCTGGAGCATGCAGGCACTCACCTGCACCAGCTCTTTGACAGGTCCTTAGAAATGCATGACATCTTGCTGCGGTTTCATTCTTATTTGGAAAGCGGGATGTGGAGGTAGTGCTGCTTCCCTGGGGTCTGGTGCCTTTTATCTAGAATCTGGTGCATCAGGAGAGAGTCCCAATGTGTACACAGTGTCTAGGTTAAACCTTTTTCTATCTCCGCTCCATCCTATTGGTTTTCTTCTGCCTAACCAAGGCCTTGGGACTTGCCTGCCTGCTTGTGAGCTCCTTCTTTGGGGGAAATATCCTGCTTCCTAACTCCCTGGGTCCTGCTGAGAATAGGCTGATCTCCAGAACCGCAACATCCGTGCCATGCCAACCTGAAACGCTGCGTTAAACCTCACGCTCCCTGAGGCTAGTGACTCCCTACGTTCCTCAGGGCTCAGCGTGCCCTCCCTGCACTCACCACAGGTCTACACTCAGGGACCAGCTGCTGCAGTTCTGAGACCACCCCAATCCCTCATGGAGTTTTTCTCTATCCTCCCTCTGGGCCCAGTTGCTGGGGTCTGCTTCATGCCCGTATCTTGTAATCACAAAAACAAAAACTCTTCTTACAAACTCCCTGGGAGCTCTTTTTCTCTTTCAACAGCAGATGCAAGTTACTCCTCACGTGACACCAACGTTGGACTTCAGACATATTCCTAGTCCTATGTCTCATAACCCAGGAGGGTTTGACCATAATGCAAGTCCTGATCAGACCAGCTTCCTAGTCCTATGTCTCATAACCCAGGAGGGTTTGACCATAATGCAAGTCCTGATCAGACCAGCTTCCTAGTCCTATGTCTCATAGCCCAGGAGGGTTTGACCGTAATGCAAGTCGTGATCAGAGCAGCTTCCTAGTCCTATGTCTCATAACCCAGGAGGGTTTGACCATAATGCAAGTCCTGATCAGACCAGCTTCCTAGTCCTATGTCTCATAGCCCAGGAGGGTTTGACCATAATGCAAGTCCTGATCAGACCAGCTTCCTAGTCCTATGTCTCATAGCCCAGGAGGGTTTGACCATAATGCAAGTCCTGATCAGACCAGCTTCCTAGTCCTATGTCTCATAACCCAGGAGGGTTTGACCGTAATGCAAGTCGTGATCAGAGCAGCTTCCTAGTCCTATGTCTCATAGCCCAGGAGGGTTTGACCGTAATGCAAGTCGTGATCAGAGCAGCTTCCTAGTCCTATGTCTCATAACCCAGGAGGGTTTGACCATAATGCAAGTCCTGATCAGACCAGCTTGGATATTGGGCAGCATTCAGCCTTATGTAGAGGGTCTCAGTGCATATTGCTGAGAAGTGGGGAAGGTCTCATCAGGGGAGCACCCAGAATAAGCACAAACCCCCTTCGCACGGATGGTCTCCAAATATTGAAGGAAACAACCATGCTGTGCAAGCTTTGCTGGGTTCTATATTCCTCAAGTGAAGGTGATAGCTTCAACACGTCCATATCCTTTCCTGTTTCCCAAATCTGTCATTTCAGTGAAGAAAGATAACGACGTTAGGCTGATGTAAGTGGTCCCTACTGACTCATTTTCATCTCAGCCTTCCCTAGGTGTTCCCAGATGGTCCCTGCACAACCTCACATTTAAAAAATATATACATTGCCCACACTCTGCACTGGTCAGACAGAATTTTGAGTATTTGGCATGTTCTTGGCATTAGACTTGGATTAAAACTTTGACAAAAATCATAGGATCAAAGGACAATAAAACCAATAAGTCATCTGCAAACACCCTGCATGAGAAATAGGTGTTTTATATTTTATTTTAATTGACACATAATAATTGTACATATATACGAGGTACAGAGACATATTTAGATGTATACAATACATAATGCTCAATTCAGGGTAATTGTGAATAGCATATTTATCAAATTAGGCATTTTAATTGAGTTTTTAGATCAGAAAATAGAAGTCTCAAAGGCAAGCCTGATGGCTTGTACGCAAGTTGAAAGATCTCATGTGGAGAATGTCGTGAACTTGCATTGCTCGTCTACAAAGGTCAAAACTAGGACCAACAGGCGAAACTTACAAGAGAACAGATTGTGGCTCAATATTAAAAAAAAAAAGTGAATAAAATGAAGCAGTCTAAAACTAGGCTGCCTGGAAATGTGATATTCCCATCACTCGAAAGCTTCCTGCTCATTCAGAGGGTGAAAGTTGACTTTTCAGGATGATGTGAAAATGTTCCTGCATTAACTGAAAGATTTGTTGGGTGGTTTCGAGCACTGCATCCAACCCTGATAGTTTTCTAATCTTATCTTTTTAAAATTTAACCCCTATTTTTATCCCTTTGGCACACATAAAGCATTCCTGCATTTCATGTGCATATTTGATACTGTTAAATTTCTGCATTACAAAGACCAATGGTTGTGCTCATCTCTCTGGGTTTTGTTTTTTTGCATTTTTTTTGAGACGGGGGTCTCACTCCATCATCCAGGCTGGACTGCAGTGGCACTAGTGATCCTCCCCACCAAGCCTCCTGAGTAAGCTGGGTCTACAGGCATACACCACCAGGTCTGGGTAACTTTTTGTATTTTTTGTAGAGACTGGGTCTCCCTATGTTGCCCAAACTGGTCTTGAACTCCTGGGGTCAAGCAGTCCTGCTGCCTCAGCCTCCCAAAGCAATGGGATTATAGGCATGAACCACTATGCCTGGTCCGTGCTCATCTCTGCGTGTCTGTGTCTGTGTGTACATCTGTGTGTCTATGCATGACCTCTAAAAATAACACACTTATTGAAATCAGAAATCATGTTTAAATTATTTTCAACAGCACGTAGTACTATATTCTTCATATTCTTCATGCCAGTCTACTAATTTAATGATATTGTCTGACTATAATAGAGCCACATTCAAGCCAGAAAATTTCATCCTCTGTCTGAGTGAAGGAGGAGGTTCTACAAACTCCTTCCGAAACACCTTCATTGGTAGAACATTCATCCTTAAATTTGAGTCTAATTTCACCCTTTTATTACACCTGCATGTGTAGCTCTCTTATTAGTTTTTGGAAGATTAAACCCACTATCAAAACTTACTAGGCACCAAAACATCCTTCCTTCCACTCATCCTCCATCACATCCTCCTCTTCTGCAGACACACCTGACCCTGTTCCTCTCACCTGAGGAATCACACAGTATCTCATCATACCCCATGAGGCTTTAGGGTGATCTTTAAGACGCTTCTATAAAATACTTAATAATAATCCACATTTCGCAGTATAAGACCAGAAAACTCCGGTTTGAGTTCAGTAAGCTTAATTAACAAAGACTGAATTAACAAGTAGCTTGTTTTAACTCTGATTCCCACACAGAACATTGTCTCCAAATAGGATAGATTCCCTTCTGTCATCTAGTTCTTCAAGAAGTCTTCCGGGATTTATCTTCAACAGCTCTGACCATTGCTCTATTCTTTGTCTCTTGGCACTGAGGCCTATAATTTACTTTGCATACTAGAGCCCTGGCATCATGGAATTTGAGATTTAGAAGAAACTTCAAAATGATTTTAAGCTTCACACTTTACATAAATAAACTTATTTCCCTAAGTTTATGCAGTTGGAGAGAAAAAAAAGAAATGTTTGACATGCTGTATTCAGTTGAGTGAATGGATGGGTGAGTAAGTGGCAGAGAAAGACTCTATCAGTGATAAAATATGTTCTTGCATGAATTTAATAGCTCTATGTACTCAAACTGGGGATGCTACACAAAGGAATCCCGCACTAATTGCCCAATGAAATATTTCTATGCATGACTTCTAAAAATAACACACTTATTGAAATCAGAAATCATGTTTAAATTATTTTCAACAGCATGTAGTACTATATTCTTCATATTCTTCATGCCAGTCTACTAATTTAATGATATTTTCTGACTATAATAGAGCCACATTCAAGCCAGAAAATTTCATCCTCTGTCTGAGTGAAGGAGGAGGTTCTGGATTTTTAACTATGAAATCAGAGTGGCCCATCCAGTCAGTACTTACCCAGGGCTCCTGTCCTGGAGAAGCGATGGTTACATAGGCTCCCTCCCTGGGCAGGGCAAAGCTGCCCAAGGCCCATTGCCCACCAGGCAGGAGCCTCCTCCCCCAGGCACCTTCGCTCACTCACCCTAACCAACTCAGCCGTGGAGGAACTGGTGTCTTACCAAACCACCTCCTGACCCTTAGGCTCAGCAGCAATCCTGCCTCAGGAGCATTGCCAAGGCCTCCTTAAGAGGAGTCAGGGGAAAATTGTTTACCAAGTATGACCTTGGAGACCTCCGGGCCCCAATGCGGCAATTAAAATCAACTGACTGAAAAACCAAGATGTGCCTTGAGTCCTCAATTCTCTCTATTCCCCATACTCTGCCTAAATCAAATGAATCTATTCAGTGTCCTCAGAACCCAACTCTTCCCTTGGTGCATATGACTCTGCATCCTGGGATTCTGCACACTTCTGCTTTCACCCAAATCCTACCAGTCCTTCACCACTCAGACTAAATGACTCATCTCTCTTGGAGCTTACCATATTCACCACCTCAAATCTCTCCCTTCCCTGAGCTCCTCATATAATGCTCATATATCCCCATTATGTGTCTCATTGACTCAATTCAGTATTAATTTCCTTGAAGACAAGTTTGATGCTTTACATTGCTTTCAAACATAGTATACTTCATGTATTAACATTTATTTCTTTATACTCTGTTTTTTACTCACAATAAATTTAAAAGGAAAATGCATTTATTTATCAATTCATTCAAAAATTATCTACTGAGCAATGAGTGCTGTTCTACATACCACAGGAAATAAAACAAGAAACATTTAAGATGATTTGTATCCACTTAAGGGGTCATAATATAATATAGAGGAAATAGCTGTGCCATTACTAGCTTTGTGACCTTGAAGAGCTTTCTTGATATGCTTGCACCTTAGTTTCCCTTCAGTAAGATGATATTATTATGGCTTATCCTGTGGTTCTCTTTTGTAGATTAATGACACAGTGTATATAAAGTGCTTGGCATATGGTAGACATTCACTCAATGCTAGTTAGTGTTACTGGAACACAAACATAGGTGCATATGTGTGGTTATACAAGCATAAAGAAAAGGATGGAAAGGTTCACCTCAAACTGATTATGGTAATGCTGCTTATTGGTTGAGGGGTGTTGAATATGGGAAGGAGGTGGGAAGATTGATAACTTTTTCTTCATACAACAACAGGGTTTCATTTGTTGTAATTAGCATATATTAATTTTAAGAGATTTATTGAGGTATAATTCACATATCATACAATTCACACACTTAATATGTACAACTCAATGGCTTTTAATATATTCATAGATTTGTGCATCCATTATTTTAGAATATTTCCATTACCCCCCAAAATAATTCATGCCCGTTTGCAATCACTCCTCATTCTCACCCTCAACTCCAGGCAAGCAGAAATATATTTTTTGTCCTGATAGACTTGCCTTTCTAGACATTTCATATACGGACTCTTACAACATGTGGTCTTTTGTGTCCAGCTGGTTTCCCTTAATAGTAGCATGGATCATTTATCATCCTTTTTTATGGCTAATGTTCCATTGTGTGAATATGCCACATTTTCTCATCCATTCATCTGTTGATGATCATTTGGTTTGTTTACACCTTTTGCCTATTTCATATGAATAATGCTGTTATGAAATATTTGTGTATGAGTTTCGTGTGCACATATTGATTGCTGCAATTCCAAGGAAAATAAAATAAAATATTTTAATAAAAACAAAGAGGCTAACCATACACTTCTAAAACCTAAAAAAGATTACCATTTTCTACAGATGATGTCACTGCTCTGTAAAGCTGAAGAAGAACCAGGAAAGAGAAATAATCTGACTTGGTATACAGAGCTCACAAATTGGTTGCCACCTGTTAAGGTATTTGGGCAACATAGTGGTTGATTTTTTACTAAAATTTTGCTGATAGGTTAACATCAGTAGGATTCAAATGAAAATCTAAATTTTTATCTTTTCTGAAAGTTCAAAATATATGTCAACATTCTTTCAGATAAAATCAGTGGTGGGATGAGGGCAGGCGTGGCGGCTCATGCCTGTAATCCTAGCACTTTGGGAGGCTGAGATGCAAGGATGGCTTGAGCCCAGGAGGTCAAGACCAGCCTAGGCAACATAGGGAGACTCTGTCTCAAATAAAAAATTAGCCAGGGGTGGTGGCACATGCCTGTGGTCCCAGCTACTTGAGAGACTGAGGTGGTAGGATCACTTGAGCCTGGAAGGTTGTGGCTGCAATAAGCCATCATTGCATCACTGCACTCAAGCCTGGGTGACATAGCAAGACCTTGTCTTGAAAAAATAAGTAAATAAATAAATCAGTGGGAACTGAGCAGTAGACCCTCCCCTAGAAGGAACATGCATTTTTTTCACCAAGCCAGCCCCTATTTGCACATTACGCCCCTGTCCTGTAGGCATTGGGATGTGCGTCCCCGGGTTCTTCAGAAGAGGGCAGCGGGGAAAGGTTGGACCATCCCGGATAGGATATTTGATTTGGAAGCAACTTTTGAAGTCCTTTCCTGATTCACAGAACTTCTCTGCACCAGCACCCAAGCATGGCCACTCAGCTCCTGTTGAAAGCCTTGGGGAAAGGGAGATAACTGTCCCCTGGTCAACTTCCTCACCTTTGTACATTCTTCCTTACACTCAGCCAAATTCAGTCTCTCACAGGCTTCAATGTGTCCATGTTTATTCTTACCTTTGGAATCACAAGTAAAGTTAAATTCCATCTTCCACATAGTAGCCCTTCAAATCTCTCTCTCTCTCTCTCTCTTTTTTTTTTTTTTTTTTTTTTGAGATGGAGTCTTGCTCTGTTGCCCAGGCTGGAGTGCATTGGTGTGATCTTGGCTCACTGCAACCTCTGCCTCCCGGGTTCCCGCCATTCTCTTGCCTCAGCCTCAACTACTGAGATCAAGTGATCCTCCTGCATGATCCTCAGGCAGGAGCCACCATGCCCAGCCTGAGTTTCTAATTTTTAATTGTGGTAAAAATATAAGTATCATAAAATTTATTATCTTAATCATTTTTAAGCATATAGTTCCGTAGTGTTAAGTATATTCCCATTGTTTTGCAACGATCACTTTTGAATAGCAATAGACCACTCTTCCTCAACCTCCATAATAAGATTTTAACTAGAAAAACAATATTGTATTACCCTTTATACTTTTTGTAACTCTTGGATTGAAAATATACTGGTAACAAGGGCATTGATTAAATGGATCATATATTGCAATCATCAAGGCAAATTTATTTTTCTCTATCACTATCCTTCTAAAACCAATGGCAGTTGTCCTTTCCCATATCCGGGATGAAACTTGAGCAGACTTCACAACTTCTTTTCATCTCTTATAGATAACAGATAGTCTTATGGATATTTTAAGAACCACAGAAAAATTTAATTAGTTGTCCATGACCAAAAAATTAACAGAGTGGACGAGCCATAATTAAAACAAAATTCCTTTGTTCTGAGTGCAAAACCCACATACTCTACTAAAAGTAGATGGCAATGCAAGAAATGAGATAGTAGATAGCAAAGAAATGAGCTATAAGCAAAAGTGGCCACCACTGGCTTCTGCAGATGGCTCTGCACTGAGGGGAACGGTTTGAGGAGTTCATTCATTGTAATTGCTACATATAATTTCATGGCATGAGCATACCACTATTTAATCATCATTTTTAAAGAACAAAGCACTTCAAACACTGCGCCCATGAACATATTTATGCAGGACTCTTGTGCCTCTGTGCAGAGGTTTCTCTGGATTGTTTATCAGAGTGAAGTCCTGGGTCGGGGGGATGGGGATCTGCAACACCGAAAAATATTCCAAATTGTTGGAGTTTGTTTTGTTTTCCTGTTTTTACTTTTTACAACTTTTAAATATTTGCCAATCAGATGAATATAAAATTGTATCTCATTGTTATCTGAATTTGCGTTTCACTGATTATGAGTGAGGTTGACATCTTTTCACATGGCTTATTATCCATTGTTTTATGATGAAATGATCTGCCCATATATTTTTCCACTTTATTAGGATACTTGTCCTAAAAGAGCTGTAGGATCTGTACACTAATCTACTGTTACTTAAGTACATTGCAATGTCTTCACATCTCTATTTTGAATTTTCCCCTTGTTTATGAGGTGTGAGTGTGTATGTGTGTTTCTGTGGTTTGACTCTTGTCAAAAAAATGAATCTCAGCAGAGTGATGTCAGCAAGATGGCTGACTAGAAGCCTTTACTGCTCATCTCCTCTACAAAGACAGCCAAAACAATGAACAACTCTATTTTGATGAAAATAACTGAAGGAGTGTGCTGGAGTACTTCAAAGGAGTAGCAGAAACTCCGTAGAGCACATAAATGCAGGCAACGTGGTAGAGAACTGAAGAAAACGCCTGGCCTCCCCACCCTATTACCCAACCAGGATCAGCTCAGAACAAGGAGGAACCTTTCCCTGCAGGGAAAAGGTGAGCAAGAGGGTTCCAGAAGACCTTGTCAACACCTTGGACACCTACAGTCCTCACCACTGGGACCCCTGCCATCTTTGAAGGCACTAAGCCCCTCTGGGAATCTCAGAAGGGAATCCTGTGCTCTCCCCAGAGAAGGAGCCACATTATGGCCCCACCAGCCACATGGCCTATGTGGCTCCCGCACTATACCATCTTGGAACTGAACCACTGCTGACATGTGTCCTTCTCCAGAGCAAGTGGCCATGGCACCCTTCCATCCCTGAGGCTAAGCCACTACTGAACCACCCCTGCCAAATGATCTGCCCATCCGTGAGCCAAACTGCTGCTACACCCTACCCTATGGGGCCAAGCAGCTGTGGGACTCCTCATATAACCACCACCCACCCCCCAGTTGCTGCTGCACCCTGCCCCTCAGGGCCTGTGCTGAAGCCATGCACTGCCCCCCAGGGAAACAGTGTCTTAGGAAAGCTGCTCCATTTATGCCTCCCAGTCACGGCCCCATCAGGGCCCAAGCTGAAATGGCACCCTGTGTCCTGAGAAAACAGTACCTTGGTCACCCACAGCAGCCATGCTCCCCTGTGCCTAAGCTTCAGCAGCACACTGCATCCCAGGGAAACAATGTCTTGGCCACTCAGAGCAGCCACATACATTCTGGGCCTGAGCTGAAGCAGCATGCCGCCTCCCAGGGAATCAGTTACTTGGCTGAGCTGAGCAGCCATGTACTCAGAAGCTGAGCTGACATGGTACCCCACATTCCAGGAAAACAGAGCAGTGGCTGATCTGAGACACCCACACTACAGGCCAAACAGCTCTAGTACCCTGCTTCCCTGGAACTGGACAAGCTTCCTAGAGTCTGAGCTGCTGAGACACCTCCTCCTTAAGGAATAGAGTCACTGCCACCCAGGGCCCAAGCAACAACTGTGCTCCACCATTCCAGACTTTTGCTGCCACTTTCACCTGGCCTCAGAGTCTGAGTTACTGCTGAGTCCTACCATCCCAAAGTCCAGACTCACCTCTAACAATGCATTATCACGTGGGACCTGAGTTGCCGCTGTGCCCTACTGGCTCTATTTCCTGAGTTGCAGCTGTACCCTGCTCCCCAGGCCCAAATCTCCAGAGCATCTCTTCTTCCCTAGAGCCAGGCCAGTGTTGTACCCTACCTCCCAAGGTCCTAATCACAACTACAACCTGACGCCCTGGCTCAAACTGCTGGGGGCTGGGGTTCTCGGAATCACAGACTCTGGCAATCTGCAATCAACCCTAACTCAGAGGGGGAGCCTACACCCAAGACTCAGGTGCCACAATAGGCTTGCAAGATCCTTGAGGCTAGGGCCCCAACTACACAGCTACTCTGAGCACCTGAACCCTGGAACCCACTGTTGCTGAAACTGCTTGTAGGCCATGTTAGACCTAACACCAAGAGGAACTCTCTTGGCTAAGTCTGCCCATTGTGGGGAAAACTAGAATAGGAGGACCCCAAAAGGTCTTGCCACCAAAGACCCTAACAACCTGTGCTGCCCCCATCACTGCCACAAATTCCTACAGCCTAGGCCACTGAGGCACCCACAGTCATCACTGACATTGATTGCAGCTGAAGAAGCTGCACAAAGTCTATACCACTGCATGTACTGAGAACCAGAGCCACCACAGCCTTCACAACTGGCATACCAAAACCAGCATGCAGATGAAAGTCTTTTTGTATGAAAGCCACTCTGTAAAGTTTGTAAGAGGTGATTATTCCACTAGATTTGCAGACATAAACACAGGAACACAAGAAACATGAGAAAGGAAATATGACATCACCCAAGGAAAACAACTCTCTTGTAGCTGACCCCAAAGAAAAGGAAATTTACAATCTGACTGAAAAGAAATTCAAAATAATTATCTTAAGAAAATTCAGCAAGATACAAGAGGATACAGATAGAAAATTTCACAAAATCAGTAAAATAATTTCTTGTCTGAAAGAGAAATTTAACAAGAGAAAGATGTCATAAAAAAGAACCAAATGAAAATCTTGGAGCTAAAAAACTCAATGAGTCAAATAAAAGACAATATAGAGCTTCAACAGAAGACTAGATCAAGTAGAAGCATCTCTGATCTTGAAGACAGATCTTTTGAAATTGTTCAGTCAGAGGAAAAAAGAAATAATAAGAACAAAAAAGAGTGAAGACAGACTAAGGGACTAATGGGACATCATTAACCAAACAAATGTTTGCATTATGGGAGTTCCAGAAGGAAAAGAGGAAAAAGACAGGGGCCGAAAGTTAATTAATTAAATTATTGCTTAAAAACTTCCAAGTCTTGGAAGAGATGTAAGCATCCAGATACATAATGCTCAAAAGTCCCCAAACAGATTTAATCCAAAGAGGTCCTCAATGAGGCACACTATAATTCCACTGTCAAAAATCAAAGACAGAGAATTTTAAAAGGAATAACAGAAAAACATCAAGTCATATATGAGAGAATCTCAATTAGAGTATCAGCAGATTATTCAGCAAAAACTCTGCAGGCCAGGACAGAATGGGATGATATATTCAAAGTATTGAAAGAAAACTGCCAGCGAAGAATATTATATCAAGCAAAGCTGTCTTTTAAAAATGAAAGAGAAATAAAGTATTTCCCAAACAAGCAAAAGTTTAGGGACTTAATCACCACTAGACTTGCTCTACAGAAAATGCTTAATGGAGTTCTTCAAGTAGAAATTAAAGGGCTATAATTACCAACATGAAAACATATGAAAGTATAAAATTCGCTGGTAAAGGTAAGTACATAGACAAATCCAAAATACCTCAACATGCATATGATGCTCTATAAAACATGTATATCTCTTTTTTTGATTGAATTGTTTATTTCTTCAATAATTTGAGCATATGTTATCTAACTGAATGAATATATATTATTACTCACGTTAAGCAGACAGACAACTCAGGCTTAAAGAAAATGCATGACTTGCCCATATTTGTCCAGCTAGTGAAGAACAGAGGTAGAATTTGAACTTAGGACTTCTTTTTTCCACATCACTATTCTAAAAGCATTTTCCATACTGTTCCCAGTATCCTGGGAAAAAGAAAGATAGGAAACTAATGTTTCTGAACCCTCTGGTAGTATTTGCCCATATTATCTCACTTGCTGTATTTTTTGTTTTTTGTTTTTTGAGACAGAATCTCGCTCTGTTACCCAGGCTGTAGTGCTGTGGCGTGACCTCGGCTCACTGCAACCTCCACCTCCTGGGTTCAAACGATTCTCCTGACTCAGCCTCCTGAGTAGCTGGGACTACAGGCATGGACTACCACACTGGGCTAATTTTTGTATTTTTAGTACAGACGGGATTTCACCATGTTGGTCAGGCTGGTCTGAAACTCCTGACCTTGTGATCAGACTGCCTCACCCTCCCAATCACTTGCTCTTTTTTTTTCTTCCCATTCTTTTTTTTTTTTTACTTTAAGTTTTAGGGCACATGTGCACAATGTGCAGGTTTGTTACATATGTATACATGGGCCATGTTGGTGTGCTGCACCCATTAACTCATCATTTAACATTAGGTATATCTCCTAATGCTATCCCTTCCCCCTCCCCCCACCCCACAACAGGCCCCAGTGTATGATATTCCCCTTCCTGTGCCCATGTGTTCTCCTTGTTCAATTCCCACCTATGAATGAGAACATGCGGTGTTTGGTTTTTTGTCCTTGCGATAGTTTGCTGAGAATGATGGTGTCCAGCTTCATCCATGTCCCTACAAAGGACATGAACTCATCATTTTTTGTGACTGCATAGTATTCCATGGTGTATATGTGCCACATTTTCTTAATCCAGTCTATCATTGTTGGACATTTGGGTTGGTTCCAAGTCTTTGCTATTGTGAATAGTGCCGCACTAAACATACGTGTTCATGTGTCTTTATAGCAGCATGTTTTATAATCCTTTGAGTATATACCCAGTAATGGGATGGCTGGGTCAAATGGTATTTCTAGTTCTAGATCCCTGAGGAATCACTACACTGACTTCCACAATGGTTGAAGTAGTTTACAGTCCCACCAACAGTGTAAAAGTGTTCCTATTTCTCCACATCCTCTCCAGCATCTGTTTTTTCCTGACTTTATAATGATTGCCATTCTAACTGGTGTGAGATGGTATCTCATTGTGGTTTTGATTTGCATTTCTCTGATAGCCAGTGATGATGAGCATTTTTTCATGTGTCTTTTGGCTGCATAAATGTCTTCTTTTGAGAAGTGTCTGTTCATATCCTTCGCCCACTTTTTGATAAGGTTGTTTGTTTTTTTCTTGTAAACTTCTTGGAGTTCATTGTAGATTCTGGATATTAGCCTTTTGTCAGATGAGTAGATTGCAAAACTTTTCTCCCATTCTGTAGGTTGCCTGTTCAGTCTGATGATAGTTTCTTTTGCTGTGCAGAAGCTCTTTAGTTTAATTAGATCCCATTTGTCAATTTTGGCTTTTGTTGCCATTGCTTTTGGTGTTTTAGACATGAAGTCCTTGCCCATGCCTATGTCCTGAATGGTATTGCCTAGGTTTTCTTCTAGGGTTTTTATGGTTTTAGGTCTAACATTTAAGTCTTTAATCCATCTAGAATTAATTTTTGTATAAGGTGTGAGGAAGGGATCCAGTTTCAGCTTTCTACATATGGCTAGCCAGTTTTCCCAGCACCATTTATTAAATAGGGAATCCTTTCCCCATTGCTTGTTTTTGTCAGGTTTGTCAAAGATCAGATAGTTGTAGATATGTGGCATTATTTCTGAGGGCTCTGTTCTGTTCCGTTTGTCTATATCTCTGTTTTGGTACCAGTACCATGCTGTTTTGGTTACTGTAATCTTGTAGTATAGTTTGAAGTCAGGTAGCATGATGCCTCCAGCTTTGTTCTTTTGGCTTAGGATTGACTTGGCAATGCAAGCTCTTTTTTGGTTCCATATGAACTTTAAAGTAGTTTTTTCCAATTCTGTGAAGAAAGTCATTGGTAGCTTGATGGGGATGGCATTGAATCTATAAATTACCTTGGGCAGTATGGCCATTTTCATGATATTGATTCTTCCTACCCATGAGCATGGAATTTTCTTCCATTTGTTTGTATCCTCTTTTATTTCATTGAGCAGTGGTTTGTAGTTCTCCTTGAAGAGGTCCTTCAGGTCCCTTGTAAGTTGGATTCCTAGGTATTTTATTATCTTTGAAGCAATTGTGAATGGGAATTCACTCATGATTTGGCTCTCTGTCTGTTATTGGTGTATAAGAATGCTTGTGATTTTTGCACATTGGTTTTTTATCCTGAGACTTTGCTGAAGTTGCCTGTCAGCTTAAGGAGATTTTGGGCTAAGACGATGGATTTTTCTAGATATACAATCATGTCATCTGCAAAAAGGGACAATTTGGCTTCCTCTTTTCCTAATTGAATACACTTTATTTCCTTCTCCTGCCTGATTGCCCTGGCCAGAACTTCCAACACTATGTTGAATAGGAGTGGTGAGAGATGGCATCCCTGTCTTGTGCCAGTTTTCAAAGGGAATGCTTCCAGTTTTTGCCCAGTAAGTATGATATTGGCTGTGGGTTTGTCATAGATAGCTCTTATTATTTTGAAATACGTCCCATCAATAACTAATTTATTGAGAGTTTTTAGCATGAAGGTTGTTGAATTTTGTCAAAGGCCTTTTCTGCATCTATTGAGATAATCATGTGGTTTTTGTCTTTGGTTCTGTTTATATGCTGGATTACGTTTATTGATTTGTGTATGTTGAACCAGCCTTGCATCCCAGGGATGAAGCCCACTTGATCATGGTGGATAAGCTTTTTGATGTGCTGCTGGATTCAGTCTGCCAGTATTTTATTGAGGATTTTTGCATCGATGTTCATCAGGGATGTTGGTCTAAAATTCTCTTTTTTTGTTGTGTGTCTGCCAGGCTTTGGTATCAGGATGATGCTGGCCTCATAAAATGAGTTAGGGAGGATTCCCTCTTTTTCTATTGATTGGAATAGTTTCAGAAGGAATGGTATCAGCTCCTCCTTGTACCTCTTGTAGAATTCAGCTGTGAATCTATCTGGTCCTGGACTTTTTTTGTTGGTAAGCTATTAATTATTGCCTCAATTTCAGAGCCTGTTATTGGTTTATTCAGAGATTCAACTTCTCCTGGTTTAGTCTTGGGAGGGTGTATGTATCCAGGAATTTATCCATTTCTTCTAGATTTTCTAGTTTATTTGCATAGAGGTGTTTATAGTATTCTCTGATGGTAGTTTGTATTTCTGTGGGATTGGTGGTGATATCCCCTTTATCATTTTTTATTGCATCTCTTTGATTCTTCTTTTTTTTCTTCTTTATTAGTCTTGCTAGTGGTCTATCAATTTTGTTGATCTTTTCAAAAAATCAGCTCCTGGATTCATGGATTTTTTGAAGGGTTTTTTGTGTCTCTATTTCCTTCAGTTCTGCCCTGATCTTAGTTATTTCTTGCCTTCTGCTAGCTTTTGAATGTGTTTCTCTTGCTTCTCTAGTTCTTTTAATTGTGATGTTAGGGTGTCAATTTTAGATCTTTCCTGCTTTCTCTTGTGGGCATTTAGTGCTATAAATTTTCCTCTACACACTGCTTTGAATATGTCCCAGAGATTCTGGTATGTTGTGTCTTTGTTCTCGTTGGCTTCAAAGAACATCTTTATTTCTGCCTTCATTTCTTTATGTACCCAGTAGTCATTCAGGAGCAGGTTGTTCAGTTTCCATGTAGTTGATCGGTTTTGAGTGAGTTTCTTAATCCTGAGTTCTAGTTTGATTGCACTATGGTCTGAGAGACAGTTTGTTATCATTTCTGTTCTTTTACATTTGCTGAGGAGTGCTTTACTTCCAACTATGTGGTCAATTTTGGAATAGATGTGGTGCTGAAAAGAATGTATATTCTGTTGATTTGGGGTGGAGAGTTCTGTAGATGTCTCTTAGATCTGCTTGGTGCAGAGCTGAGTTCAATTCCTGGATATCCTTGTTAACTTTCTGTCTTGTTGATCTGTCTAATGTTGACAGTGGGGTGTTAAAGTCTCCCATTATTATTGTGTGGGAGTCTAAGTCTCTTTGTAGGTCTCTAAGGACTTGCCTTATGAATCTGGGGGCTCCTGTATTGGGTGCATATATATTTAGGATAGTTAGCTCTTCTTGTTGAATTGATCCCTTTACCATTATGTAATGGTCTTCTTTGTCTCTTTTGATCTTTGTTGGTTTAAAGTCTGTTTTATCTGAGACTAGGATTGCAACCCCTGCCTTTTTTTGTTTTCCATTTGCTTGGTAGATCTTCCTCCATCCCTTTATTTTAAGCCTATGTGTGTCTCTGCACGTGAGATGGGTTTCCTGAATACAGCACACTGATGGGTCTTGACTCTTTATCCAATTTGCCAGTCTGTGTCTTTTAATTGGAACATTTAGCCCATTTACATTTAAGGTTAATATTGTTATGTGTGAATTTGATCCTGTCATTATGATGTTAGCTGGTTATTTTGCTCATTAGTTGATGCAGTTTCTTCCTAGCCTCTATGGTCTTTACAATTTGGCATGTTTTTGCAGTGGCTGGTACCTGTTTTTCCTTTCCATGTTTAGTGCTTCCTTCAGGAGCTCTTTTAGGGCAGGCCTGGTGGTGACAAAATCTCAGCATTTGCTTGTCTGTAAAGGATTTTATTTCTCCTTCACTTATGAAGCTTAGTTTGGCTGGATAGGAAATTCTGGGTTGAAAATTCTTTTCTTTAAGAATGTTGAATATTGGCCCCCACTCTTGTCTTGCTTGTAGAATTTCTGCTGAGAGATCAGCTGTTAGTCTGATGGGCTTCCCTTTGTGGGTAACCCGACCTTTCTCTCTGGCTGCCGTTAATATTTTTTTCCTTCATTTCAACTTTGGTGAATCTGACAATTATGTGTCTTGGGATTGCTCTTCTCGAGGATATCTTTGTGGTGTTCTCTGCATTTCCTGAATTTGAATGCTAGCCTGCCTTGCTAGATTGGGGAAGTTCTCCTGGATAATATCCTGCAGAGTGTTTTCCAAGTTGGTTCCATTCTCCCCGTCACTTTCAGGTACACCAATCAGATGTAGATTTGGTCTTTTCACATAGTCCCATATTTCTTGGAGGCTTTGTTCATTTCTTTTTATTCTTTTTTCTCTAAACTTCTCTTCTCACTTCATTTCATTCATTTGATCTTCCATCACTGATACCCTTTCTTCCAGTTGATCGAATCAGCTACTGAGGCTTGTGCATTCGTCTCATAGTTCTCGTGCCATGGTTTTCAGCTCCATCAGGTCCTTAAAGGACTTCTCTGCATTGGTTAGTCTTGTTAGCCATTCGTCTAATCTTTTTTCAAGGTTTTTAACTTCTTTGCAATGGGTTTGAACTTCCTCCTTTAGCTCAGAGTAGTTTGATCATCTGAAGCCTTCTTCTCTCAACTCATCAAAGTCATTCTCTGTCCAGCTTTGTTCTGTTGCTGGTGAGGAGCTGCGTTCCTTTGGAGGAGGAGAGGTGCTCTGATTTTTAGAGTTTCCAGTTTTTCTGCTTTGTTTTTTCCCCATCTTTGTGGTTTTATCTACCTTTGGTCTTTGATGATGGTGAAGTACAGATGGGGTTTTGGTGTGGATGTCCTTTCTGTTTGTTAGTTTTCCTTCTAACAGACAGGACCCTCAGCTGCAGGTCTGTTGGAGTTTGCTGGAGGTCCACTCCAGACCCTGTTTGCCTGCGTATCAGCAGCGGAGGCTGCAGAACAGCGGGTATTGGTGAACAGCAAATGTTGCTGCCTGATTGTTCCTCTGGAAGTTTTGTCTCAGAGGAGTACCTGGCCGTGTGAGGTGTCAGTCTGCCCCTACTGGGGGGGTGCCTCCCAGTTAGGCTACTAGGTGGTCAGGGACCCACTTGAGGAGGCAGTCTGTCCATTCTCAGATCTCCAGCTGCGTGCTGGGAGAACCACTGCTCTCGTCAAAGCTGTCAGACAGGGACATTTAAGTCTGCAGAGGTTTCTGCTGCCTTTTGTTTGGCTGTGCCCTGCTCCCAGAGGTGGAGTTTACAGAGTCAGGCAGGCCACCTTGAGCTGTGGTGGGCTTCATCCAGTTCAAGCTTCCTGGCCGCTTTGTTTACCTACTCAAGCCTCGGCAATGGCGGGTGCCCCTCCCCCAGCCTCACTGCTGCCTTGCAGTTTGATCTCAGACTGCTGTGCTAGCAATGAGCGAGGCTCTGTGGCCGTAGGACCCTCCAAGCCAGGTGCAGATATAATTTCCTGGTGTGCCGTTTGCTAAGACCATTGGAAAAGCGCAGTATTAGGGTGGGAGTGGCCCAATTTTCCAGGTGCTGTCTGTCACCCCTTTCTTTGGAAAGGGAATTCCCTGACCCCTTGAGCTTCCTGGGTGAGGCGATGCCTCATCCTGCTTCTGCTCACATTTGGTGTGCTGCACCCACTGTCCTGCACCCACTGTCTGTCAGTCCCCAGTGAGATGAACCTGGTACCTCAGTTGGAGATGCAGAAATCACCCATCTTCTGCATCACTCATGCTGGGAGCTGTAGACTGGAGCTGTTCCTATTCGGCCATCTTGGCTCCACCCCCCTAAAACATGTATATCTCTAGTATAAAGGCTAAAAGTCAAAATGGTAAATAATAGTGATTGATATAAGTTGTTAAAAAATATATATTACAAAAAGATATAAATTGCACATCTAAAATATAAGTTAGGGGGTAATAGTCTAGAGTTTGTATGCAACTGAAGGTAAGTTATTACCAAGAAAAAATAGTCTATTGTAACTATAAGATGTTTCATGGTAACCACAAAGCAAGAAACTGTAACAGATATAGATATGATAAAGGGAAGGGAATCAAAACTTAGCAATAAAAAATAAAATAAAACACAAAGATAAACAAGAGAGAAAGAAGGATCTACAAAACCAGAAATAAAAACAACAACAACAAAATGGCAGTAGCAAATCTTTACCTATCAAGAATTACTTTTAATGTAAAGGATTAAATTCTTCAATAAAGACATAGAGTGGCTGGATGTATTTTTTTTAACTCAACTATATGCTGCCTTACCAGAGACCTACTTTAGCCTTACGGATACACATAGGCTGAAAGTAAAGGGATGGAAAAAGATATTCTATGCAATTAATAACCAAAAGAGAGCAGAGTTGACTATACTTATATCAGATAAAATGTGCTTTTCTGTTATATTCATTGATTCATGGGCCTATCCCTTTGCCAATACCACATGATTGATTACTGTTGCCTGATAGTGAGTCTTAAAATCAGTTAGTGAGTCCTCCCATTTTCTTCTTTTTCAGAATTGTTTTAACTACCCTAGTTCCTTTGCTTTTTCATACAAATTTTAGTCAGCTTATAAATGTCTATTTAAAACCCTTTCTGGAATTTTTATGAGAATTGCATCAAATTTATAGATCAATTTGGGGAGAATTGACATTTTTACTATGTTGAGTCTTCCCATCCATGAACACAGGGTGTCCCTCCACTTATTTAAATCTTCTTTGATTTCTTCCATGTACATATCTGTGGTTTCATCACACAGATCTTGGACACATTTCATTAGATTTATACCTAAACATGTCTTTTTCTGAGCTATTAGCTATTGTTAATAGAGCTGTTCCTCAAGTTTCTGTTTCCAGTCCTACCTTGTGAATATATAGAAATATGATTGTTTTTTGTGTGTTGATGTTGAATCCTGTAGCATTACTCAACTCATTTACCAGTTTTTCATAGATTCCTTTGGATTTTTACATAGAAAATCATGTTATCTGTGAATAGGGACAGTTTCATTTCTTTCTTTGCAATCTATACATCTTTTAGTTTTTTTTTTGTTCTTGCATTATTGCACTGGATAGGATTTTTTTGCACGATTTTAAATAAAAGTGGTGAGAGTAGATATCCTTGCATTTTTCTTGATTTTAATGGTAAAGCATTCAGTCTTTCACCATTACATATGATGTTAGCTTTAGGGGTTTTTTGTAGATGCCTTTATTAGATTGAGAAAGTTTCATTCTATTAGTGTGCTGAGATTTTTATCATAAATAGATTTCTAATTTTGTCTTGCTTTACTTCATCAATTTATGTGATCATGTGGTTTTCCTTCTTTGGACTCTTGATATAGAGAATTACATTAAGTAATTTTTGAATGTTGAGACACCCTTGAATTCCTGGCATGAACCCACTTTAGTTGTAGTGTGTTCTTATGTTTATATATTTATGAATTTAATTTACTAATAATTTGTTGAGAATTGTCTATGCTTATGAAATATATTGGTCTGCATTTTAATTTTCTTGAGCTATCTAGTTTTGGTATCAGTGTAATACTGGCATTACGTAATAAGTTGGAAGAGTTCCTCCTCTTCTATTATTGGAAACTGATCATGAAACTTAAAGCTTTTTGTTAGGTGTATGCACATTTGAGATTTTAATCTTATTGATGAATTAACTCTCCTATGATTATATAACATCCTTAATTATCCCAGGCAATTTTCTTTGCTCTAAAGTTCATTTTAGGAAGAGAGGAAGTCAAACTATCCCTGTTTGGAGATGACATGATCCTATATCTAGAAAAGTCTATCATCTCAGCCTAAAAGTTTCTTAAGCTGATAACAACTTCAGCAAAGTCTCAGGATACAAAATCAGTCTGCAAAAATTGCTAGCATTCCTATACACCAACAACAGTCAAGCTGGGAGCCAAATAATGAATGATCTCCCATTCACAATTGCCACAAAAAGAAGAAAATACCTAGGAATACAGCTAACTAGGGAGGTGAAAAATCTCTACAAGGAGAACTATAAATGACTGCTCAAAGAAATAAGAGATGACACAAACAAATGGAATAACCTTTCATGCTCATGAATAGGAACAATCAATATCGTTAAAATGGCCATACTGCCCAAGGTGATTTATAGATTCAATGCTATTCCCATTAAACTAACATTGACATTCTTCACAGAACTAAATAAAGCTATTTTAAAATTCATATGGAACCAGAAAAGGGCCCAAATAGCCAACGAAACCCTAAGCAAAAACAACAAAACTGAAGGCATCACACTACTCTACTTCAAACTATACTACAGTGTTACAGTGACTACAACAGGATGGTGCTGGTACAAGAACAGACACGTAGACCAATGGAATGGAATAGAGAACCCAGAAATAAGACCGCACACCTACAACTCTCTGATCTTCAACAAACCTTTCAAAAACAAGCAATGGGGAAAGGATTCCCTATTCAATAAATGGTGCTGGGATACTGGCTAGCCATATGCAGAAGACTGAAATTGGACCCCTTCTTTACACCATATACAAAAGTTAACTCAATATGAATTAAAGACTTAAATATAAAACCTAAAACTATAAAAACCCTGGAAGACAACCTAGGCAATACCATTCAGAACATAGGAATTGGCAAAAATTTCTTGACAAAGACACAAAAAGCAACTGCAACAAAAGCAAAAATTAACAAATGGGATCTAATTAAATTAAAGAGGTTCTGCACAGCAAAAGAAACTATCAACATAGTAAACAGACAACCTACAGAATGGGAGAAAGTCTTTGCAAGCTATGCATTTGACAAAGATCTAATATCCAGCATCTATTAATATATGGAACTTAAATAAATTTCAAGAAAAAACAACCCCTTTGAAAAGTGGGCAAAAGACTTGAACAGACACTCCTTAAAAGAAAACACATGTGGCCAACATGCATATGAAAAAAAAAAGCTCAACATCACTGATCATTAAAGAAATGCAAATCAAAACCATGATGAAATACCATCTCACACCAGTCAGAATGGCTATTATTAAAAAGTCAAAAAATAACAGATGCTGGTGTGGCTGGGTAGAAAAAGGAATGCTTTTACACTGTTGGTAGGAGTGTAAGTTAGTTCAACCATTGTGGAAGACAGTGTGGCAATTCCTCAAAGAACTGAATACAGCAATACCATTCAACCCAGCAATCCCATTACTGCGTATATATACCCAAAGGAATAGAAATTGTTGTATTATACAGACACATGCACGTGTATATTCATTGCAGCACTATTCACAATAGCAAAGACATGGAATCAACCTAAATGTTCATCAACAATAGACTGGATAAAGAAAAGGTGGTACATGTATACCATGGAATACCATGCAGCCATAAAAAAGATGAGATCATGTCCTTTTCAGGGGCATGGATGGAGCTGGAGGCCATTATCTTTAGCAAACTAATGCAGGAACAGAAAACTGAATACTGCATGTTGTCACTTACAAGGGATGGGAACTAAATGATGAGAACACATGAACACATAGATGGGAACAACACACACTGGGGCCTATCTGAGGGTGGATGGTGGGAGGAGGGAGAAGATCAGGAAAAATAACTAATGGGTACTAGACTTAATACCTGAGTGATTAAATAATCTATACAACAAACCCCCATGACACGAGTTTACCCATGTAACAAACCTGCACATGTAACCATGAACTTAAAAGTTTTTGAAAAAGAAAAATAAATAAAGTTCATTTTGTCTGATATTATAGTAGCCACTCCACCTTTTCTTTTATTAGTGTTTACATGGTATATAATTTTTCATCTTTTTTATTTTTAATTTTATGGGTACATAGTAGGTATATATATTTATGGGGTACATGAGATGTCTTGATACAGGCGTGCAATGCGTAATAATCACACCATGGAGAATGGGATATCCATCCCTTTAAGCATTAATCTTTTGTGTTACAAACAATCCAATTACATTCTTTTAGTTATTTTTAAATGTGCAATTAAGTTATTATTGACTGTAGTCACCCTATTGTGCTATCAAATAGTAGGTCTTATTCACCCTTTCTATTTTTTATACCTATTAACCTTGCCCACTTCCCCTCAGCTGCCCATGACCCTTCCCACCCTCTGGTAATGATCCAATTACTCCCTACCTCCATGAGTCCAATTGTTTTGATTTTTTAGATCCCACAAGTAAGCAAGAACATGTAATATTTGTCTTTCTGTGCCTGGCTTATTTCACTTAACATAATCATCTCTAGTTCTATCCATGTTGTTGCAAATGACTGAATTTCATTCTTTTTTATGGCTGAATAGTACCCCATTCTGTATATGTACCACATTTTCTTTAACCATTAACCTGTTGATGGACACTTAGGTTGCTTCCACATCTTAGCTATTGTGAACAGTGCTGCAATAAACATAGGAGTGCAGATATCTCTTTGATATACTGATTTCCTTTCTTTGGGGTATATATTCGATAGTGGGATTGCTGGATCATATGGTAGCTCTATTTTTAGCTTTTTGAGGAACCTCCAAACTGTTTTCAATAGTAGTTATACTAATTTACATTCCTAACGACAGTGTGTAAGACTTCTCTTTTCTCCACATTATTGCCAGCATTTGTTATTGCCTGTCTTTTGGATATAAGCCATTTTAACTGGGGTGAGATGGTATCTTACTGTAGCTTTGATTTGCATTTCTCTGATGATCAATGATGTTGAGCACCTTTTTGTATGCCTGTTGGCTATTTGTGTCTATTTTTTTTTTTTTTGAAATGGAGTCTTGCTCTGTCCCCTGGGGCTAGAGTGCAGTGGTGCAATCTCGGCCCACCACAACTTCCGTCTCCCGGGTTCAAGTGATTCTCCTGCCTCAGCCTCCCAAGTAGCTGGGATTACAGGCATGTGCCACCATGCCTGGCTAATTTTTGTATTTTCTGTAGAGACGAGGTTTCGCTGTGTTGACCAGGCTGGTCTCTGACTCCTGACCTCAGGTGATCCACCCACCTCGGCCTCCCAAAGTGCTGGGATTACAGGCATGAGCCACCGCCCCCAGCCTGTGTTTCTTCTTTTGAGAAATGTCTATTCAAATATTTTGCCCACTTTTTGACTGGATTATTCGATTTTTTCCTATAGAGTTGTTTGAGCTCCTTATATATCGTGGTTATTAATCCCTTGTCAGATGGGTAGCTTGCAAATATTTTCTCCCAGTCTGTGGGTTGTCCCTTTATTGGTGGTTTATTTTGCTGTGCAGAAGTGTTTTAACTTGATGTGGTCTCTTTTTGTCCTTTTCTGCCTTGATTGCCTGTGCTTGTGAGGTATTGCTCAAGAAATTTTTGCCCAGACTAATGTCCTGTAGAGTTTCCCCAGTGTTTTCTTGTACTAGTCTCACAGTTTGAGGTTTTAGATTTAAGTCTTTAATCCATTTTGATTTGATTTTTGTATATGGTGAGAGATAGGGATTTAACTTCATTTTTCTGCATATGGATATCCAGTTTTCCAAGCGTCATTTATTGAAGAGACCACCTTTTCTCCCACGCATGTCCTTGGCACATGTGTCAAAAATGAATTCCCTGTAGGCATGTGAATTTGTTTCTGGGTTCTCTAGTCTGTTCCATTGGTCTATGTGTCTGTTTTTATACCAGTATCATGCTGTTTTGATTACTATAGCTCTATAGTATAATTTGAAGTCACCTAATGTGATTCCTGCAGTTTTGTTCTTTTTGCTCAGAATAGCTTTAGCTTCAGCTATTCTGGGTTTTTTGTTGTTCCGTGTAAAATTTAGTATTTTTTTTCTACTTCTTTCAAAATGCCATTGGTATTTTGATAGAGATTGCATTGAATCTGTAGGTTGCTTTAGGGAATATGGACAATTTAACAATATTAATCTTCTAATCCATGAACATGAAATATTTTTCCTTTTTTGGTGTCCTTTTCAATTTCCTTCATCAGTGTTTTAAAGTTTTCACTATATACATCTTTAACTTATTTGGTTACTTCCTAGGTATTTAGTTTTATGTGTGGCTATTGCAGATGAGATTACATTTTAAAATTTTTTTCTGATTGTTCAATGTTGGTATATAGAAATGCTACTGTTTTTTGTTTCTTTATTTTGTCATTTTTTAAAATTTAACCTGACTATATATATGAAATGAGCCTATTTAAATACAGTTGGATAATGTTTTTTAAATTGGCCTAACAATATCTTTTACTTCATGTGTTTAGACTATCTACACTTAATATAATTATTCACATTTGGATTTGTAGCTACTATATTATTATTTGTTTTCATTGATCCATTTGTTTTTCTCCCTCTGTTTCCCCTCTCCTGCCTTCCTTTGGGTTATTTGAACAATTTTAATATTCCACTTAATTTATCTATTGTGATTTTAACTATATTAATTTGCATAGTTTTTTGTGGTTGTTCTAGGGATTACAGTATACATACTTAAGTTTTCACAGTCTGCTTAGAATCAATATTTTAGGCCAGGCACAGTGGTGCATGCCTGTAATCCCAGCACTTTAGGAAGCTGAGGTGGGTGGATCAATTGATATCAGGAATTTGACTGTCCTGGGCAACAAGGTGAAACCCCATCTCTACAAAAAAAAAAAAAAATTAGCCGGGCATGGTGGCACACACCCATAGTCCCAGCTACTTGGGAGGCCAAAGTGGGAGGACTGCTTGAGCCTAGGAGGTTGAGGCTTCAGTGAGCCTAGATCACACCACTGCACTCCCACCAGGGCAACAGAGCAAGACCCTTCTCAAAGGAAAAAAAAAGCATCAATATTTTACCATTTCAAGTGGAATGTAGAAGCCTTACCATCATAGAGGTTCTTTTACTATTTTCTCTTTATGTCATAGTTGTCTTACATGTTACTTCTATATACAGTTAATCTCTATTATTTGCAGATTTTGTATTTGTGAATTTGCCTACTAACTAGAATTATTTATAACCCCAAAATCAATATTCACAGTGCTTTTTTGCAAGTCATTCATAGGACATGGGTAGAGTAGAAAAATATTTGAGTCATACAAAGTGCACATTCCTAGCTAATGGTAAACATGGTGGTGTTTTTTCTTCCTGTTTCAGGTTTCATAAAGAAATGACCAGAGATTTGAGATGATAGGCAACAGTGATATGTAGTAGAAGAAGCTCCAGATCTGGGGCCAGTCGAATGAGATTTAAACTCCAGATTTGAAAGTCTGTCAGTGTGGCAACCTCAGGCAAGTCACTTAACACTCTTGAACCTTTTTCTTTTTTGTAAAATAAAGAAAATTAAATCTATTAAAATGTATTATTGTTAGGATTTAAGATTACAATCTATGCAATATATATATTACTAGATAAATATGTGTGTGTGTGTATGTGTATAAAATCTAGGAGCAGTGGTTCAATATTCACTAATTCAGTGTTCACAGTGACTTAATAGAACATGATAACCATGAATAATGAGAATCAACTTTACATTGAAAACCTCATCAAACAATGTTATAATTTTTGTTTTCAATTGTAAAATATATTTTAGAGAGCTCAAGAGGAGACGATGCACTATTACATTTACCAAGATATTTAGTATTTCCATCGCTCTTCCTGCATTTTTGAAGTTCCAAGTTTTCTAACATTATTTCCCTTCTGTCTGGAGAACTTATTTTAGCAATTCTTCTACAGTAGGTCTGCTACATGTAAACACTCTAAGTTTTCCTCCAGCTGAGAATGTCTTCATTTTGCCCTTATTACTGAAGAATATTTTCACTGGATATAGTATTCTGGGTTAGCAGTTATTTTCTTTCAGTACTTTACAAATGTTGTTCCACTGTCTTCTAGTCTCTATAATTTCTGATGAGAAATTCACAGTCATTTAAATCATTGTTTCCTTATAGGTAAGGCCCCATTTTTTTTCTCTTGGTGCTTTCAAATTTTTTCTGTCTTTAGTTTTCAAAATTTTGATTATGATGTGCTCAGGGTATGAGCTTTCAGGGGTTTATCATGTTTGGAGATCACAGAGCTTCTTGAATGTGTGGGTTTATATTTTTTGCCAAACTTGGGAAATTTTCAGGCCTTATGTCCTCACGTATTTTTTCAGCATTATGCTCTTTCTCTTCTCCTTCTAGGTATCTGACAACATAAACAGTGGATCTCTTATTATTATTCTACATATCCTTCTGGCTTGATTTATTTTATTTTATTTTATATTTTTTGAGGTGGAATCTCGCTCTATTGCCCAGGCTGGAGTGCAGTGGCACTATCTCGGCTCACTGCAAGCTCTGCCTCCTGGGTTCATGCCATTCTCCCACCTCAGCCTCCTAAGTAACTGGGACTACAGGCACCCACCACCATGCCTGGCTAATTTTTTGTATTTTAGTAGAGACAGGTTTTCACCATGTTAGCCAGGATGGTTTCGATCTCCTGACCTCATGATCTGCCCTCCTTGGCCTCCCAAAGTGCTGGGATTACAGGCATGAGCCACCGTGCCCAGCCAGCTTTGTTTTTAAAATCTATTTCTTCTCTCTTGATCAGATTAGATAACTTTTATTGATCTATTTTCAAGTCACCTGATTTTTTCCTCCATCATATCCATGCTGCCATTGCGTCCATCTGTGAGGATGTTTTTTGTTAATTTGTTATATTTTTCACTTCTAAAATTTCCGTTTGGCTCATGACATCTTGTTTCTTTTTTTTTTTTTTGGACTTCTATATTTTACATTCATTTCAAAATTGGTCATGATTGCTTATTGAATATTTTTATAGTAGCTGCTTTAAATTCTTTGTCACATAATTCAAAATCTTGGCATTGGCACCCATTGATTGTCCTTCCCCATGTGGATTGAGATGTTCCTGGTTCCTTGTGTCTGAAGTAATTTTGGATAATTTCTTGAATATTTTGAATATCATGTTATGAGATCATGGGTCTTACAGAGAATATTAATATTTTTGCCTTGGCAAGTGTGAAAGGAAAATATCTTGGGCCCCCAAAATCACGGAGCTAAAGGAAAAATTCAAGCTAGGAGCTTCTCAGGGCAAATCTCCCTCCCATTCTTTCAAAGTCATCGCTCTGCTCACTGAGATCGATGCATCTTCTGATTGCCTCCTTTGGAGAGGCTCATCAGAAACTCAAAAGACTGCAACCATTTGTCTCTCACCTACCTGTGACCTGGAAGCTCCCTCCCTGCTTCGAGTTGCCCCCACCTTTCTAGATAGAACCAATGTACTTCTTACCTATATTGATTGATATCTCATGTCTCCCTAAATGTTTCAAACCAAGCTGTGCCCTGACCACCTTGGGCACATGTCATCAGGACTTCCTGAGGCTGTGTCATGGGCATGCATCCTCCACCTTGACAAAATAAACTTTCTAAATTAACTGAGATCTGTCTCAGATTTGGGGGGTTCGCACAAGCAATTGACCTAGTTCATTTCAAGCCACAAATTCCAGCTTACCTTCTGTGGCTTGTGGTTCCAATGTGTTTTCAAGACCTTTGTATAACTATTCTGATCTTTTTCGTATGTGTTCCATCCGCTGGTTAGTCTGGGACCTGAGCATGCTTTCTGTTTGTTGAGCAACAAAAGTCTTTTATATACTGACTAGGTTCAGATCCATGTATGTGTAGCTCAAGGTGAGCCCAGGAGTTCATAAATAGTTTATGGGATAAGTTACCATATCTTCCCTCTCTTTGTCACTCTCTCTCTCTCTCCCCCCACACCCCCCATCCCCCCAGTACTATCTAGCTTCCTGAGGCTCTTCTTTTTAAGTCCTCTAGCCAGAAATGTTGTACTTTGGCTTTCATACTATGTTAGTTCGTCCATTTTGCATCGTTATAAAGGAATACCTGAGACTGGGTAATTTATTTTTTTTTAAAAAAAGAGTTTATTTGGCTCATGGTTCTGCAGGCTGAACAGGCAGGGCACCAGCATCTGCTCACCTTCCGGTGAGGCCTCCAGAAGCTTTTACTCATAGCGGAAGGTGAAGTGGGAGCCAGCATGTCACATGATGAGAGAGGGAGCAAAAGAGAGAGGCAGGAGGTGCCAGGCTGTTTAAACAACCAGCTGTCCCGTGAACTCATTGCTGCAGGAAGGGCAGCAAGACATTCATGAAGGGTCCACCCGCATGACTCAAACACCTCCGTTAGGCCCCACCTTCAATACTGGGGAATCACATTTCAACATGATATTGGAAAAGGACATGCATCCAAACCATATCAGGTATTCTACCGTGCACTTTTGTAACTGTACCTACATCTGGGACCAAAAGGCAGGAAGACAGAAAAAAAATTAATAAAGCTTTGTGGGTATTGACTTTTGTGACTGCCATTGTGGGCTTCCATTGAACTTCTGCTTTCAACAAACACTTGCTGGGAGCCTAGGACATGAGAGAATATTGTGCATATTTATGGGGGAGAATGTGATATTTCAGTGCATATATACATTAAGTAATTATCAAATCAGGGTATTTAACATATCTATCACCTCAAACATTTATCATTTCTTTGTGAAATTCTCTGTTCTAGTCATAATAAAATATGCAATACAATACTGTTAACTACAGTCACCCTACTGTGTAATAGAAGACCAGAACTTATTCCTCCTATGTAATCATAATTGTGTAGCTGTTGACCAATCTCTTCACAATCTCCTCTCCACCCTACTTTCCCCAGCATCTAGTAACCATTATTCTACTCTAAACTTTTATGAGATCAGCTTTTTTATATTCCACAAGTCAGTGAGATCCAGCAGTATTTGTTTCTGTACCTGGCTTATGTCATTTAACATAACGTTCTTCAAGTTTATCCATGTTGTCTCAAATGGCGGGATTTCATTTTTATGGCTCAATGGTTTTCCATTGTGTATATATACCACATTTTAAAAATTCATTGATTCATTAATAGACACAGGTTGATTCCATATCTCAGCTATTGGGAATAGTGATGCAATTAACATGGGAGTGAAGGTATCTCTTTGACATATTGATTTCATTTTCTCTAGATGATTACCCAGCAGTAGGATTGCTGGACCACATGGTTGTTCTGTTTAATTTTTTGAGGAACCTTTATATTGTTATTCATAATGGCTGTACTAATTTACTTTCTCGCCCACAGTGCATAAGAATTCCCATTTCGCCACACTCATGCCAATGTTTGTTATTTTTTAATCTTTTTGGTAATAGCCATTCTAACACGAATGAGGTAATATCTCATTGTGATTGTGATTTGCAGTTTCTTAATGATTAGTAACGTTAAGTATAGCATTCAGCAAATCCTGTTTGCAAAAAGTAGCAGCACTTCATCTCCATACTCATCTTCTTGGAGCATTTGCTGCTGCTTTTCCCATCCTTCCTGATTTTTTTCATGGTTATTGCTATCTACCACCAAAAAACAAAACAAAAAAAGACCTGGTCTGGAAGTAATGCCTGCAGAAGAGCCTAATTTTATCTTGACCACCAGCATCCGGCATGGTGAAACTAACAGTCTGTGTCCACGTTAAAAACAACGGTAGGCGTGGTGGCGACTATGTCTCCCTGACTTCTGTTTCTACAGCAGCATCCAATCCAACCATCCAAAGGCCGTCTGCTTCTTGACCAAGGTGGGGAAGAGAGGAGTTGGTGAGGCCCAGCAGCAATGGCATTCTCCATATGCAGGTGCAGCAGGGGTTTGGAGAAGTCTCCTTTCATGCTGCAGGCACACAGCAGGAGGGAGGCAGGGAGCTAGAAAGAAAGAGGGAGGCAGGGATGTCTCTTGGGGAGAATCCCAGGCAGAGTTCCCATGGTGGCACCTGCTCTGGAGGTTGCGGCCCCTCCAAAGTGGTGAAATAGCCCAGCCTTTTCAAGTTATTCCTCCTATGTCTTCTGGAAACTGTGTCCCTGATAAGAGGTCTGTTATCAGTTGAATTGTCACACTTGTTTTTCAATAATTTGGGATATTTACAACAGTTTTCTTTCTAATGTTGCCTTTTTATTGTCCCTACAATTCTCTTTTTCTGGAATTCCTGTTGGAAGCTGTCAGAACCTCTCCATCTATCTGTACATCTCTTATCTGCTCTTCTTCTTTTTTTAAGGACGAGGTCTCACTATGTTGCCCAGGCTGGTCTCTAACTCCTTGGCTCAAGGAATCCTCCCGCCTCAGCCTCCCAAAGTGCTGGGATTACAGAGGTGAGCCACCGCGCCTGGCCATCAGCTCTTCTCTTTCTTGGTGTTCCTTGATCTCTCTGTTCTGTATTCTGGGAGCCCTATGTTTAATAATTTAATAATGTTAATAATAATTTATAATGTTAAATTATTAATAATTAATTATTAATTAATAATTATTAATTACTATTATTAATTAATAATTATTAATTAATGTTAATGATAATTTAATAATGTTAATAATGTCCTGTTAATCAGCCAAATGTTTAATGCAGTCTTTGAACAATCCCATCAATAGTTTTTTTTCTCATATTGCATTTTTGTTTCAAAAAGATATATTTTATTTCCAACATGTTACACTGCTTTTTTAAAGGCTAACTATTCTTGTTTAATTTCTACTTATTATCTTCTAATAATTTCTTGTTCTATTTTGGCTTTATTGAAAGGAAGTTACTATGGCTTCTGTCCTTTTTCTAAATTGTGGTAAAATAAACATGCAACTGACCATCTTAACCATTTTAAGTTACGCTTCAGCATTGTTAAGTATATTCACACTGTTGGGTTCCCTCGTCTTTTAAAATCTTTTTTTTAAATAAACACATGTTAAAGACTTTATTTTACTCATTAATGAGGGAATCAGGCAGGCACTGCAACCTGAAGGACAGATGTATTTATAGGTCACAAATCTTGAAATGAATGTATAAATGGAGAGAAACTGAGGTTTCCACAGGGGGCGGGAAATCAACTGGATCTCTCTCAACAGGACAGAATCTGCATATCTATTGTCTATGGGAACATTTTGCATTGCTATCGATTACTGAAAACATAAATGGTTGTAAAAGACAATGAAAGATTAGAATCTGATGCACTGGAGGGCTATCCTTTAGACAACGCCGAGTTTTCCATTGACGTACGATTCCTTTTTTTTTTTTTTTTAACAACCCCTAAAGTATCTCTTTGACAGCCAGGCAAGAGGGCCTGGGCCCTATTCATAAATGAATAACCTTGATGCCAGGACTCCTGGGATTACTATTAAACATTCTTTTTTAGTTTAAATTTTTTATAGATTTAGAAGGTACAAATGCAGTTTTGTTACATGGGTATATTACATGGAGGAGTCTGGGCTTTTCATGTTGCTGTCACCCAAATAACGTACATTGTACTCATAAGGTAATTTCCTTTTTTTCTTACCCATCCACCACCCAATCATCCATCCATCATCCACCAACCACCTACCACCCATCCACCCACCCATCCATCTACCCACCCATCCCTCCACCCAACCATCCATCCATCCATCCATCCATCCACCCACCCATTTATCCATCCACCACCCATCATCCCTCCCACCCAGCCATCCATTCACCTATTCGGTAAATGTATACCCACCACCTACTCTGTGCTAGGCATTGTTCTAGGATATGGAGACACAGCAGTGACCAAGACGTACCTGGTCAACCCCTTGTGGCTTCTGAACCAGTGAGGACACTCTCCATCCCCATTATGTAATTTTTTATCCCTCAGCCCCCTTCCTCCCTCTCTCCTTTCCAAGTCTACAGTGTCTGTTATTCCATTCTGTATGTCCATATCTACACTATCTTTTAAAAAATATCTTTAATATACTTTTTCAAGTATTTTCCTCAGGTTCTAGAGTGAGCTTGTGTTCTCATTGTTTAATTCTTTGTTGCTTATCTCAGCATTAGACTTTTGCGCTTTAGAATATTGTTTGGCACACTTATTTTCAGTAGGAATTTTAGTTTTTCCATTTTCTTTTTTTTTTTTTAAGAGTCTCACTCTGTCGCCCAGGCTGGAGTGCAGTGGCGTGATCTCCGCTCACTGCAACCTCCGCCTCCCGGGTTCAAGCAATTCTCCTGCCTAAGCCTCCCAAGTAGCTGGGACTACAGGTGTGCGTTACGACACCCAGGTAATTTTTGTGTTTTTGGTAGAGACGGGGTTTCACCATGTTGGCCAGGCTGGCCTCAAACTCCTGACCTCAAGTGATCTACCCATCTTGGCCTCCCAAAGTGCTGGGATTATAGGTGTGAGCCATCGCATCCAGCCTAGTTTTTCCATTTTCTTTTTCTCTTTACTCTTCTTTTCCCTCCCCTGCCTGCCCGCATTTATTTTCAGGCTCATACCTCTTGTCTGTCAGATAATTGGTCATCTCTACCTGGCCGTCTAGGTTGGCAATCCAGGATCAGCATGTATGATGGATGTTAGAAATTAATTCTCTGAGGCTGGGTGCAATGGCTCACGCCTGTAATGCGAGCACTTTGGGAGGCTAAGGTGACCAAATCACTTGAGGCCAGGAGTTCGAGACCAGTCTGGCCAACAAGGTGAAACCCTGTCTCTACTAAAAATACAAAAATTAGCTGGGCATTGTGGCACATGCCTGTAGTCCCAGCTACCCAGGAGGCTGAGGCAGGAGAATCACTTGAACTCACGAGGTGGAGGCTGCGGTGAGCCAAGATTGTGCCACTGTATTCCAGCCTGGGCGACAGAGTGAGACTCTGTCTCAAAAAAAAAAAAAAAAAAAAGAAATAAAAATTATTTGAAGTAATACTGGACATTGGGGACATCCAATCATAGCATTGTGAAAGGAAAATAAATCTCAGGACCCCAAAATCACTAAGCCAAAGGGAAAGTCAAGCTGGGAACTGCGTCAAGCAAACCTGCTTTCCATTTTCTTCCTAAATAAGATAACTACAAAGATAAGAAACTGCATACCTCCCTCACAATTTGCCCACTAGGAAATTTTCTGCAGGCCCCAGATCTTTACCCCTAAAACAGTTCTGTTGAATTTCACCCTGACAATGTAAATTGATAGCTTACCTTCACAGGTACGGGACAAAGGACAGAACTCAAAGTTATCCCTCTGTTCAGCTGAGACAAATGCGCATCTGATTGCTTCCTCTGACCTATGTTTATTTTATCTTATGTAAAAACGCAGATTCACGAAGCTAGCTCAATGCATGACTATTCCTTTACCCCCCTCACGTGTGAACAGCTGATCAAAGGCTCAGATGAATGCAACTGCTTGCCTCTTACCTACCCACACCTTTTAAAAATTTCTTCTTCTTTGTCCAATATCTGCCCTTTTCCTGTAAATATCGAAGCCCTCAAAATCATCTTGGAGAATGGCACAGACCTGCCTCCCAGGCATGTGTCCTTAACCTTGGCAAAATAAAATTCTAAATTGATTGAGACATGTCTCAGACACTTTTTCATTTACAGTATTTAGAGACATTTTCCCTTCAGAAACTAATCTTATAATGACCAGTCCATACATGGGCAAAACAAGTGCAGGACAAAATCAGATATGGTCTCACTCACTGTTTTTGTTTCTCTTCCGTTTCTGTTCCAGATATATTTACTTTATACTAAAGTTGTGTCTCTATATCTTTTATTTATACATTGTTGCTATGTGTTTGGAAGAGAAAAGATTTCCAAAGCATTATTCCACTTGTTATTTTGATCTAGAACTGGGCATATTATAAATAAATACGGCAGAGAAGAATCTAGCCCCATCTCACTGATAAAATTCCCAATATACTTCCCTCAAACTTCCTATCATCTAAGTTCTTAATTCAACTCAACACTATCCCACCGTCACCCTAATGAATTCTGCTGAGTACCACTTGCATTTCAGCATGAATTGATCCTATCACTAATGTCAATGGGATGGTCACGTCATGGTTCTCCGAACGTGTCAAAGGAGAAGAGCATCTGAGGCTGTTTCACATCCTACAGCATGAGGTTCTTGAGAAGGAGCTATCTGTGGTAAGAAGAAAATGAGGCAAGGAGAAAAGGCTGTTGGCCAAAAAGCTGAGAGTGACCCAGTTACTGGCTTTGCTGGACTCCAGCCCAATCTAGATTGATGCTTCCACTTTTTGAAATGTGCTTGAACATCTCAGTCTCTCCTCTCCTGCTCATCATGCACTTGTCAGAAAGCTAAACTTCTTACTTTCTCCTGACAGAAAGGGTCTGACAGTAAACCATGATATGTTTAGATTACCATTACTTTCATCACTTAAGTGCAGAATCACATCAGTCCCTGTCTACCCCTGAATGGAGGCAGATAAACCAGTTCATCTGAGCTCCATGTGATCACCTGCCGGACCTCCTGAAGAAGCAGTCATAATATGCCAGCAGGAGAGTCTGGCTTCCCACCCCAACTCCTCCAAAACCATTGTTCTTAAGAGATATGCCTGGTGCTGGGCACGGTGGCTCACGCCTGTGATACCAGCACTGTGGGAGGCTGACACAGGAAGATCGCTGGAGCCTAGAAGTTTGGGACCAGCCTGAGCAACATAGCAAGACCTGGTCTCTACAAGTTTTTTTAAAAAAATTAGCCAGGCACGATGGTATGCACCTGTGGTCCCAGCTACTCAGGAAGCTGAGGTGGGAGAATCATTTGAGCCCCAGAGGTTTAGGCTGCAGTGAGCCGAGATTGTGCCACTGCACTCCAGCCTGGGTGACAGAGCAGGACACTGTCTAAAAAAAGAAAATGAGAGCGAGAGAGAGAGAGAGAGATGACTGGGATCTTTCTCATTGCCCCAAATTTTGTGAAGGAGAAGCAAAGTATATCCTTTTTATGAAAATGGTAGGCTGGGTGCAGTGGCTCATGCCTGTAATCTCAGCACTTAAGGAGGCCAAGGTGGGTGGATCACCTGAGGTCAGGAGTTTGAGACTAGCCTGGCTAACATAGTGAAACCCCATCTCTACTAAAAATACAAAAATTAGCCAGTCTTGGTGGCACATGCCTGTAATCCCAGCTATTCAGGAAGCTGAGGCAGGAGAATCGTTTGAACCCGGGAGGTGGAGGTTGCAGTGAGCTGAGATCGCACCACCTGCACTCTAGCCTGGGTGACAGAGCAAGACTCCATCTCAAAAAAAAAAAAAAAGTAAAGAAAAGAAAAGAAAAAGAAAAAAATGATAGAGGCTTCCTTATACAAATATGGATACATGAATATGCTATTTGCAATGAGGCGTAAATGGATAGCTTGAAAAAAGAGCAAGAGTAAAATGAAATGCCCCGGAGACCCCAGGAGGTGGAAGGTACAACAGGACAAGGTGTGTGTGGTGTTATGACATAGAGATGCATGTACTGGCTTTCATCCATGGTTGCTGGTTCGTAACTCCCACATTCCTTGTTGCTGGCCATTTTTTCTTTTTCCTGTTTTTCAGCTGAGGGAATTTAGCCAATCCAGAGGCCTTGTTCCCCATAATTTGGAACTTTTCTTTGGATTTGATCAAGTCGGGTAGAGTTGGTCAAACCTAATGGGAAAGAGACCAAAACAACAAAAACAGAAACTAACAAATTTTTAAAAAGCAGTTAATCAAAACAAACAAATGATCACACAATTTATATTATTACTGAGCACTCTAATGGTAAGGAGGAATTAAGACCAACTGGTTGTTCATCTTAACTTTAGTGATTAAGGAGAATTTCCAAGACAAAACCCCCATTCAGCTACTTACCTAGGAATGAGACCCGGCTAAAGACTGTGCTCTACTGAGGGAGGAGACCACCCCTCATATTGCCTTATGCCCAATTTCTGCCTCCAAAGAAAGAAGAAGTAAAAACAAAAAGGCAGAAATGAAATCCACAGGCAGACAGCCCGGTGCCACACCCTGGGCCTGGTAGTTAAAGATCGAGCCCCGGCCTACTCGATTATGTTATCTGTAGATTCCAGACACTGTATGGAAAAGCGCTGTGAAAACCCTTGTCCTGTTCTGTTCCCATCTGATTACCGGTGCATGCAGCCCCCAGTCGTGTACCTGCTGGTTGCACAATCGATCACAACCCTCTCACGTGGACCCCCTTAGAGTTGTGAGCCCTTAAAAGGGACAAGAATTGCTCACTCGGGGAGCTCGGCTCTTCAGACAGGAGTCTTGCCAATGCTCCTGGCTGGATAAACCCCTTCCTTCTTTAACTCGGTGTCTGAGGAGTTTTGTCTGCGGCTGGTCCTGCTACACTACTATCCTAGAAGTAGGAAAAAACTCAAACTTGCTTTCCCTGTTGGAAGTGGGCTGAAATTCCACAAAGGAGTTGCCTGCACTCCATTATCATGGAAGCAGGAAAACTCTCCCTCCTTGCTGAAAGTGAATAAACTCCAGAAAAAGAGTTTCACAGCAGAATAATCCTTAAACCTCAACCAGATTTTGGAAGATCAGGGATTCTCTGGAGACAGGAGCTCCCAGGGCTCAGCAAATTGTCCAACTGATTTGAGCAATAAAGGTAGCTCAAGCTGGCACCAAGTACCCGTAGGAGATTTGCCAAAGGTCAGGGGTAGCTCCACTCAGAATCCCTTCATGGTTACCATGTAAACCAAACAGTATCTGAGACAGAGCTCAGTCAATTTAGAAGTTTATTTTGCCAATGTTAAGGACATGCACCCAGGACCCAAGTCTGTGTCTTTCTCCAAAGATGATTTTGAGGGCTTCAATATTTAAAGGAAAAAGGGCAGGTATTGCAGAAAGAGGAAGACATTTTTCAAAGGTGTGGGTAGATAAAAGGCAAGGGGTTGCCTTCTTTTGAGCCTTTGATCAGCCGTCCACATGTAAGGGAGGCAAAGGAATAGTCAGCTAGCTGGGGTGAATCTGCACTTTCACATAAGATAAAGTAGGGCAGAGGAAGCAATCACATATGCATTTGTCTCAGGTGAGCAAAGAAATGGCTGAGTTCTTTCCTTTGTCCCATCACTGTGAAGATAAACTATCAATTTACATTGTCAGGGTGGAATTCAACAGAACACTTTTAGGGTAAAGATCTTGCCCACAAGGGCAAATTGTGAGGGAGGCATGTAGCTTTTTTATTTGTGAATGGAAGGCAGGTTTGTGTGACACAGTTCCCAGCTTGATCTGTCCCTTCGGCTTAGTGATTTTGAGGTCCCAAGTTGTATTTTCTCTTCACAATATGTGTACCTATATTGGTTTATGTATTGGTTTTCAACCCAGGGTTCCTGGCTTATAATTCCCACAGCCCTTGTTACAGTCTTTTGTTACAGTGTTGGGTGAGTCAGGCCTCAGGGGCAGGACTCTGACCTTCCACTGCCCTGAGGCAGGACTCAAGGCCCTCCCATGAGAGGGTCCCATCCTATACCCTGGGGGAAGGAATGCTAAAGTCATGAAGCTTCCATAAAAAACCAAGGGGACTGGGCCGAACACGTGGAGGCCGACAGGAGGGTGAAGAACTCGTCCACATGCCGGGAGGGTGGGGCACCCAAGCTCCATGGCAACAGAAGCTCCTGTGCTGCCAGGCCTCACCCTATGTACCTCTTCGTCTGGCTAATTATCCGTATCCTTTAAAATATCCTTCTTAGTAAACTGATTCTCTGTGAGCAACTCCCCCAGATTAATCAAACTCAAAGAGGGGGTTGTGGGAACCCCAACTTGAACCCAGTTGGTCAGAAGTTCTGGAGGCCCCAACATTCAATTGGTGGGGTGGGGCAAGGATGAGTCTTGGGGATGGAGCCCTCAACCTGTGGGATCTGGCACTATCTCCAGGTAGACAGGGTTGGAACTGATTGGAGGACACCTGGCTGACGTCCACCGCTTGGGAGTGGGGAGAGGTCCCCACACTTTTGGTCACAGAAGTCTTCTTCTGTGTAGATGATTGTTGCAGTGTGAGAGCGGAGGGAAAACATGGTTTCAGAGAGTCTTCCCTCACACTATGTGATTGGAGCAAAAGGACAAGAAAGATGAACTGAAGGACAAAGGAGAATTTAGGGAGAATCAGGGGCATCGGTTCAGCTGAGGGAGGGGCGTTGGAACCACAGCTGCATGCTGTCTAACTGGGGTGGAGAACTGCTAGGGCTTGGCCTGGAGCCAGGCGGGCATCAGGGCAGGCTCCAATTCAAGGGAGCAATATGACAAGGACAGGGAAGTCACACTTGATATTTCAGGTGAGGCCTCACCCAAGATTTTGATTTTTTTTTTTTTTTGAGAGGAGTCTCGCACTGTCTCCCAGGCTGGAGTGCAGCGGTGTGATCTCGGCTCACTGCAAGCTCCGCCTCCCGGGTTCACCCATTCTCCTGCCTCAGCCCCCTGAGTAGCTGGGACTACAGGCGCCCTTCACCACGCCCAGCTAATTTTTTGTATTTTTAGTAGAGACGGGGTTTCACCGTGTTAGCCAGGATGGTCTCGATCTCCTGACCTCGTGATCCACCCACCTCGGCCTCCCAAAGTGCTGGGATGACAGGTGTGAGCCACCGCACCCGGCCAGATTTTGATTTTTAAAAACCCAGGTATGAGGCCATCAGGCTCTGTTCTGCAGTTTCAGAAACAACTGTCTTGATTCATTCATAAGGAGGCCGAGGACTCCCAGCTGTCAGTAGAGGGCAGCGCTGCCCAGTGAAGACCAAGTTCAGGTCAGAAGCTTGCTCAGCAAGCCAAGAACCAAAGATAGTTAATCTGGGCAGGGCGGTTACGTATGAATTTTATTTTCCTTTTATTTTTCAATGTTTTTAGGTAGTTACACGATAAGCACATATTACTTATATAAGAAAAAAGTTATTTAAAAAACAATATTCATTCTTTACCTATCAAGTGGTACAGAAAATTATACGGTATATATTTGCTGTGTGGCAAAATATTCCTCATTGGATCATGTCAGTGGAAGGAGTATGGTTCTTCTTTGTATTACTCTTTCAACTTCCCTGTGAGTTTGAATATTTTCATAATAAAAACTTGAAAAACAGAATATAAAATTGAAAAAAAGTTTTGGAAGGAAAAAATATTCCCATCCTTTAATTCAAGAACATCTACGTAAATAATAGAACCAGTCTCCTAGATGACACTGCTCCCCACCCTTGGATGCTGATGAGTAAATGTTTTAAAATTCTATTCTCAAAATATTTGTTCAAACATTCCATTCTGGTCACATAAAATCTTCCACCGTTTCAAGGACAGAACACAGTATCCGAGAGTTCTGGTTTCTACTGTTGCTCAGCAAACTCCCGCAGAACTCAGCAGCTTAAAATACCCGTTTCACATTGCCCACCATTTGTGAGTCAGAAATTCAGGCAGCCCTCGGCTGGGCAGTAGTTGCTTAGGGCATCCCATGTGGTTGTGTTAGATGCTGGCCAGGGATGTCCTCATGGCCCCTGTGGGTGATGGTGGCCATGGGTGACGGTGGCCGTGGGCCACTCCCCAGAACCCTCCAGCAAGGGGCTCAGGGTAGTCAGATGTCTTCCATGAACTCCCTGGAGCTCAAGGCCCCAAGTGTGCCTGTTCTAGCAAGAACCAGGAAGAGGCTGTCTCCCTGCCATGACCTAATCTAGCAGCCACACAGCCCCATTCCGCTGCCAGCGTCCTGCAGGCCCCTCCTCAGGGAAGGCCCTCGGTGAAGAGTGAGGCCTGATCGCCGCTCACCTACTCCTGATCCTGAAAGGTTTTGCCCTTTTCCTAAATAGAAACTCTGAAAAGTAATCAAACAGTATTTCCAAAGGAGGCTTTTGGCAGGCTTGCCTCATTGCCCTTGCAGGGAAGGCTGCCTGTCTCTAGCCATCTTCCTCTTCTTACAGCTGTGCTGAGACGTTTTCGGCTGGGGCAGGGCTGCTGCACTGAGGGTGCATCCCACCTCCTGCAGGGAAGGCAGCCAGACCACATTCCAGTGAGTGGAACGTGAGGGAAGGCTGTCTGCCCACTGCTTTTGTTCCATAAAGAATGAGGCTTGCCCTCCCTTCCCCTCTCCTGCTTCCTGGTAGCTGAACCAGGGCAGCATTTGCTGTGAGCTGGGAGCCATGTGTTGAAGACGGCGGAACAACAAAAGTGAAGACAAAAAAGAAAACTGCATCACTGGCATGTGCCCTCGTCAGTCAGCACTTCCGGGGCTGTGTGTGGCCTTCAGGAATTTCAGTTTTCATGCATGACCCTGAGAAGGCTCAGCCCCCTGCCACAGTAGGACAGGTTTCTCAAACAACCCACTAGGGTTAGGGGCCCGCAGGTTTGATTCTGCCCCTCTCCAGGTCAGGGTTCCTAATGCACTCCCCCCAAAGCTCCCCATCACCCTGCCCTCTGCAAATCCTCGTCACTGTCACAAGCTTGGTCTTCCAGGCACCGTGTATGGCCGTGGTCCCTGTAGTCGCCCATACAATCACTCCCTTCTTAGTAACAGGAATCTTAATTTGATTCAGCTTCAGAAATACTTTTTCCAGCCTCTTTTGCTGACAGGGGTGCCTGTGTGATCCAGTTCTACCCAGGGAATTGTGACCCAGCGCTCTGTGAGCTTCCAAGAGAGGAGGAGGCAGCTGCCATCCACCCTTTACCTTCCTCCTTCTTCCTAAAACGTGTGCTGGCTGGAGCTCCCGCAGCCAAGGAATGAGACCTGGCCTCGTGCTAAGAAGAGTGAGACTGAGACCTGAGAAGGAGCCTGGGCCCTGACGGTGGAGGAACCCCCACACCAGCCTGCACCATCGACCTCTCATTTCCGTCCGGCGCTGGGATCCAGGCTTCCTGCTCTGCAACTGAATCCATTCTGACACACTGTCTTACAGTTCTGGTATAAAGGGTCAGACTTCAAGTTAGCCAAGGGAGGCAGTGGGGGAAAGTAACAGCCTTGGCACTACCCAGCCCCCTTTCTATCAACTGCCCCCGCTCTGCCCGCTCCAGACACATGTGGAGGGGGATTAAGTGTCGAGGGAGCCAAGGTGAACAGCAGGAAAAGGAAAGCAGTGGAGACAGAGATTTCCACCAGGCTTTACTCACAATGCAGCCATACGGATTAATCCCACAGCCACCACAGAAGGTTGTGTTACCCCCGCCTCACAGGAAGAGGCTCTGGTAGGAAGAACAGCTGCACCCGAGTCAGACACGCAGGTCACGGGCCCAGAGCAGGGCCGGCCCAGGCCCACCGCACTCTATGACATCGGCCACCAGGCTGGTCTCCAGGAAATGGGGCCCTGGTGTCTACTTTCTAAACTCCCTGTGAATTGCCAGGGGCCAGAATGTGGGTAGGTGGGAGAACAGATGGAGGCTGAACAAATCACTGACCTCTACAGAGGTCTCATCAGAAAGCCTGAAATCCCACGTTAGATATTTCAGAAAGAGGGCAAGCTTCTGTTCTATAAATTTGTATGTTATTTAAAGCTACATAGCTAGACAAATATGTACATAACACTATGGGTTTTGGTGGTAAATGTTTTATCTATGCATATGATGTATAGATGTCAGGAAGACGTCTGGGAGGATACACCACCCACGCGTAAACACACGTTAAGGGAGCGTGTGCAGTATGTTGTATCTAAAATGAACATGTAATGCGAAAAGCCAGTAGCTGGTATTTGTAAAGGGGTGCTCTGTATCTAACCCTCTAAGTGCCCCCCACCTCCCACCCTCTTGGCCTGCTCTGAGGGCTTTGTCTCCGTTTCCCTGGCCCCTCAGCCTTGGCAGGCTTCTCATGCAGGGCCCAGTGAAGGCTCAGGAGGGCCTTGGCCAGACTCCATCAGACATTTGTCTACACTGGGGGTGACTCGATCCACAAATGAGATCCCACCAGTGACCCAGGTAAGAAGATTGCAAAGGCCAAGAGGCTTGAGGAGGGAAGGCTGCCCGGAAGGCAGTCTGTCCTGGAGACAGAGTGAGCAGGAACCCACAGTGAGAGCAGGAGTGGCAGGAGGTGGTCACAGCTGGAGGCAGAAGCAGGAATGCAGCAGCAGCAGCAGCCAGGCGCAAGGCAGCTCTGTAAACCTGCAAACTCGAGGCTGGCTGAACTCTACAGCATTGAATAACACGGGGCTTTTCCATCTGGCATTTCCACTTGCTTTGGTATCCACAGGAGCTTCCGGGTCCGGGGGCAGCCGCCACGCACACACGCACGCCACCTGAGCAAGCCTTGACGGGTGAATACCAGGAGACCCCTGAAGGTGCTCCTTGCTTCAGGAGCCTGAGAACCCAGTCTTTCGTCTTGTAAGGGGGTCCCTCTGGCCCCGCAGGCCCCAAACTCTACTCCTCCCGCATCTCTCCTGGACCTCCCGAGCCACGCAGCCCCCTCTTCCTCTCCACCCTCACAGGAGACCACCGGTGCCTGGCCTGAGAATCCAAGTGCAGCTGGGGAATGGCCTGGAAGAGGCCGTAAAGGCTGGAATGGAACAGTCCAGCCTCGCACAGTGGCTAACAGCACAGAGTTCATTCCAATCCGGCTCTCCCTCAACCATCTGTGTGACCTTGGGCAACTTAACCTCTATGTGCCTGCTTCCTCACTGGTAAAACAGGAGCAAAACAGTACCCACCGCCTAGGCTTGCTCTGAGGATTAAGTAAGTTGGTACTTATCCTGGAGCACTCAGAACAATGCACTTGGCTAGCTGCATGACATGCTAAGCGCAGGGAGCGTGGCGGCCAAACTCCTCCTGGCTCCACTGGAAAGGGCACAATGCAGCTATCGCCGGGCCGATTCCACATCTGAAATCACGGATAATGACCACCTCCCCTTATTTAACAAAAAATATGGCTAAATAATCCATCTAAGCAACAGGGGAAGGCAAAACCCGCTCCACACAAATCTCAAAGGTTAAAATAAAACCAATGTCTGACACTGGTTTCTGAGCCCAGATGGGAGGTTGGAGCTGCTCCCAAGGCCACGGCCCTCGACACAGCTCCCCAGACAATTCTGCCACCATCTGGTGTGGAGCTCCAAAGTAGTTTCTGCCAAGAAAGTTGCCTAGCCCAGGGTTTTTGGTTTGTTTTGAGACGCAGTTTCGCTCTTACTGCCCAGGCTGGAGTGCAGTGGCGCGATCTCAGGTCACTGCAAGCACCCCGTCCCGGGTTCAAGCAATTCTCCTGCCTCAGCCTCCCAAGTAGCTGGAATTACAGGTGTGTGCCACCACACCCAGCTAATTTTTGTATTTTTAGTAGAGATGGGGTTTCACCATGTTAGCCAGGCTGGTCTCAAACTCCTGAAGTGATCCACCCGCCTCAGCCTCCCAAAGTACTGGGATTACAGGCGTGAGCCACCGCGCCTGGACTAGCCCAGGGTTTTCAAACCCACTCATGAAATCAAGTTCGTGAGTCACAAAAAGCGTTTTGTTTTTCTGAGACAGTCTTGCTCTGTCACCCAGGCTGGAGTGCAGTGGTATGATCTTGGATTACTGCAACCTCTGCCTCCCGGGTTCAAGTGATTCTCCAGCCTCAGCCTCCTGAGTAGCTGGGATTACAGGCATGTGCCACCACACCCAGCTAATTTTTGTATTTTTAGTAGAGTATTTTTAGGTTTTACCATGTTGGCCAGGATGGTCCCGAACTCCTGACTTCGTGATCCGTCCGCCTCAGCCTCCCAAAGTGCTGGGATTACATGTGTAAGCCACTGCGCCCGGCCGCGTTTTGTTCTTTTAAATGAATTAGTGGAGAACAGAAACTCTCAGAATGTTGCATGTGATATGCAGACGTAACAGTTTGTCTGTGTTCTGGGTATTAGCAAAACAGGCACTCTCACTGGGGTTGCGTTTGGGAGTCCAAGCGCCACTGTGAGGCCAACCCTGGTATCAGCTGTGTACCCTGAGGCTCCCCGGCACGTCATAAAGGGCACTCAATAAGCACTGCCTGGGCCAGCAGAGGGCACCGGGCACAAAGCACCACTCAGGGACCACCCTGATCAGAGGACCTGGTTCTTCCCCAGACCAGGCCTGCCCAGCCAGCAGGAGGCAGAAGCAGGAGACACTCACCAGCTTTCCTGCTGCGGCCTCCTGGCTCTACAGGACGATCAGCAGGAGCACAGTCCGGGGCTCCTCTCCACCCTGTGGCCTGGACTTCCTTTCCCACCTGGCCCCCATCCCCTGGGCTGTCCCTGGCTCTTCCCTCCCACTCATCTGCTTTCTTTCCTCAACTTTGCTTCCTCCCACCCGTCTAGCCCTCTCCTTAACTCTTCATTCTCCCTTTTCCTTTCTTTCCCTGCCTGCCACCTCCTTTTCCAGGACACACACACATAAATATTTTTCAGACAATTCAGCCTTTATTTTAGAAAATAATTCTGTAGCTTCCACTTTCTTTCATGAAACTGAGGTCAGGCAAGAAACAAAAATCCACCAAGTCCTCTCCATCCTGCCATGGCGTCCTGGCCTGTGAGGACATGGGGCGCCTGGGAGCGGGCGGGGAGGCTGGGCAGCACTGGGCCAGAGGCGTCCTGGTCACTGCTCCACCTGGTCTACTGCTCCACCTCATGCTGAGAGGAGCCTGTGCGTCAAACCCCAGGGGAAAAAGGGACAGGCAGATTGAATTCTGTCTTCTACCAAGCCAGCAGGAGCCTCCTAGAGCAACAGGGAGGGCAGTAATTTTCAGAAAGGAGGGGTCAGGGCATAGTCCCTCTCTGAGGTAAGGCAAGAGAGAGGCTGTCCCAGCACAAGGCCTTCCTCCCTGCACCTCTCTCCTGACAGCTGGGCATGGGCTGAGGAGAGGTCTTGCTTGCCCCCTTCAACTTTCCATCTCAGAACTATAAACTGCTAGGCTGCAAGGAGAGAAGGGCTAAGTGGGGGTCAGACAGGAGAGAAGGGCAGGAGGCAGTGAGCCCCGATGACCCACCAACTCCACCAGGCCCTGACAAGGAAGCCCCTTTGGTTAGTATCATTTTGGCCACAAATATGTCCCCTTCTCCCATAACTCAGTCCCCACTGGGGGAAGGAGAGCAGGTATAGAAGGAGGGCTTGTGCCCTGGCTGGAAGAGCCAGGTCAGGGAGAAGGGGTCTGGTCAAGAGAGCGAACGTTGCCAAACTCTCTGCACGTGCTCCAGGAGAAAGCTCAGGACGTGGACATTTCTGGCCCCAACAAGCCCAGTGCCCCCCTACCACACAGTGGTTTCCCGCTTAATACCCCGCAACATACCCTAGAATAGTTCCCCTGATCTGACTCCCTTGAGAACGGGAGAATAATCCTCTTGTTATCATTTGTGCATTTAAATGCCACTTGGAAAAATCAAAAAGATAAATGCACCTAAGAGGGAAACACAGGCAGGCCGACGCAGCCTGGGGACTGTGGTCCCACCTCAGCTCATGATGTGGCAAGGAGGGGCCCAGGAAGGACAGGCAGGTGCTAATTCCAGCTAGGATCATAGCCCTCCCACGTCGGTGGGGGCGCCAGGTGGACACGGCGGCCCCGGAACTGGAAGGTGACAATACCCCGGTAGCCAGCTCTCGGAACCCCCGACTTAAGGTCATCCATGACACCCAGAGCCTTGGCGAAGGCCTTGAAGCTGTCCCTGCCCGTATACTGCACCCGCACCTCCCCCAGCTCCTTGCGGTCATTGGTCCTCACTTTCTCCACCTGCAGCTGGGGAGCACCGTAGACGCGGGCGAGGAAATCTCGGTCGTAGGCCTCCCGCTGCAGGTAAGACAGGTCCAGCTGGGTGAAGTGCACAAACTGCTGGTTCAGCTTGATAAACTTGAGGTGCTGGTCAAAGAACTGCCCGTGGCTCACCCCCTTGCGGCCAAAGGTCATCGTTCTTGAGATCTCAGGGCGTATGCAGGCCCGCCCCTGCCGCTGCTCCGGCCGCCGCATCCAGTCGTCCCAGAAGGCCTTTGGCCACTTGGGCTCCAGCTCGGCCCAGAGCTCGGCCAACAGCAGCCAGCCCAGGCCAGGGAAAAAGTCGGTGCGGTAGAGCAGCTCAGGCCTGCTGGCGTCCACCATCTGCTCCTTGCCGTTGTCATTCCAGGCCGAGACGCACCACAGGGAGGGGTCGGCCTTCAGCAGCGGATAGGTGGCCTGAAAGTACTCGAAGAAGTCCGGGGCCACCTCCAGGTCATCCTCCACCACCACGGCCGCGGGGAAGCCAAACTGCCGGAAGACCTGGCCCAGCGCCCAGCGGTAGTGGCGCGCGATCTTGTAGTAGCCCTGGAACTTGCGGTGGTCCGGCGGCACCGCGATGCTGCTCAGGTCGGGCTGCCGGATGTGCGTGACCGCGCTGCCGTAGGAGGCGATGGCCTGGGCCGTCTCCTCGTGCCCGCAGTCCTGGCTAACGATGATGGGGAAGAGCTCAGCCGAGGGCCGATAATGCAGCAGCTTGTCCAGGCAGCGCCGAACAGTGCTGCGGTCACAGGCGATGACCAGGATGGGAATCACCGCCGGCGCTGGGGTCACAGGCACACGCGGCTGGGCGGGAGGGGCCGCGGTGGGCACCCTCCCCCGCTGGCTCGACAGGGCATCCCCGATCTGCTGCAGCAGCCCACGCTGCCGCTCCAGCTCCACCTCGGCGTCTTGGGCCAGGCGAATCACTTCCCGGGTGAGGCTGGCGGGGTCGTCATCGAGAGCGCTGACTGAGGGTGGCCTGCCAGGTGCTGGGCGCGTCCAGAAGAAGAGGAGCAGCAGGGCATTCCAGGCCACAAAGAGGATAGCGCCCCACAGCACAAGCCCTGCAGACTGCTTCTTCAGCATCCTGGCCCCCACCGGGGAGGGCAGGCCAGGGGACGGTTCAAGGCTGCCCTGGGCTTGCCCGGCTCCCTTGCCCGCAGTCCTAGGGATGCCTCCTCTGGACTATGGGATTAGGAGGCAGCCATGCACCTAAAGACAGGAGAGAGAAAGCAAACCGTCACACAAAGGCTCGTGGCTCCATGCCCCACAGGTAGAGGCAATGGGGGCAGGAAAAGGCCAAGAGTGAGGGTGGAGGAAGGCCAGGAGGTTGACTCCAGAGCTCTCTAGGGAGTCAACATATATCCTGACCCAGCAACGTATTTTTGAGGGAGAGGCAGAGAGTGATGCTGGTGGAGGGAGAGAGAAAAAGAACCCCAACTCCCCTCTTTCTACCTGTCAGATTTCATTTCCCCTCCAGGTGGGAAGGAGGAGGGGAGGGGCAGGGAGTGACAGCATCTGCCTACCATTCCTCTAACCTAAGCGCCCCAAGATGACTGATTTTTAAAATCAAATGTCCCACCTCAGGGCTACAGTTAACCCCTTACCAACAGGGAAGCACCAGAGGCACCCCACGAATGTCAGGAGCAAAATGAAGCTGCCCATCATCTCCAGGGTTATTTAACATTTTGCTGGAGGAAGCAGCCAATGCAAATGAACCAAGAAAAAAAAAATTCAAAGCAGAAGTGGAAAGGAAGCAAACTATTTCTATTATCTTTACTTGTGAGAATATGCCTGGAAAACTCAAAAAGAATCAATAATGAACTGAGCAAGGAAGTGGAATATAAAAATCAACATATACAAATGGATAGCCTTCATATCCACAAATAACTCATGAGAAGAAAACATGGATGAGAAAACCCTACTTACAAAAGCCAGAGAAATGAGAAAATATTTAGAAATAAACTTAAATAAACTTAAACATTCAAAACTTATGTGAACAAAACTATCATTCCTGAAAGACACAAAAGAACATCTGAATATCCCTCGTTCTTGGTCAGGACATTTCAGCATCATCAAAAATCCCAATAAAAATACCTTTTTATGGAGCTAGACGAACTGACAGTAAAGTTCACATGAAAAACTAGGAAAACAATAAAAATAAGCTGTGAGGAGGGACTCAGCCCTACCAGATATGAAAATACTGCATACTGGCCAGGTGCAGTAGCTCCTACCTGCAATCCCAGCACTTTGGGAGGCCAATACAGGAGGATCACTTGAGCCCAGGAGTTCAAGAATAGCCTGGGCAGCACAGGGAGACCCTGTCTCTACAAGTAATAATTAAAAAAAAAAAAAAAAAAAAAAAAAAAGCTGGGCATGGTGGCACGCACCTGTGGTCCCAGCTACTCAGGAGGCTGAGATGGGATCACCTGAGTCTGGGAGGCTGAGGCTGTAGTGAGCTGTGATTGGATTGTGCCACTGCACTCCAGCCTGGGCAAGAGAGTGAGACTCTGTCTCAAAAAATTTTTATTTTATTATATATATATATATATATATATATATATATATATATATATGGCATACTACAAAACCTCCATGATTACAACTGCGTGGTACTGGTACATAAATAAACAGACCATCCAGTGAAATAGAATTTAAGCTCCAGAAACAGACTCATTACACAAAAAAATCTAATATGTAATAAAGGTGCTACTTAAAATTCCCAAGGCAAAGATGGTCTTATTAATAGTGTTATAATAATTATGTAGCTATGCTATAGCTTGAATATGGTTTGTTCTCTGAAACACATGTTGGGATTTGATCTCCTGTGTGGTGGTGCCGGAGGTGGGGTCTAGTGGTAGGTGTTTGGATCACAAGGGGGGCAGGGGCAGATCCCTCCTAACGTCCTCTGGTGAGTGAGCTAGTTCCCCAGGGATAACAGGCTGTTATAACCAAGCTCAGTCTCTCCTGCATGCCCCATTTCCTTTCTACTTTCAGCCATGTCCCTACAAAAACCTACACAGGAGTGTTGATGGTAACTTTATTCATAATCACTCAAAACTGGAAATAACCCAAAGGCCCATCAACAGGGAAATACAGATAAACAAATTGTGGTTTACTCATAGAATGGAATAATATTCAGCAATAAAACTGAATAAACCACTGACATACACAACACAATCTCCAAATAATTACACAATATGGGTCTTTTTGGGAAAAACAAAAAAGAGCACATACACTGTGATTCCACTGACATAAAACTGCCGAAAATAGAAACTAATCTATATTACAGAAAGCAGATCAGTTGTTGCCTGGGGATGGAGGCAGAGAAGGGCAGTAGGGTAGTTACTACACAGGGGCATTAGGAAGCTTCTGGAAGGGTGGATATGTTTATTATCTTGATTGTGGTGATACTTTTACAGGTATATATATATATATATATACACACACACACACATATATGTCAAAACTTATCAAATTGTACACTTTATATGCAGTTCTTTGCACATATTGATATCAATTGTATGTCAATGAAACCTCAAAAAACTTATTTTAAAAAGACGTTACTGGGTAAAATGACAAAGTTGGAATATGGACAGTAGGTTAAAGTATCAGTGATAACTGATTAATTCCAATTCTTAGGTAATACACACTGAAGTATTTAGAAGTAGAGGACCAGGATAGATGCAACTTCTCAAATGGTTCAGAACAAAAACATACTCTGCACACATAGAGAGCAAATGGAGCAAAATATTAACAGGTGAATCTGAGTAAAGAGAGTGTGTACGAATATCCTTATACTATTTTTTATTCTTGCAATTTGTGTAAGTTTGAAGCTATTTCCACACGAAGTTTCTTGACAATCAAATATGTAGATATTGCCCATAGCTCTGAAGAGCTTCATCCATCAGCGTAATCCCAGCTGGCACATCAGCAAGGCAAATTGAGATGATCTGTTTGCCCTGAATTCCTCGGTCAGTCACCTGACGACATGTATCACACACCTGCTCTCTGCCAGGCTCTGGGAAGGAACCAGGACACAAACCAGTGAGAAAAAGGCATGGTCCCACCAATCCTCCAAGCTCTACCAGACCACATTACTTGAAAGGATCTGAAACATTCCCCAATTCCCAGCCAGCTGCCATTCCAGACCACATTACTTGAAAGGATCTGAAACACTCCCCAATTCCCAGCCAGCTGCCATTCCAGACCATAACTCCTTGACTGTCCTGCCTCTGGTCTACCCTTCACACCCCAAAGCTTCAGGCGTGCACCCTCTTACACCAACAGCTCTGCCAGTTGCCCTCTGCCTCACAGGCTACTCTCTAATCCTGGCCAAAACCTTGGGCCTCAGATCTAACCTCTGAGGCTCTGGGCTCTCAAACCAGCAGATCTGGCATAAAAGGGCTGATCCTGAAGGGCCTCTAAAGAGACATGGATTCTGTCTCCCTCCTGGGGAGACTTCCCCAGCCCCTGCCAGCATTCACCACCAACCACTTGTCTTCTTCCTAGAAACCAACCACCCCCACCACGCCAGGACATCAGTCTTCTCAGAAACGTCAAGTCTGTTTCCATGTAACTGTGCAATTAAATTCTATTATATCAGGGCTCAAATATTATATATCAATTAGATACATGTTGTCAAGTGACCGAGAAATTCAGGGCAAACGTCGTTTCAGTTGGCCTTACTGCTGTGCCCAGCTGGGGCCATACAGATGGATGAAGCTACTCAGAGCTGTGGGCCATATCCCCATTATTTGATTTTTAAGAAAGTTTATGTGGAAGAAAAGAGTGATGCACAAAAGAGTTTCAGTTTTTTTTCTTTTTTTTTTGAGACAGAGTCTCACTCTGTCTGTTGCCCAGGCTGGAGTACAGTGGCATGATCTCAGCTCACTGCAACCTCTGCCTCCCAGGCTCAAGCGACTCTCTTGCCTCAGCCTCCCGAGTATCTGGGATTACAGATGCCTGCCACCATGCCCAGCTAATTTTTGTATTTTTAATAGAGACGGGCTTTCACCATGTTGGCCAGGCTGGTGTCGAACTCCTGACCTCAAGTGATCCACCCTCCTCAGCCTCCCAAAGTGCTGGGATTACAGGTGTGAGCCACTGGGCCCAGAAGAGTTTCAGTTTCTTCTTCGCTCTCCCCTCAGGATGTTGTCCATGTTGGAACTTTCCCTCCAATCTAATGGCCAGGATTCCCTGTCTCCCAACTTCCCACCTCCTAAATGACTGTGCAAGAAAAAGACTTTATATAACAGGATGGGGATGGAGAAGAGGGACTGAACTCTATTCAATGAAGTGCTGCTCTGCATGGCTTAGAAGGGTGGGGCCCCACTGGGCTTGGTGGCTCAAGCCTGTAATCCCAGCGCTTTGGGATGCCAAGGCAGGCGGATCACCTGAGGTCAGGAGCCTGGCCAACATGGCGAAACCCCATCTCTACTAAAATAAAAATTCAAAAATTAGCCGGGTGTGGTGGTGCGTGCCTGTAATCCCAGCTACTCAGAAGGCTGAGACAGGAGAATCCCTTGAACCTGGGAGGCGGAGGTTGCAGTGAGCTGAGATGGCACCACTGCCTTCCAGCCCGGATGACGAAGCAAGACTCCATCCCCCACCAAAAAAAAAAAAAAAAAGGGGGGGGGCCAGAGGGATAGCCCGTCCCTGACTCAACAATGACCCGCAGGCCCTTATGGCAAAGCCTCCTGGGACCCTTGAGATGACTTCTGCACCCTTTAGATGCCTTTTTACTCTTCTCCAGACACCAGAATTTGGTGGCCCACACCCACTACCTGATGCTTAGGACCTCCTGCCCCACCCTTCTAAGCCATGCAGAGCAAACCAGTCTTCTGACTGAGTTTTTACTTGGCAAGTCTGCACACACATGGAGTGGCTGCAGAGCCCACAGGAAAAGCTGCCCCGGCCAAGCCCTGGCCTCCACCTTAATCCCTGGACCCTTGTTCTCCACCCCACAGCCCTGTGCTTCAAACTTGCTCCTGTTGCCATAAAAGTACATGACACCCCTAGTTCCAGCCCACCTTCTTCTTCACATAGGCTCAGCCTGGGCCCCAGTGCTATTTTCCTACTGTTTATCCACGTAGTTCCTGGGATAGGATCCTCAGCTCTGCCTGGAAGTTAGTGCTGTGTGCACACACATGAACCAGGAGCCATACACCCTCTCACAACTGGCTGTGCCCAAAAGGATGATCAAGCCCAGACCTTGGCCAGCAGCGGTGACCTGCTTCTCCAGGAAGCACTGCTCAGGCCACCATCAGGAGAGTGCAGCAGCAACAAAGGCAAGCCGGACAGCCCAGAGGCATCACCCTACGTTTTGCCACATTTCTGAGACTCAAACTGGGTTGCTGTGAAGATCGGATGAGATGAGCCATGTTAGGTGTTTAGAACAGTGCCGGCATGACAACGTAAATATCGGCCGTTATTTCACTCCTTTCTCCCCATTTTCTTTGCTCCACTCTACCACACTCCCGTCTGGTACCCCAACAGCCAACCCTACCGTCGGGGTCTTTGCATGTGCCCATGTGCCAGCTCTGCTCTTCCCTATCTTCTTCACCTGGCACACTCTGATTCGTGTCTCTGCCAAGATGCCTTCCTTGACGCCTGGGACCATGTAAGGTCCACCTACCCTTCACCAACAGCAACAAGCGCAACCACTTGCTCAACTTCTCTCAGGCCCCCTCAGCTGCAAGCTACATGAAGACAGGGATTGGCTCCACCAGCACTGCCAAGCCGCTGTGCTAGGGCTCTCAACATTCGGCAGATGTGCCTGGGATCTAAAAACATCCACAGTTCCTCAACTGTAACTGCCAAATCCAAGAAGCACTAAAACACAGAAGGTTTCTAAACTCAATTGGCAGTAAAACCTCATCCAGCCTCATTTGGTAAAATCTGATCTGATCTAATATGGGGCTATTTATAGTCTTTTCTCTCTCCTGCTGTGGCTATTCATACATTTTGCTACAGAAATAAACATGGTGGCTTATGCCATGCTGCTTCTGATCTTCCACTACAGAGTAAATTCACCAGATCATCTTTTCAAAATCCAAAAAATTCTCAATTCTGAAATACATCTAGGACCAAGAACTTCAAAACTATGAAAATGGAAGTACAAAGTTACTCATTGACTGCTAGCATCCCATGTCAAGCCCTCCAGCCCTTTAACCTGAACTCATTCCTTCGTAGGAAACACTGTTTTAAGTCTGGACTCTTGATGTAGTTTCCCAGCTGGTTCACCTGTCACTAATCTTGCTTCCCTCTCACAAACCTTCCCAACAGCAACAGCGCATCCTTCCTGACAAGCACACCTGGTCACGACATTAACTTGCTTTAAAAACCATCAGAGGCTGCACTGCCCACAAACTCAAACTCAAACTCATTATGATGACATCCAAAGCCTTTCAGACAGACTGTCTGAAACATCCTTTTTCAACCTTACCTCCAACCACTAACCCCATGGACCCTGCACTCTGGCCTCAGCAGGCTGCTTTTTCCCCAGTAAGCATATACCTGGACGCTGCTGTGTCTCTGCTCCAGCTGGTCCCTCATCCTGGAATTTGACCCACGGCGCCACCTGCCAGCCACCCACACATCCTTTCAGGCCACTTCAGGTGACTCCTTCTGTAACATCACAGACAGAGCCAGGCCTCCCTGTGACTACACTCCCACAGCACTCTCTCCACGCTGTAACAGAATCTGTGGCCACGCCTACCTGACTCCCACCTTCCTCCTTAGGAAAAAAGACTATGACCTCTGTACCCACCACAGTGCGTGGCACATGTATGAGGTTCAAGGGGCTGGATGGAAGACTGCTTGCACTATTACCGAAATCAGGGAGAAAGATGGCCAACGCAGCAGCACGAGTGAAGTGTGACATTTTCCAGAGATGACCGCACATATCCCATTCCATATGCTCTTCTTACAAGTGATAAAGACACTCCTGCCTCCAGAGCTGAGGGTCTATGTTCCCTCCCTTTGGTTCTGGGAAGAGACGCTATGTGACTTGTGAGACTAACTCATAAAAGGCAGTAGTTTCCACCTGGTCCTCTTAAGATGCTGACTCCTAGGACCCTGCTATATGGACAGGACACTGCTACATGGACAGGACCCCCATAGGTATTCCAACTGACCACCCCAGCTAAGGTCCCAGCTGACAGCCAGCATCAACCGCTAGACACAGGAGACAGCCCTCCAGATTATCCCAGCCCCAGCTGACTGCAACGGCGTGAAAGACCACAAGCAAGAACCACATAGCTGAGATGTTAATAAAATGATTCTGTTGTTGTAAGCCACTAAGTTCTGGGGTGACTCATTATGCAGCCATCAGTACCTGAAGCAATCAGAGAAACAGACTGTAGATAATCTTGACAAGCAGGGCAAGTGCCCTCCCTGCCCTCTGTGCTCAGCTCCAAGTCCAAACACTGAGGCCCTGTCTCCACTCATGTCTCCTTCCTTAGTAGGTATCTACTCCTGCATAATAAATTACCTCGATATTTAGTGGCTTAAAACAATAGTTATCACTTACTCCTCACAGTTTCTATTGGTCAGAAATGTGGACAGTGCAGCACAGAGGAGATGACGTGTCTCTGCTCCACCATGCCTGAGGCCTTGCTGAAAGACTCAAAAGCTGAGGGCCAGATGCCCCTAGAGGCTCTCACATTCTCTCACACGTCTGTAGGATGATGTTGGCAGCAGCTGAGACCTTATCAGCAGGAGTGCTCACTAGAACCCCTCTATGTGGCCTGGAAATGTCCTGGAAGTGGTGGCTGCATTCCAAAGGTGAGTGTTCCAAGAAAGCGGGCAAGCCAGGTGAAGGTGTATCCTGTTCCTGATTCAGCCTTGGATCAGGTCTGTCTTACTCACTGGTCAAGGGAACCACAAGTCCCTATTGACATGCAAGGGGAGAGAATCATAAACCCCACCACTAGGTGGGAAGTGGACAATGTCAAACTGTAACTACATGTGGAAGGGGATACTTATGGGTGAGCCCTTGAGGGAAAATACAATCTGCTACACCTTCCTTTTTAAATAGAACAACTGCCCTTAATCCTGACCTGAGTTCCTAATGATGTCATTTATGAGACTGGCATGCAAGGCACAGACTCAAAACTGGCTTTGACTTTCTAGAGTTTTCACAACTCCTTTAGGGAGGTGACACAGCCAATCCACACCACCAGGTACAAAGACATCTGCACCATGGTGGGAGATGAGAAGTGAGTCTTTTCAGTACAAAACCCTTCAGCTAAAACCGAGGTGGCTCTGGGTAGGTGCCACCTGCCCCTATGGGGCTCACTCAGTTTCTGAAGCATTTGAAGGACTGCCTAGGAGCTGTGAGATCCTTTCTAACACTCTGATACCATGGTGTTCTCCAGCCTATTTCCTTTATCTGGCAAAAAATGTTTCTTAAACAGCAAGCGAACACCAGATAGTCAACTTCCAATCATGAGCAATAAGCGAGAAGTTATATTTAGCTGTAAAATTAAGTACAGAAGTGGAAGAAATGGTAACAGATTTTCCCTTCTATCTCTGCTTTGCTTAAAAAGCACTACGTAAAAATTCCAGAAAATATAGACATGTCACAGGTAATGGAACTCTAACTGAACTGCTTTCATGTTCGTTCTTAGACCTTGGCTGGACTCCTGTATCATGTACCAGGCCCATAATTTCAGGACGGAAAAAAAAGAAAGGTAGTCAGAGAAGATACACTAAATAATTCAAGAGTTGAGAGAATAAGACCTAGGAGGGAAGGGATGCAGGTTATTCATCCTGGAAAAGAAGAGCTAAATACAAGCGCCACAAAAGGCGTGAGGCCTGGGATTCAGGCGATCCAGCCAGCAAGCCAGGCAACTCTGGACAAGTCACTTGACCCACTTGCACCTTAGTTCTCTCATCTATAAGGTGACAGGGTTGATTTGCTTCATCACAAGGTCCCAGTGCCTGGATACTGACGACAGTGACAATTTCCCTACTGCCCCGAACAGTAATGAGTTTCCCTTGTTAACACAGGCCACTGAGGTCAGGCATACCGCAGTGCTTCTAACAGTGAGAATGAGACACAGAAGCAGGGAAATGGGTGAGCTCAATGGTCCCCAGAATTGGGAAGGACCAGGACGCAGTGATTGCTGATGGAAGGCAGATCCTGGATGATGTGAGCACGTAAGAGCAAAGGCTACACGGCCTGAAAAAATACCGTAAATGACTGAAAATAAAGCTGGGCAACATCTCAGCCAGTGATGTTCTAAAACAAAACGGCAGACCCACTACAGCAGCAAGGGTTAACCAAAGTGAAGCCTCAGCCTTTAGGGAGACGGAGCCGGCCAGCCACAGTCCCTCTACTTCAGAGTTTATCAGACGCGGGCACTGCACGTCCCGGGGCTCTCTACTCCACACACGTTAGCAAACAGGTAGGAAGAAAAGTTTTCTTGCCAACTTATTATATATATATTTCAACACTGAATCAACATTTCCTTTCTGCTGAGGAGAATCAGCCTCTATTAACTTGGGGAAAGGATGCTGGAGTGAGGTTAGGGGGGAAAGGCCACTCCCCAATCCCGCTCCGAAAACCCTCTCGGGCAATCCCACCCCCTCCCTGCCCCGCACGCAGGGACGCCCGGGGCCGAGTTTCACAACATCCTCCCCAGTCCGCGGAGCCCGCCCTTCCTCTAACAGCTGGAGGCCCGGGATTCCGAAAGCAGAAGGCGGAGTTCCAACCTCTCGGCACGGGAAGGGACTAACGCGCGGCTGGCACCGGGTCGGACCGGGCCGCTCCCCAGCCAAGCCCCCTCTCGCTAGCACTCATGGGCACTGGGGCTTTGGGGGCGACCCGACGTCCCTTGGGCTCCCTCTCGGCGCCCGCGAGGCCTCCCCCGGTCTGACCTCCGTCCCCGGACACCTACTCACCAGGTCCTCCCGACGTCCTGGCCCCGAACTTGGCCTGCTCCGGGGCGCAGGGAGCGAGCCCGGTGCCCAGGCGCGTCCCAAGCGCTGCCGCGGCCGCCTCGCCTTTCGACTCGCCAGCCCTTTCTGCGGCGCGCCGGGGCCGGACGGCCGGGCGGGCAACGTGGCCCTTCCCCGGCAGGCGGGGCGGGGCGGACCGAGGGGCGGGGCGGACCGAGGGGCGGGGCGGACTGAGGGGCGGGACCGACCGCCCCACCGCGCCCCGCCCCCCGGCCGGCGTCCGCCAGGCCCCCTCCTCCTGGCCCGCCTCCTTTCCCCGCCGCTTCTCGGTCAACCCAGGACCCAAGTTTTCCCAGGACCCCAACTTCGGGAGTCGGCTTTCCGGCTCCCTGGCGCAACCCTGAGGGTGGACGCCCGACCCCACCCCTGCCCTCGGCCCTCCAGCGCAGCTGCCCAGCCTGGAGCCGCGCCTGAAGTGGGCCCGCAGTCCAGGAAAGGCGTTCACCAAACCCTAGGCCAAGGGCTGGGAGCCAGTCCCCCCACCCCGACCCAGGGGAGGCTGAGGAGCCCGGGTGGGAGGCCCAGGGGCGCGTGGGGCAGGGACAGAACAGGAACCAGGGTGCCCGACGGGGGGCCGGGGGGAAACACCTGTGCCAAAGCAAGCCGGGGCCAGCTGTGGCTTCTTCCCTTTTGCTTTTCCTTGGTGGGTGGGGAATGAGAGCGTCAGTTCTGAGTAAAGAAAGCGAAGAGAGACCTACCAGCAGGGGAGGCCCACCAGCCCTAGGCGGGAAGGACTCGGTCACAAGCTTTGGCGGAAGCACCATGGAAAAGCCTAGAACGGGTCTGCGCCTGGCTGGTGTTTTAAAGGGGAGGAAGGTGCGGACCTGAAGAGGAGGTGGAGGTGGACCCAGGCCCACCGAGGGGAGGGAGGGACAGCTCTTCCATAGCAAATACCTGTCGCTGAGCCAGGAGCAAAGTCTGGCCGGGAGGAGGAGAGACGCAGAAGACCAGGGGCTCCAGCGCACAGAGCCAGTTTCGCCAGCGATCAGGTCTGAGGCCTGGATTCCACGAGGCCGGTGCAAGCCGGGAGCCAGCCCCACTCCCTCGCCCAGCTCCCTCCGGCCTGGCCCTCTGCAGAAGCCTGATGCCCACCCAGCTGTCTCACCATGGGACCCCAGGCGGTGAGGGTGGGTAGCCGAGGACTACTGGCTGCTGGGTAGCTGACTTCCCCAAGAAGGGCTGCTGCCATGTGATCAGGACCCACGCCCCTGACATCAACCCCTCCCCCGTGTTCCAGAGCACGGAGCAGCCCGGAACTCTGCGGCCTGTGGTTACTGACTGACTGCTCACTAACTTGTTTCTACATGAAACCACGAATCGTGCAGGGTTCTAGAGAAACAAAGGGCCGCGCGCACCCTGCAGGCCCCTGCGTGGAGGCGAGGACCTAAATCAAAACTGCTGAGGGGTCACCAGGCATGGTGAGGGGCCTCACGGGCCAAACCCTCCCTCGGCCTCTCCTTCAAGCCTCAGCAGCTCTGCGGAGTGAGCGTTATCATCCCCATTCTACAGATAACTAGTTTGAGGCTCAGGGGTCACCAGGCATGGTGAGGGGCCTCACGGGCCAAACCCTCCCTCGGCCTCTCCTTCAAGCCTCAGCAGCTCTGCGGAGTGAGCGTTATCATCCCCATTCTACAGATAACTAGTTTGAGGCTCAGGGGTCACCAGGCATGGTGAGGGGCCTCACGGGCCAAACCCTCCCTTGGCCTCTCCTTCAAGCCTCAGCAGCTCTGCGGAGTGAGCGTTATCATCCCCATTCTACAGATAACTAGTTTGAGGCTCAGGGGTCACCAGGCATGGTGAGGGGCCTCACGGGCCAAACCCTCCCTCGGCCTCTCCTTCAAGCCTCAGCAGCTCTGCGGAGTGAGCGTTATCATCCCCATTCTACAGATAACTAGTTTGAGGCTCAGGGGTCACCAGGCATGGTGAGGGGCCTCACGGGCCAAACCCTCCCTCGGCCTCTCCTTCAAGCCTCAGCAGCTCTGCGGAGTGAGCGTTATCATCCCCATTCTACAGATAACTAGTTTGAGGCTCAGGGGTCACCAGGCATGGTGAGGGGCCTCACGGGCCAAACCCTCCCTTGGCCTCTCCTTCAAGCCTCAGCAGCTCTGCGGAGTGAGCGTTATCATCCCCATTCTACAGATAACTAGTTTGAGGCTCAGGGGTCACCAGGCATGGTGAGGGGCCTCACGGGCCAAACCCTCCCTCGGCCTCTCCTTCAAGCCTCAGCAGCTCTGCGGAGTGAGCGTTATCATCCCCATTCTACAGATAACTAGTTTGAGGCTCAGGGGTCACCAGGCATGGTGAGGGGCCTCACGGGCCAAACCCTCCCTCGGCCTCTCCTTCAAGCCTCAGCAGCTCTGCGGAGTGAGCGTTATCATCCCCATTCTACAGATAACTAGTTTGAGGCTCAGGGGTCACCAGGCATGGTGAGGGGCCTCACGGGCCAAACCCTCCCTCGGCCTCTCCTTCAAGCCTCAGCAGCTCTGCGGAGTGAGCGTTATCATCCCCATTCTACAGATAACTAGTTTGAGGCTCAGGGGTCACCAGGCATGGTGAGGGGCCTCACGGGCCAAACCCTCCCTCGGCCTCTCCTTCAAGCCTCAGCAGCTCTGCGGAGTGAGCGTTATCATCCCCATTCTACAGATAACTAGTTTGAGGCTCAGGGGTCACCAGGCATGGTGAGGGGCCTCACGGGCCAAACCCTCCCTCGGCCTCTCCTTCAAGCCTCAGCAGCTCTGCGGAGTGAGCGTTATCATCCCCATTCTACAGATAACTAGTTTGAGGCTCAGGGGTCACCAGGCATGGTGAGGGGCCTCACGGGCCAAACCCTCCCTCGGCCTCTCCTTCAAGCCTCAGCAGCTCTGCGGAGTGAGCGTTATCATCCCCATTCTACAGATAACTAGTTTGAGGCTCAGGGGTCACCAGGCATGGTGAGGGGCCTCACGGGCCAAACCCTCCCTCGGCCTCTCCTTCAAGCCTCAGCAGCTCTGCGGAGTGAGCGTTATCATCCCCATTCTACAGATAACTAGTTTGAGGCTCAGGGGTCACCAGGCATGGTGAGGGGCCTCACGGGCCAAACCCTCCCTCGGCCTCTCCTTCAAGCCTCAGCAGCTCTGCGGAGTGAGCGTTATCATCCCCATTCTACAGATAACTAGTTTGAGGCTCAGGGGTCACCAGGCATGGTGAGGGGCCTCACGGGCCAAACCCTCCCTCGGCCTCTCCTTCAAGCCTCAGCAGCTCTGCGGAGTGAGCGTTATCATCCCCATTCTACAGATAACTAGTTTGAGGCTCAGGGGTCACCAGGCATGGTGAGGGGCCTCACGGGCCAAACCCTCCCTCGGCCTCTCCTTCAAGCCTCAGCAGCTCTGCGGAGTGAGCGTTATCATCCCCATTCTACAGATAACTAGTTTGAGGCTCAGGGGTCACCAGGCATGGTGAGGGGCCTCACGGGCCAAACCCTCCCTCGGCCTCTCCTTCAAGCCTCAGCAGCTCTGCGGAGTGAGCGTTATCATCCCCATTCTACAGATAACTAGTTTGAGGCTCAGGGGTCACCAGGCATGGTGAGGGGCCTCACGGGCCAAACCCTCCCTCGGCCTCTCCTTCAAGCCTCAGCAGCTCTGCGGAGTGAGCGTTATCATCCCCATTCTACAGATAACTAGTTTGAGGCTCAGGGGTCACCAGGCATGGTGAGGGGCCTCACGGGCCAAACCCTCCCTCGGCCTCTCCTTCAAGCCTCAGCAGCTCTGCGGAGTGAGCGTTATCATCCCCATTCTACAGATAACTAGTTTGAGGCTCAGGGGTCACCAGGCATGGTGAGGGGCCTCACGGGCCAAACCCTCCCTCGGCCTCTCCTTCAAGCCTCAGCAGCTCTGCGGAGTGAGCGTTATCATCCCCATTCTACAGATAACTAGTTTGAGGCTCAGGGGTCACCAGGCATGGTGAGGGGCCTCACGGGCCAAACCCTCCCTCGGCCTCTCCTTCAAGCCTCAGCAGCTCTGCGGAGTGAGCGTTATCATCCCCATTCTACAGATAACTAGTTTGAGGCTCAGGGGTCACCAGGCATGGTGAGGGGCCTCACGGGCCAAACCCTCCCTCGGCCTCTCCTTCAAGCCTCAGCAGCTCTGCGGAGTGAGCGTTATCATCCCCATTCTACAGATAACTAGTTTGAGGCTCAGGGGTCACCAGGCATGGTGAGGGGCCTCACGGGCCAAACCCTCCCTCGGCCTCTCCTTCAAGCCTCAGCAGCTCTGCGGAGTGAGCGTTATCATCCCCATTCTACAGATAACTAGTTTGAGGCTCAGGGGTCACCAGGCATGGTGAGGGGCCTCACGGGCCAAACCCTCCCTCGGCCTCTCCTTCAAGCCTCAGCAGCTCTGCGGAGTGAGCGTTATCATCCCCATTCTACAGATAACTAGTTTGAGGCTCAGGGGTCACCAGGCATGGTGAGGGGCCTCACGGGCCAAACCCTCCCTCGGCCTCTCCTTCAAGCCTCAGCAGCTCTGCGGAGTGAGCGTTATCATCCCCATTCTACAGATAACTAGTTTGAGGCTCAGGGGTCACCAGGCATGGTGAGGGGCCTCACGGGCCAAACCCTCCCTCGGCCTCTCCTTCAAGCCTCAGCAGCTCTGCGGAGTGAGCGTTATCATCCCCATTCTACAGATAACTAGTTTGAGGCTCAGGGGTCACCAGGCATGGTGAGGGGCCTCACGGGCCAAACCCTCCCTCGGCCTCTCCTTCAAGCCTCAGCAGCTCTGCGGAGTGAGCGTTATCATCCCCATTCTACAGATAACTAGTTTGAGGCTCAGGGGTCACCAGGCATGGTGAGGGGCCTCACGGGCCAAACCCTCCCTCGGCCTCTCCTTCAAGCCTCAGCAGCTCTGCGGAGTGAGCGTTATCATCCCCATTCTACAGATAACTAGTTTGAGGCTCAGGGGTCACCAGGCATGGTGAGGGGCCTCACGGGCCAAACCCTCCCTCGGCCTCTCCTTCAAGCCTCAGCAGCTCTGCGGAGTGAGCGTTATCATCCCCATTCTACAGATAACTAGTTTGAGGCTCAGGGGTCACCAGGCATGGTGAGGGGCCTCACGGGCCAAACCCTCCCTCGGCCTCTCCTTCAAGCCTCAGCAGCTCTGCGGAGTGAGCGTTATCATCCCCATTCTACAGATAACTAGTTTGAGGCTCAGGGGTCACCAGGCATGGTGAGGGGCCTCACGGGCCAAACCCTCCCTCGGCCTCTCCTTCAAGCCTCAGCAGCTCTGCGGAGTGAGCGTTATCATCCCCATTCTACAGATAACTAGTTTGAGGCTCAGGGGTCACCAGGCATGGTGAGGGGCCTCACGGGCCAAACCCTCCCTCGGCCTCTCCTTCAAGCCTCAGCAGCTCTGCGGAGTGAGCGTTATCATCCCCATTCTACAGATAACTAGTTTGAGGCTCAGGGGTCACCAGGCATGGTGAGGGGCCTCACGGGCCAAACCCTCCCTCGGCCTCTCCTTCAAGCCTCAGCAGCTCTGCGGAGTGAGCGTTATCATCCCCATTCTACAGATAACTAGTTTGAGGCTCAGGGGTCACCAGGCATGGTGAGGGGCCTCACGGGCCAAACCCTCCCTCGGCCTCTCCTTCAAGCCTCAGCAGCTCTGCGGAGTGAGCGTTATCATCCCCATTCTACAGATAACTAGTTTGAGGCTCAGGGGTCACCAGGCATGGTGAGGGGCCTCACGGGCCAAACCCTCCCTCGGCCTCTCCTTCAAGCCTCAGCAGCTCTGCGGAGTGAGCGTTATCATCCCCATTCTACAGATAACTAGTTTGAGGCTCAGGGGTCACCAGGCATGGTGAGGGGCCTCACGGGCCAAACCCTCCCTCGGCCTCTCCTTCAAGCCTCAGCAGCTCTGCGGAGTGAGCGTTATCATCCCCATTCTACAGATAACTAGTTTGAGGCTCAGGGGTCACCAGGCATGGTGAGGGGCCTCACGGGCCAAACCCTCCCTCGGCCTCTCCTTCAAGCCTCAGCAGCTCTGCGGAGTGAGCGTTATCATCCCCATTCTACAGATAACTAGTTTGAGGCTCAGGGGTCACCAGGCATGGTGAGGGGCCTCACGGGCCAAACCCTCCCTCGGCCTCTCCTTCAAGCCTCAGCAGCTCTGCGGAGTGAGCGTTATCATCCCCATTCTACAGATAACTAGTTTGAGGCTCAGGGGTCACCAGGCATGGTGAGGGGCCTCACGGGCCAAACCCTCCCTCGGCCTCTCCTTCAAGCCTCAGCAGCTCTGCGGAGTGAGCGTTATCATCCCCATTCTACAGATAACTAGTTTGAGGCTCAGGGGTCACCAGGCATGGTGAGGGGCCTCACGGGCCAAACCCTCCCTCGGCCTCTCCTTCAAGCCTCAGCAGCTCTGCGGAGTGAGCGTTATCATCCCCATTCTACAGATAACTAGTTTGAGGCTCAGGGGTCACCAGGCATGGTGAGGGGCCTCACGGGCCAAACCCTCCCTCGGCCTCTCCTTCAAGCCTCAGCAGCTCTGCGGAGTGAGCGTTATCATCCCCATTCTACAGATAACTAGTTTGAGGCTCAGGGGTCACCAGGCATGGTGAGGGGCCTCACGGGCCAAACCCTCCCTCGGCCTCTCCTTCAAGCCTCAGCAGCTCTGCGGAGTGAGCGTTATCATCCCCATTCTACAGATAACTAGTTTGAGGCTCAGGGGTCACCAGGCATGGTGAGGGGCCTCACGGGCCAAACCCTCCCTCGGCCTCTCCTTCAAGCCTCAGCAGCTCTGCGGAGTGAGCGTTATCATCCCCATTCTACAGATAACTAGTTTGAGGCTCAGGGGTCACCAGGCATGGTGAGGGGCCTCACGGGCCAAACCCTCCCTCGGCCTCTCCTTCAAGCCTCAGCAGCTCTGCGGAGTGAGCGTTATCATCCCCATTCTACAGATAACTAGTTTGAGGCTCAGGGGTCACCAGGCATGGTGAGGGGCCTCACGGGCCAAACCCTCCCTCGGCCTCTCCTTCAAGCCTCAGCAGCTCTGCGGAGTGAGCGTTATCATCCCCATTCTACAGATAACTAGTTTGAGGCTCAGGGGTCACCAGGCATGGTGAGGGGCCTCACGGGCCAAACCCTCCCTCGGCCTCTCCTTCAAGCCTCAGCAGCTCTGCGGAGTGAGCGTTATCATCCCCATTCTACAGATAACTAGTTTGAGGCTCAGGGGTCACCAGGCATGGTGAGGGGCCTCACGGGCCAAACCCTCCCTCGGCCTCTCCTTCAAGCCTCAGCAGCTCTGCGGAGTGAGCGTTATCATCCCCATTCTACAGATAACTAGTTTGAGGCTCAGGGGTCACCAGGCATGGTGAGGGGCCTCACGGGCCAAACCCTCCCTCGGCCTCTCCTTCAAGCCTCAGCAGCTCTGCGGAGTGAGCGTTATCATCCCCATTCTACAGATAACTAGTTTGAGGCTCAGGGGTCACCAGGCATGGTGAGGGGCCTCACGGGCCAAACCCTCCCTCGGCCTCTCCTTCAAGCCTCAGCAGCTCTGCGGAGTGAGCGTTATCATCCCCATTCTACAGATAACTAGTTTGAGGCTCAGGGGTCACCAGGCATGGTGAGGGGCCTCACGGGCCAAACCCTCCCTCGGCCTCTCCTTCAAGCCTCAGCAGCTCTGCGGAGTGAGCGTTATCATCCCCATTCTACAGATAACTAGTTTGAGGCTCAGGGGTCACCAGGCATGGTGAGGGGCCTCACGGGCCAAACCCTCCCTCGGCCTCTCCTTCAAGCCTCAGCAGCTCTGCGGAGTGAGCGTTATCATCCCCATTCTACAGATAACTAGTTTGAGGCTCAGGGGTCACCAGGCATGGTGAGGGGCCTCACGGGCCAAACCCTCCCTCGGCCTCTCCTTCAAGCCTCAGCAGCTCTGCGGAGTGAGCGTTATCATCCCCATTCTACAGATAACTAGTTTGAGGCTCAGGGGTCACCAGGCATGGTGAGGGGCCTCACGGGCCAAACCCTCCCTCGGCCTCTCCTTCAAGCCTCAGCAGCTCTGCGGAGTGAGCGTTATCATCCCCATTCTACAGATAACTAGTTTGAGGCTCAGGGGTCACCAGGCATGGTGAGGGGCCTCACGGGCCAAACCCTCCCTCGGCCTCTCCTTCAAGCCTCAGCAGCTCTGCGGAGTGAGCGTTATCATCCCCATTCTACAGATAACTAGTTTGAGGCTCAGGGGTCACCAGGCATGGTGAGGGGCCTCACGGGCCAAACCCTCCCTCGGCCTCTCCTTCAAGCCTCAGCAGCTCTGCGGAGTGAGCGTTATCATCCCCATTCTACAGATAACTAGTTTGAGGCTCAGGGGTCACCAGGCATGGTGAGGGGCCTCACGGGCCAAACCCTCCCTCGGCCTCTCCTTCAAGCCTCAGCAGCTCTGCGGAGTGAGCGTTATCATCCCCATTCTACAGATAACTAGTTTGAGGCTCAGGGGTCACCAGGCATGGTGAGGGGCCTCACGGGCCAAACCCTCCCTCGGCCTCTCCTTCAAGCCTCAGCAGCTCTGCGGAGTGAGCGTTATCATCCCCATTCTACAGATAACTAGTTTGAGGCTCAGGGGTCACCAGGCATGGTGAGGGGCCTCACGGGCCAAACCCTCCCTCGGCCTCTCCTTCAAGCCTCAGCAGCTCTGCGGAGTGAGCGTTATCATCCCCATTCTACAGATAACTAGTTTGAGGCTCAGGGGTCACCAGGCATGGTGAGGGGCCTCACGGGCCAAACCCTCCCTCGGCCTCTCCTTCAAGCCTCAGCAGCTCTGCGGAGTGAGCGTTATCATCCCCATTCTACAGATAACTAGTTTGAGGCTCAGGGGTCACCAGGCATGGTGAGGGGCCTCACGGGCCAAACCCTCCCTCGGCCTCTCCTTCAAGCCTCAGCAGCTCTGCGGAGTGAGCGTTATCATCCCCATTCTACAGATAACTAGTTTGAGGCTCAGGGGTCACCAGGCATGGTGAGGGGCCTCACGGGCCAAACCCTCCCTCGGCCTCTCCTTCAAGCCTCAGCAGCTCTGCGGAGTGAGCGTTATCATCCCCATTCTACAGATAACTAGTTTGAGGCTCAGGGGTCACCAGGCATGGTGAGGGGCCTCACGGGCCAAACCCTCCCTCGGCCTCTCCTTCAAGCCTCAGCAGCTCTGCGGAGTGAGCGTTATCATCCCCATTCTACAGATAACTAGTTTGAGGCTCAGGGGTCACCAGGCATGGTGAGGGGCCTCACGGGCCAAACCCTCCCTCGGCCTCTCCTTCAAGCCTCAGCAGCTCTGCGGAGTGAGCGTTATCATCCCCATTCTACAGATAACTAGTTTGAGGCTCAGGGGTCACCAGGCATGGTGAGGGGCCTCACGGGCCAAACCCTCCCTCGGCCTCTCCTTCAAGCCTCAGCAGCTCTGCGGAGTGAGCGTTATCATCCCCATTCTACAGATAACTAGTTTGAGGCTCAGGGGTCACCAGGCATGGTGAGGGGCCTCACGGGCCAAACCCTCCCTCGGCCTCTCCTTCAAGCCTCAGCAGCTCTGCGGAGTGAGCGTTATCATCCCCATTCTACAGATAACTAGTTTGAGGCTCAGGGGTCACCAGGCATGGTGAGGGGCCTCACGGGCCAAACCCTCCCTCGGCCTCTCCTTCAAGCCTCAGCAGCTCTGCGGAGTGAGCGTTATCATCCCCATTCTACAGATAACTAGTTTGAGGCTCAGGGGTCACCAGGCATGGTGAGGGGCCTCACGGGCCAAACCCTCCCTCGGCCTCTCCTTCAAGCCTCAGCAGCTCTGCGGAGTGAGCGTTATCATCCCCATTCTACAGATAACTAGTTTGAGGCTCAGGGGTCACCAGGCATGGTGAGGGGCCTCACGGGCCAAACCCTCCCTCGGCCTCTCCTTCAAGCCTCAGCAGCTCTGCGGAGTGAGCGTTATCATCCCCATTCTACAGATAACTAGTTTGAGGCTCAGGGGTCACCAGGCATGGTGAGGGGCCTCACGGGCCAAACCCTCCCTCGGCCTCTCCTTCAAGCCTCAGCAGCTCTGCGGAGTGAGCGTTATCATCCCCATTCTACAGATAACTAGTTTGAGGCTCAGGGGTCACCAGGCATGGTGAGGGGCCTCACGGGCCAAACCCTCCCTCGGCCTCTCCTTCAAGCCTCAGCAGCTCTGCGGAGTGAGCGTTATCATCCCCATTCTACAGATAACTAGTTTGAGGCTCAGGGGTCACCAGGCATGGTGAGGGGCCTCACGGGCCAAACCCTCCCTCGGCCTCTCCTTCAAGCCTCAGCAGCTCTGCGGAGTGAGCGTTATCATCCCCATTCTACAGATAACTAGTTTGAGGCTCAGGGGTCACCAGGCATGGTGAGGGGCCTCACGGGCCAAACCCTCCCTCGGCCTCTCCTTCAAGCCTCAGCAGCTCTGCGGAGTGAGCGTTATCATCCCCATTCTACAGATAACTAGTTTGAGGCTCAGGGGTCACCAGGCATGGTGAGGGGCCTCACGGGCCAAACCCTCCCTCGGCCTCTCCTTCAAGCCTCAGCAGCTCTGCGGAGTGAGCGTTATCATCCCCATTCTACAGATAACTAGTTTGAGGCTCAGGGGTCACCAGGCATGGTGAGGGGCCTCACGGGCCAAACCCTCCCTCGGCCTCTCCTTCAAGCCTCAGCAGCTCTGCGGAGTGAGCGTTATCATCCCCATTCTACAGATAACTAGTTTGAGGCTCAGGGGTCACCAGGCATGGTGAGGGGCCTCACGGGCCAAACCCTCCCTCGGCCTCTCCTTCAAGCCTCAGCAGCTCTGCGGAGTGAGCGTTATCATCCCCATTCTACAGATAACTAGTTTGAGGCTCAGGGGTCACCAGGCATGGTGAGGGGCCTCACGGGCCAAACCCTCCCTCGGCCTCTCCTTCAAGCCTCAGCAGCTCTGCGGAGTGAGCGTTATCATCCCCATTCTACAGATAACTAGTTTGAGGCTCAGGGGTCACCAGGCATGGTGAGGGGCCTCACGGGCCAAACCCTCCCTCGGCCTCTCCTTCAAGCCTCAGCAGCTCTGCGGAGTGAGCGTTATCATCCCCATTCTACAGATAACTAGTTTGAGGCTCAGGGGTCACCAGGCATGGTGAGGGGCCTCACGGGCCAAACCCTCCCTCGGCCTCTCCTTCAAGCCTCAGCAGCTCTGCGGAGTGAGCGTTATCATCCCCATTCTACAGATAACTAGTTTGAGGCTCAGGGGTCACCAGGCATGGTGAGGGGCCTCACGGGCCAAACCCTCCCTCGGCCTCTCCTTCAAGCCTCAGCAGCTCTGCGGAGTGAGCGTTATCATCCCCATTCTACAGATAACTAGTTTGAGGCTCAGGGGTCACCAGGCATGGTGAGGGGCCTCACGGGCCAAACCCTCCCTCGGCCTCTCCTTCAAGCCTCAGCAGCTCTGCGGAGTGAGCGTTATCATCCCCATTCTACAGATAACTAGTTTGAGGCTCAGGGGTCACCAGGCATGGTGAGGGGCCTCACGGGCCAAACCCTCCCTCGGCCTCTCCTTCAAGCCTCAGCAGCTCTGCGGAGTGAGCGTTATCATCCCCATTCTACAGATAACTAGTTTGAGGCTCAGGGGTCACCAGGCATGGTGAGGGGCCTCACGGGCCAAACCCTCCCTCGGCCTCTCCTTCAAGCCTCAGCAGCTCTGCGGAGTGAGCGTTATCATCCCCATTCTACAGATAACTAGTTTGAGGCTCAGGGGTCACCAGGCATGGTGAGGGGCCTCACGGGCCAAACCCTCCCTCGGCCTCTCCTTCAAGCCTCAGCAGCTCTGCGGAGTGAGCGTTATCATCCCCATTCTACAGATAACTAGTTTGAGGCTCAGGGGTCACCAGGCATGGTGAGGGGCCTCACGGGCCAAACCCTCCCTCGGCCTCTCCTTCAAGCCTCAGCAGCTCTGCGGAGTGAGCGTTATCATCCCCATTCTACAGATAACTAGTTTGAGGCTCAGGGGTCACCAGGCATGGTGAGGGGCCTCACGGGCCAAACCCTCCCTCGGCCTCTCCTTCAAGCCTCAGCAGCTCTGCGGAGTGAGCGTTATCATCCCCATTCTACAGATAACTAGTTTGAGGCTCAGGGGTCACCAGGCATGGTGAGGGGCCTCACGGGCCAAACCCTCCCTCGGCCTCTCCTTCAAGCCTCAGCAGCTCTGCGGAGTGAGCGTTATCATCCCCATTCTACAGATAACTAGTTTGAGGCTCAGGGGTCACCAGGCATGGTGAGGGGCCTCACGGGCCAAACCCTCCCTCGGCCTCTCCTTCAAGCCTCAGCAGCTCTGCGGAGTGAGCGTTATCATCCCCATTCTACAGATAACTAGTTTGAGGCTCAGGGGTCACCAGGCATGGTGAGGGGCCTCACGGGCCAAACCCTCCCTCGGCCTCTCCTTCAAGCCTCAGCAGCTCTGCGGAGTGAGCGTTATCATCCCCATTCTACAGATAACTAGTTTGAGGCTCAGGGGTCACCAGGCATGGTGAGGGGCCTCACGGGCCAAACCCTCCCTCGGCCTCTCCTTCAAGCCTCAGCAGCTCTGCGGAGTGAGCGTTATCATCCCCATTCTACAGATAACTAGTTTGAGGCTCAGGGGTCACCAGGCATGGTGAGGGGCCTCACGGGCCAAACCCTCCCTCGGCCTCTCCTTCAAGCCTCAGCAGCTCTGCGGAGTGAGCGTTATCATCCCCATTCTACAGATAACTAGTTTGAGGCTCAGGGGTCACCAGGCATGGTGAGGGGCCTCACGGGCCAAACCCTCCCTCGGCCTCTCCTTCAAGCCTCAGCAGCTCTGCGGAGTGAGCGTTATCATCCCCATTCTACAGATAACTAGTTTGAGGCTCAGGGGTCACCAGGCATGGTGAGGGGCCTCACGGGCCAAACCCTCCCTCGGCCTCTCCTTCAAGCCTCAGCAGCTCTGCGGAGTGAGCGTTATCATCCCCATTCTACAGATAACTAGTTTGAGGCTCAGGGGTCACCAGGCATGGTGAGGGGCCTCACGGGCCAAACCCTCCCTCGGCCTCTCCTTCAAGCCTCAGCAGCTCTGCGGAGTGAGCGTTATCATCCCCATTCTACAGATAACTAGTTTGAGGCTCAGGGGTCACCAGGCATGGTGAGGGGCCTCACGGGCCAAACCCTCCCTCGGCCTCTCCTTCAAGCCTCAGCAGCTCTGCGGAGTGAGCGTTATCATCCCCATTCTACAGATAACTAGTTTGAGGCTCAGGGGTCACCAGGCATGGTGAGGGGCCTCACGGGCCAAACCCTCCCTCGGCCTCTCCTTCAAGCCTCAGCAGCTCTGCGGAGTGAGCGTTATCATCCCCATTCTACAGATAACTAGTTTGAGGCTCAGGGGTCACCAGGCATGGTGAGGGGCCTCACGGGCCAAACCCTCCCTCGGCCTCTCCTTCAAGCCTCAGCAGCTCTGCGGAGTGAGCGTTATCATCCCCATTCTACAGATAACTAGTTTGAGGCTCAGGGGTCACCAGGCATGGTGAGGGGCCTCACGGGCCAAACCCTCCCTCGGCCTCTCCTTCAAGCCTCAGCAGCTCTGCGGAGTGAGCGTTATCATCCCCATTCTACAGATAACTAGTTTGAGGCTCAGGGGTCACCAGGCATGGTGAGGGGCCTCACGGGCCAAACCCTCCCTCGGCCTCTCCTTCAAGCCTCAGCAGCTCTGCGGAGTGAGCGTTATCATCCCCATTCTACAGATAACTAGTTTGAGGCTCAGGGGTCACCAGGCATGGTGAGGGGCCTCACGGGCCAAACCCTCCCTCGGCCTCTCCTTCAAGCCTCAGCAGCTCTGCGGAGTGAGCGTTATCATCCCCATTCTACAGATAACTAGTTTGAGGCTCAGGGGTCACCAGGCATGGTGAGGGGCCTCACGGGCCAAACCCTCCCTCGGCCTCTCCTTCAAGCCTCAGCAGCTCTGCGGAGTGAGCGTTATCATCCCCATTCTACAGATAACTAGTTTGAGGCTCAGGGGTCACCAGGCATGGTGAGGGGCCTCACGGGCCAAACCCTCCCTCGGCCTCTCCTTCAAGCCTCAGCAGCTCTGCGGAGTGAGCGTTATCATCCCCATTCTACAGATAACTAGTTTGAGGCTCAGGGGTCACCAGGCATGGTGAGGGGCCTCACGGGCCAAACCCTCCCTCGGCCTCTCCTTCAAGCCTCAGCAGCTCTGCGGAGTGAGCGTTATCATCCCCATTCTACAGATAACTAGTTTGAGGCTCAGGGGTCACCAGGCATGGTGAGGGGCCTCACGGGCCAAACCCTCCCTCGGCCTCTCCTTCAAGCCTCAGCAGCTCTGCGGAGTGAGCGTTATCATCCCCATTCTACAGATAACTAGTTTGAGGCTCAGGGGTCACCAGGCATGGTGAGGGGCCTCACGGGCCAAACCCTCCCTCGGCCTCTCCTTCAAGCCTCAGCAGCTCTGCGGAGTGAGCGTTATCATCCCCATTCTACAGATAACTAGTTTGAGGCTCAGGGGTCACCAGGCATGGTGAGGGGCCTCACGGGCCAAACCCTCCCTCGGCCTCTCCTTCAAGCCTCAGCAGCTCTGCGGAGTGAGCGTTATCATCCCCATTCTACAGATAACTAGTTTGAGGCTCAGGGGTCACCAGGCATGGTGAGGGGCCTCACGGGCCAAACCCTCCCTCGGCCTCTCCTTCAAGCCTCAGCAGCTCTGCGGAGTGAGCGTTATCATCCCCATTCTACAGATAACTAGTTTGAGGCTCAGGGGTCACCAGGCATGGTGAGGGGCCTCACGGGCCAAACCCTCCCTCGGCCTCTCCTTCAAGCCTCAGCAGCTCTGCGGAGTGAGCGTTATCATCCCCATTCTACAGATAACTAGTTTGAGGCTCAGGGGTCACCAGGCATGGTGAGGGGCCTCACGGGCCAAACCCTCCCTCGGCCTCTCCTTCAAGCCTCAGCAGCTCTGCGGAGTGAGCGTTATCATCCCCATTCTACAGATAACTAGTTTGAGGCTCAGGGGTCACCAGGCATGGTGAGGGGCCTCACGGGCCAAACCCTCCCTCGGCCTCTCCTTCAAGCCTCAGCAGCTCTGCGGAGTGAGCGTTATCATCCCCATTCTACAGATAACTAGTTTGAGGCTCAGGGGTCACCAGGCATGGTGAGGGGCCTCACGGGCCAAACCCTCCCTCGGCCTCTCCTTCAAGCCTCAGCAGCTCTGCGGAGTGAGCGTTATCATCCCCATTCTACAGATAACTAGTTTGAGGCTCAGGGGTCACCAGGCATGGTGAGGGGCCTCACGGGCCAAACCCTCCCTCGGCCTCTCCTTCAAGCCTCAGCAGCTCTGCGGAGTGAGCGTTATCATCCCCATTCTACAGATAACTAGTTTGAGGCTCAGGGGTCACCAGGCATGGTGAGGGGCCTCACGGGCCAAACCCTCCCTCGGCCTCTCCTTCAAGCCTCAGCAGCTCTGCGGAGTGAGCGTTATCATCCCCATTCTACAGATAACTAGTTTGAGGCTCAGGGGTCACCAGGCATGGTGAGGGGCCTCACGGGCCAAACCCTCCCTCGGCCTCTCCTTCAAGCCTCAGCAGCTCTGCGGAGTGAGCGTTATCATCCCCATTCTACAGATAACTAGTTTGAGGCTCAGGGGTCACCAGGCATGGTGAGGGGCCTCACGGGCCAAACCCTCCCTCGGCCTCTCCTTCAAGCCTCAGCAGCTCTGCGGAGTGAGCGTTATCATCCCCATTCTACAGATAACTAGTTTGAGGCTCAGGGGTCACCAGGCATGGTGAGGGGCCTCACGGGCCAAACCCTCCCTCGGCCTCTCCTTCAAGCCTCAGCAGCTCTGCGGAGTGAGCGTTATCATCCCCATTCTACAGATAACTAGTTTGAGGCTCAGGGGTCACCAGGCATGGTGAGGGGCCTCACGGGCCAAACCCTCCCTCGGCCTCTCCTTCAAGCCTCAGCAGCTCTGCGGAGTGAGCGTTATCATCCCCATTCTACAGATAACTAGTTTGAGGCTCAGGGGTCACCAGGCATGGTGAGGGGCCTCACGGGCCAAACCCTCCCTCGGCCTCTCCTTCAAGCCTCAGCAGCTCTGCGGAGTGAGCGTTATCATCCCCATTCTACAGATAACTAGTTTGAGGCTCAGGGGTCACCAGGCATGGTGAGGGGCCTCACGGGCCAAACCCTCCCTCGGCCTCTCCTTCAAGCCTCAGCAGCTCTGCGGAGTGAGCGTTATCATCCCCATTCTACAGATAACTAGTTTGAGGCTCAGGGGTCACCAGGCATGGTGAGGGGCCTCACGGGCCAAACCCTCCCTCGGCCTCTCCTTCAAGCCTCAGCAGCTCTGCGGAGTGAGCGTTATCATCCCCATTCTACAGATAACTAGTTTGAGGCTCAGGGGTCACCAGGCATGGTGAGGGGCCTCACGGGCCAAACCCTCCCTCGGCCTCTCCTTCAAGCCTCAGCAGCTCTGCGGAGTGAGCGTTATCATCCCCATTCTACAGATAACTAGTTTGAGGCTCAGGGGTCACCAGGCATGGTGAGGGGCCTCACGGGCCAAACCCTCCCTCGGCCTCTCCTTCAAGCCTCAGCAGCTCTGCGGAGTGAGCGTTATCATCCCCATTCTACAGATAACTAGTTTGAGGCTCAGGGGTCACCAGGCATGGTGAGGGGCCTCACGGGCCAAACCCTCCCTCGGCCTCTCCTTCAAGCCTCAGCAGCTCTGCGGAGTGAGCGTTATCATCCCCATTCTACAGATAACTAGTTTGAGGCTCAGGGGTCACCAGGCATGGTGAGGGGCCTCACGGGCCAAACCCTCCCTCGGCCTCTCCTTCAAGCCTCAGCAGCTCTGCGGAGTGAGCGTTATCATCCCCATTCTACAGATAACTAGTTTGAGGCTCAGGGGTCACCAGGCATGGTGAGGGGCCTCACGGGCCAAACCCTCCCTCGGCCTCTCCTTCAAGCCTCAGCAGCTCTGCGGAGTGAGCGTTATCATCCCCATTCTACAGATAACTAGTTTGAGGCTCAGGGGTCACCAGGCATGGTGAGGGGCCTCACGGGCCAAACCCTCCCTCGGCCTCTCCTTCAAGCCTCAGCAGCTCTGCGGAGTGAGCGTTATCATCCCCATTCTACAGATAACTAGTTTGAGGCTCAGGGGTCACCAGGCATGGTGAGGGGCCTCACGGGCCAAACCCTCCCTCGGCCTCTCCTTCAAGCCTCAGCAGCTCTGCGGAGTGAGCGTTATCATCCCCATTCTACAGATAACTAGTTTGAGGCTCAGGGGTCACCAGGCATGGTGAGGGGCCTCACGGGCCAAACCCTCCCTCGGCCTCTCCTTCAAGCCTCAGCAGCTCTGCGGAGTGAGCGTTATCATCCCCATTCTACAGATAACTAGTTTGAGGCTCAGGGGTCACCAGGCATGGTGAGGGGCCTCACGGGCCAAACCCTCCCTCGGCCTCTCCTTCAAGCCTCAGCAGCTCTGCGGAGTGAGCGTTATCATCCCCATTCTACAGATAACTAGTTTGAGGCTCAGGGGTCACCAGGCATGGTGAGGGGCCTCACGGGCCAAACCCTCCCTCGGCCTCTCCTTCAAGCCTCAGCAGCTCTGCGGAGTGAGCGTTATCATCCCCATTCTACAGATAACTAGTTTGAGGCTCAGGGGTCACCAGGCATGGTGAGGGGCCTCACGGGCCAAACCCTCCCTCGGCCTCTCCTTCAAGCCTCAGCAGCTCTGCGGAGTGAGCGTTATCATCCCCATTCTACAGATAACTAGTTTGAGGCTCAGGGGTCACCAGGCATGGTGAGGGGCCTCACGGGCCAAACCCTCCCTCGGCCTCTCCTTCAAGCCTCAGCAGCTCTGCGGAGTGAGCGTTATCATCCCCATTCTACAGATAACTAGTTTGAGGCTCAGGGGTCACCAGGCATGGTGAGGGGCCTCACGGGCCAAACCCTCCCTCGGCCTCTCCTTCAAGCCTCAGCAGCTCTGCGGAGTGAGCGTTATCATCCCCATTCTACAGATAACTAGTTTGAGGCTCAGGGGTCACCAGGCATGGTGAGGGGCCTCACGGGCCAAACCCTCCCTCGGCCTCTCCTTCAAGCCTCAGCAGCTCTGCGGAGTGAGCGTTATCATCCCCATTCTACAGATAACTAGTTTGAGGCTCAGGGGTCACCAGGCATGGTGAGGGGCCTCACGGGCCAAACCCTCCCTCGGCCTCTCCTTCAAGCCTCAGCAGCTCTGCGGAGTGAGCGTTATCATCCCCATTCTACAGATAACTAGTTTGAGGCTCAGGGGTCACCAGGCATGGTGAGGGGCCTCACGGGCCAAACCCTCCCTCGGCCTCTCCTTCAAGCCTCAGCAGCTCTGCGGAGTGAGCGTTATCATCCCCATTCTACAGATAACTAGTTTGAGGCTCAGGGGTCACCAGGCATGGTGAGGGGCCTCACGGGCCAAACCCTCCCTCGGCCTCTCCTTCAAGCCTCAGCAGCTCTGCGGAGTGAGCGTTATCATCCCCATTCTACAGATAACTAGTTTGAGGCTCAGGGGTCACCAGGCATGGTGAGGGGCCTCACGGGCCAAACCCTCCCTCGGCCTCTCCTTCAAGCCTCAGCAGCTCTGCGGAGTGAGCGTTATCATCCCCATTCTACAGATAACTAGTTTGAGGCTCAGGGGTCACCAGGCATGGTGAGGGGCCTCACGGGCCAAACCCTCCCTCGGCCTCTCCTTCAAGCCTCAGCAGCTCTGCGGAGTGAGCGTTATCATCCCCATTCTACAGATAACTAGTTTGAGGCTCAGGGGTCACCAGGCATGGTGAGGGGCCTCACGGGCCAAACCCTCCCTCGGCCTCTCCTTCAAGCCTCAGCAGCTCTGCGGAGTGAGCGTTATCATCCCCATTCTACAGATAACTAGTTTGAGGCTCAGGGGTCACCAGGCATGGTGAGGGGCCTCACGGGCCAAACCCTCCCTCGGCCTCTCCTTCAAGCCTCAGCAGCTCTGCGGAGTGAGCGTTATCATCCCCATTCTACAGATAACTAGTTTGAGGCTCAGGGGTCACCAGGCATGGTGAGGGGCCTCACGGGCCAAACCCTCCCTCGGCCTCTCCTTCAAGCCTCAGCAGCTCTGCGGAGTGAGCGTTATCATCCCCATTCTACAGATAACTAGTTTGAGGCTCAGGGGTCACCAGGCATGGTGAGGGGCCTCACGGGCCAAACCCTCCCTCGGCCTCTCCTTCAAGCCTCAGCAGCTCTGCGGAGTGAGCGTTATCATCCCCATTCTACAGATAACTAGTTTGAGGCTCAGGGGTCACCAGGCATGGTGAGGGGCCTCACGGGCCAAACCCTCCCTCGGCCTCTCCTTCAAGCCTCAGCAGCTCTGCGGAGTGAGCGTTATCATCCCCATTCTACAGATAACTAGTTTGAGGCTCAGGGGTCACCAGGCATGGTGAGGGGCCTCACGGGCCAAACCCTCCCTCGGCCTCTCCTTCAAGCCTCAGCAGCTCTGCGGAGTGAGCGTTATCATCCCCATTCTACAGATAACTAGTTTGAGGCTCAGGGGTCACCAGGCATGGTGAGGGGCCTCACGGGCCAAACCCTCCCTCGGCCTCTCCTTCAAGCCTCAGCAGCTCTGCGGAGTGAGCGTTATCATCCCCATTCTACAGATAACTAGTTTGAGGCTCAGGGGTCACCAGGCATGGTGAGGGGCCTCACGGGCCAAACCCTCCCTCGGCCTCTCCTTCAAGCCTCAGCAGCTCTGCGGAGTGAGCGTTATCATCCCCATTCTACAGATAACTAGTTTGAGGCTCAGGGGTCACCAGGCATGGTGAGGGGCCTCACGGGCCAAACCCTCCCTCGGCCTCTCCTTCAAGCCTCAGCAGCTCTGCGGAGTGAGCGTTATCATCCCCATTCTACAGATAACTAGTTTGAGGCTCAGGGGTCACCAGGCATGGTGAGGGGCCTCACGGGCCAAACCCTCCCTCGGCCTCTCCTTCAAGCCTCAGCAGCTCTGCGGAGTGAGCGTTATCATCCCCATTCTACAGATAACTAGTTTGAGGCTCAGGGGTCACCAGGCATGGTGAGGGGCCTCACGGGCCAAACCCTCCCTCGGCCTCTCCTTCAAGCCTCAGCAGCTCTGCGGAGTGAGCGTTATCATCCCCATTCTACAGATAACTAGTTTGAGGCTCAGGGGTCACCAGGCATGGTGAGGGGCCTCACGGGCCAAACCCTCCCTCGGCCTCTCCTTCAAGCCTCAGCAGCTCTGCGGAGTGAGCGTTATCATCCCCATTCTACAGATAACTAGTTTGAGGCTCAGGGGTCACCAGGCATGGTGAGGGGCCTCACGGGCCAAACCCTCCCTCGGCCTCTCCTTCAAGCCTCAGCAGCTCTGCGGAGTGAGCGTTATCATCCCCATTCTACAGATAACTAGTTTGAGGCTCAGGGGTCACCAGGCATGGTGAGGGGCCTCACGGGCCAAACCCTCCCTCGGCCTCTCCTTCAAGCCTCAGCAGCTCTGCGGAGTGAGCGTTATCATCCCCATTCTACAGATAACTAGTTTGAGGCTCAGGGGTCACCAGGCATGGTGAGGGGCCTCACGGGCCAAACCCTCCCTCGGCCTCTCCTTCAAGCCTCAGCAGCTCTGCGGAGTGAGCGTTATCATCCCCATTCTACAGATAACTAGTTTGAGGCTCAGGGGTCACCAGGCATGGTGAGGGGCCTCACGGGCCAAACCCTCCCTCGGCCTCTCCTTCAAGCCTCAGCAGCTCTGCGGAGTGAGCGTTATCATCCCCATTCTACAGATAACTAGTTTGAGGCTCAGGGGTCACCAGGCATGGTGAGGGGCCTCACGGGCCAAACCCTCCCTCGGCCTCTCCTTCAAGCCTCAGCAGCTCTGCGGAGTGAGCGTTATCATCCCCATTCTACAGATAACTAGTTTGAGGCTCAGGGGTCACCAGGCATGGTGAGGGGCCTCACGGGCCAAACCCTCCCTCGGCCTCTCCTTCAAGCCTCAGCAGCTCTGCGGAGTGAGCGTTATCATCCCCATTCTACAGATAACTAGTTTGAGGCTCAGGGGTCACCAGGCATGGTGAGGGGCCTCACGGGCCAAACCCTCCCTCGGCCTCTCCTTCAAGCCTCAGCAGCTCTGCGGAGTGAGCGTTATCATCCCCATTCTACAGATAACTAGTTTGAGGCTCAGGGGTCACCAGGCATGGTGAGGGGCCTCACGGGCCAAACCCTCCCTCGGCCTCTCCTTCAAGCCTCAGCAGCTCTGCGGAGTGAGCGTTATCATCCCCATTCTACAGATAACTAGTTTGAGGCTCAGGGGTCACCAGGCATGGTGAGGGGCCTCACGGGCCAAACCCTCCCTCGGCCTCTCCTTCAAGCCTCAGCAGCTCTGCGGAGTGAGCGTTATCATCCCCATTCTACAGATAACTAGTTTGAGGCTCAGGGGTCACCAGGCATGGTGAGGGGCCTCACGGGCCAAACCCTCCCTCGGCCTCTCCTTCAAGCCTCAGCAGCTCTGCGGAGTGAGCGTTATCATCCCCATTCTACAGATAACTAGTTTGAGGCTCAGGGGTCACCAGGCATGGTGAGGGGCCTCACGGGCCAAACCCTCCCTCGGCCTCTCCTTCAAGCCTCAGCAGCTCTGCGGAGTGAGCGTTATCATCCCCATTCTACAGATAACTAGTTTGAGGCTCAGGGGTCACCAGGCATGGTGAGGGGCCTCACGGGCCAAACCCTCCCTCGGCCTCTCCTTCAAGCCTCAGCAGCTCTGCGGAGTGAGCGTTATCATCCCCATTCTACAGATAACTAGTTTGAGGCTCAGGGGTCACCAGGCATGGTGAGGGGCCTCACGGGCCAAACCCTCCCTCGGCCTCTCCTTCAAGCCTCAGCAGCTCTGCGGAGTGAGCGTTATCATCCCCATTCTACAGATAACTAGTTTGAGGCTCAGGGGTCACCAGGCATGGTGAGGGGCCTCACGGGCCAAACCCTCCCTCGGCCTCTCCTTCAAGCCTCAGCAGCTCTGCGGAGTGAGCGTTATCATCCCCATTCTACAGATAACTAGTTTGAGGCTCAGGGGTCACCAGGCATGGTGAGGGGCCTCACGGGCCAAACCCTCCCTCGGCCTCTCCTTCAAGCCTCAGCAGCTCTGCGGAGTGAGCGTTATCATCCCCATTCTACAGATAACTAGTTTGAGGCTCAGGGGTCACCAGGCATGGTGAGGGGCCTCACGGGCCAAACCCTCCCTCGGCCTCTCCTTCAAGCCTCAGCAGCTCTGCGGAGTGAGCGTTATCATCCCCATTCTACAGATAACTAGTTTGAGGCTCAGGGGTCACCAGGCATGGTGAGGGGCCTCACGGGCCAAACCCTCCCTCGGCCTCTCCTTCAAGCCTCAGCAGCTCTGCGGAGTGAGCGTTATCATCCCCATTCTACAGATAACTAGTTTGAGGCTCAGGGGTCACCAGGCATGGTGAGGGGCCTCACGGGCCAAACCCTCCCTCGGCCTCTCCTTCAAGCCTCAGCAGCTCTGCGGAGTGAGCGTTATCATCCCCATTCTACAGATAACTAGTTTGAGGCTCAGGGGTCACCAGGCATGGTGAGGGGCCTCACGGGCCAAACCCTCCCTCGGCCTCTCCTTCAAGCCTCAGCAGCTCTGCGGAGTGAGCGTTATCATCCCCATTCTACAGATAACTAGTTTGAGGCTCAGGGGTCACCAGGCATGGTGAGGGGCCTCACGGGCCAAACCCTCCCTCGGCCTCTCCTTCAAGCCTCAGCAGCTCTGCGGAGTGAGCGTTATCATCCCCATTCTACAGATAACTAGTTTGAGGCTCAGGGGTCACCAGGCATGGTGAGGGGCCTCACGGGCCAAACCCTCCCTCGGCCTCTCCTTCAAGCCTCAGCAGCTCTGCGGAGTGAGCGTTATCATCCCCATTCTACAGATAACTAGTTTGAGGCTCAGGGGTCACCAGGCATGGTGAGGGGCCTCACGGGCCAAACCCTCCCTCGGCCTCTCCTTCAAGCCTCAGCAGCTCTGCGGAGTGAGCGTTATCATCCCCATTCTACAGATAACTAGTTTGAGGCTCAGGGGTCACCAGGCATGGTGAGGGGCCTCACGGGCCAAACCCTCCCTCGGCCTCTCCTTCAAGCCTCAGCAGCTCTGCGGAGTGAGCGTTATCATCCCCATTCTACAGATAACTAGTTTGAGGCTCAGGGGTCACCAGGCATGGTGAGGGGCCTCACGGGCCAAACCCTCCCTCGGCCTCTCCTTCAAGCCTCAGCAGCTCTGCGGAGTGAGCGTTATCATCCCCATTCTACAGATAACTAGTTTGAGGCTCAGGGGTCACCAGGCATGGTGAGGGGCCTCACGGGCCAAACCCTCCCTCGGCCTCTCCTTCAAGCCTCAGCAGCTCTGCGGAGTGAGCGTTATCATCCCCATTCTACAGATAACTAGTTTGAGGCTCAGGGGTCACCAGGCATGGTGAGGGGCCTCACGGGCCAAACCCTCCCTCGGCCTCTCCTTCAAGCCTCAGCAGCTCTGCGGAGTGAGCGTTATCATCCCCATTCTACAGATAACTAGTTTGAGGCTCAGGGGTCACCAGGCATGGTGAGGGGCCTCACGGGCCAAACCCTCCCTCGGCCTCTCCTTCAAGCCTCAGCAGCTCTGCGGAGTGAGCGTTATCATCCCCATTCTACAGATAACTAGTTTGAGGCTCAGGGGTCACCAGGCATGGTGAGGGGCCTCACGGGCCAAACCCTCCCTCGGCCTCTCCTTCAAGCCTCAGCAGCTCTGCGGAGTGAGCGTTATCATCCCCATTCTACAGATAACTAGTTTGAGGCTCAGGGGTCACCAGGCATGGTGAGGGGCCTCACGGGCCAAACCCTCCCTCGGCCTCTCCTTCAAGCCTCAGCAGCTCTGCGGAGTGAGCGTTATCATCCCCATTCTACAGATAACTAGTTTGAGGCTCAGGGGTCACCAGGCATGGTGAGGGGCCTCACGGGCCAAACCCTCCCTCGGCCTCTCCTTCAAGCCTCAGCAGCTCTGCGGAGTGAGCGTTATCATCCCCATTCTACAGATAACTAGTTTGAGGCTCAGGGGTCACCAGGCATGGTGAGGGGCCTCACGGGCCAAACCCTCCCTCGGCCTCTCCTTCAAGCCTCAGCAGCTCTGCGGAGTGAGCGTTATCATCCCCATTCTACAGATAACTAGTTTGAGGCTCAGGGGTCACCAGGCATGGTGAGGGGCCTCACGGGCCAAACCCTCCCTCGGCCTCTCCTTCAAGCCTCAGCAGCTCTGCGGAGTGAGCGTTATCATCCCCATTCTACAGATAACTAGTTTGAGGCTCAGGGGTCACCAGGCATGGTGAGGGGCCTCACGGGCCAAACCCTCCCTCGGCCTCTCCTTCAAGCCTCAGCAGCTCTGCGGAGTGAGCGTTATCATCCCCATTCTACAGATAACTAGTTTGAGGCTCAGGGGTCACCAGGCATGGTGAGGGGCCTCACGGGCCAAACCCTCCCTCGGCCTCTCCTTCAAGCCTCAGCAGCTCTGCGGAGTGAGCGTTATCATCCCCATTCTACAGATAACTAGTTTGAGGCTCAGGGGTCACCAGGCATGGTGAGGGGCCTCACGGGCCAAACCCTCCCTCGGCCTCTCCTTCAAGCCTCAGCAGCTCTGCGGAGTGAGCGTTATCATCCCCATTCTACAGATAACTAGTTTGAGGCTCAGGGGTCACCAGGCATGGTGAGGGGCCTCACGGGCCAAACCCTCCCTCGGCCTCTCCTTCAAGCCTCAGCAGCTCTGCGGAGTGAGCGTTATCATCCCCATTCTACAGATAACTAGTTTGAGGCTCAGGGGTCACCAGGCATGGTGAGGGGCCTCACGGGCCAAACCCTCCCTCGGCCTCTCCTTCAAGCCTCAGCAGCTCTGCGGAGTGAGCGTTATCATCCCCATTCTACAGATAACTAGTTTGAGGCTCAGGGGTCACCAGGCATGGTGAGGGGCCTCACGGGCCAAACCCTCCCTCGGCCTCTCCTTCAAGCCTCAGCAGCTCTGCGGAGTGAGCGTTATCATCCCCATTCTACAGATAACTAGTTTGAGGCTCAGGGGTCACCAGGCATGGTGAGGGGCCTCACGGGCCAAACCCTCCCTCGGCCTCTCCTTCAAGCCTCAGCAGCTCTGCGGAGTGAGCGTTATCATCCCCATTCTACAGATAACTAGTTTGAGGCTCAGGGGTCACCAGGCATGGTGAGGGGCCTCACGGGCCAAACCCTCCCTCGGCCTCTCCTTCAAGCCTCAGCAGCTCTGCGGAGTGAGCGTTATCATCCCCATTCTACAGATAACTAGTTTGAGGCTCAGGGGTCACCAGGCATGGTGAGGGGCCTCACGGGCCAAACCCTCCCTCGGCCTCTCCTTCAAGCCTCAGCAGCTCTGCGGAGTGGGCGTTATCATCCCCATTCTACAGATAACTAGTTTGAGGCTCAGGGTAAGTGCCAACGTGCTGGAAGCCACAAGACCTGGTGGGGAGCATAGCCAGGTTTTAGACCGGGGACTCCTGTGCGCCCCCCCAACACCCCCGCACACATCCTCCAGCGCCAGTGCTTTGAGAGGGCTCTGTGTCCTCTCAGGCGCTGCCGTGAAGCCTCCGCTTAAGTGGCCAGAGCCCAGATCTGGAGGCGGAGTGGGAGAAGGGCAGGCCCACCGAGGCCGCCGTGTGCAGTGTGCGATGTGCGGGAAGCCCGTGGCTTCCACTTTAGCTGACTGCGCGCACTGTGGCAGGAGCCTCGAACCCAGGCGGATATGCCAGTCAGAGGCCAGTGTCTGTCACCTCTGCCCTATGTTTGCCTAATGGAGGAGTCAGGGGCCTGGGGGCTCTGCACACTCACACTAGGTGTCAAGGCGTAAAGGAAAAAACAATTGTGTTTCCTAAAAGTGAAAAGGCTGGGAAACACTGGTTTGTAGATCCAAGACATGAGGAGCCAAAATCACCTTCCAGGAGAAAGGACAGACATCAGGGGGTGCTGAAAGGTGGGGGAAGATCAGATTCCCACCACTGACCCTGATACTTCTCCATCTAAGGCAGGTGAAGGGGAAACAGGATGGCGGCTGTTCGTGCACTGTAACGCACACCCCATCTCTACCACCCTTGGTTTAAATCCCAAGGCTCACAGGAAGATCCAAAAGGAGAAATTCCCGGACTGCAAGAGACCATCCCAAAAAGAAAGGGCCTGGTTAGGGAATCAGAATGGGCTTCATGGAGGCAAAAGCAAGCACTTGGTCTGAGAGGCAAGAAACCAGGGTAAATGAGTGCCAAACTGACCTGGGGAAAAGAGGCTCTGAGCTCTTGATAGAGGTTACATGGGGAGCAGTGACTGGGGTAAGAAGGATAGAAACAAGGGGCCAGGATTCTGGGGGTGGGCCTGGGATTGGATTATGTGCAAAAGGAAAAAACAGGAGGATAAACAGTTACAAGATTAGACCAGAATTAGGAGGAACAATACTCTCCCCTGCCCACTCCACCACCGACAAAAGAGAACTGAAAAGATGAAAAGGGAGTGAAAACTGTTCCAGGAAACTGCCCTCCCATAAACCATGCCCAAGATCCCTGACATTTTTTACAATTTGGAAAGAATTCATGCCCTTAAATTAAACCATATGTTGGCTTGAAAACATCAGTAAAAGTAAAAGCAGGCCGGGCGCGGTGGCTCACGCCTGTAACCCCAGCACTTTAGGAGGCCAACGCAGGCGGATCACGAGGTCAGGAGTTTGAGACCAGCCTGGCCAACATAGTGAAACATCGTCTCTACTAAAAATACAAAAATTAGCCAAGTGTGGTGGCATGCACCTGTAGTCCCAGCTACTCGGGAGGCCGAGGCAGGAGAATTGCTTGAACCTGGGAAGCGGAGGTTGCAGTGAGCAGAGACCATGCCATTGCACTCCAGCCTGGGTGACAGAGTGAGATTCCATCTCAAAAAAAAAAAAAGTAAAAGCAAATTTTTTAAATCAGTGTTTTGTTTCCCTTCTCCCTGCCTCCTAATATCTCTGCTTGCCCCTCTCCCTCACCCCACAATGGAGACCCAGAAATTCATCTCATCCAGGTCAAAAAGGAAAGATTAACATAATAATCACTAAACAATGTCTGTGAAATGTAACTTTTGGTTAGCCACCTACAATTCTTTTTGGAATAAAGAAGGATATAAATAATTAATTGAGTTAAAATACACACACGGCCGGGCACCGTGGCTCATGCCTGTAATCCCAGCACTTTGGGAAGCTAAGGCAGACAGATCACAAGGTCAGGAGATTGAGACCATCCTGGCCAACATGGTGAAACCTCATCTCTACTAAAATACAAAAAATTAGCCGGGCGTGGTGGCGTGTGCCTGTAGTCCCAGCTACTTGGGAGGCTGAGGCAGGGGAATAGCTTGAACCCAGGAGGTGGAGGTTTCAGTGAGCCGAGATCGCACCACTGCACTCCAGCCTGGCGACAGAGCAAGACTGTCTCAAAAAAAAAAAAAAAATGCACACACAGTCTGGTTAAGTCTATCACTGCTCCTGGCTAAGTAGCCTGACACCTGCTGAGTGCTATGCCTTGGCATCCTGGTGCCCATGTGAAAAAGCCAATGGTTGTCTTGAAAGGACTGTCTCATGGAAGGGTCAGGTGCAGGGCAGGAGGGTGGGAAGGTCAGGGAGAGGAATGCTTGCTCACTCTAAGGAGGAAACGTTCTACCAGAGAGGCTGTCTGGCCGGGCACAGAGCTTCTCTCCCTGGAGGTCTGCAGCAGAACCCAGATGGCCTCGTCAGGTCAGATGCTGTGGAAACAGCACAGCACTGGGAGGCGATTTCAGTGCCTACCGCTCTACCCTTAGGCAAACCCTTCCCACTCAGGGCTTCCGTAGCTTCCCCTCAAACTGGGAAAAGAATCCCTGCTCTGTTCTCCTCACAACAAAGTGGTGAGGGAAAACAGACAAAACAGATTGAGTGGATCACGTGATAGAAGCATTACGCAAATACGCAACTCCCTGGTACCTGGGATCCCAGAGATGGCTGAGGAGGCACCGTGGCATCACGTATCCCCGAGGGATCACTGTGACCCCTGTGTCTAAGCAAAGACTGGCAACAGAAATTTGCTGGGTGAAGCTGGGGAAGGTGCTACACCCATCTTGAGACCCACACCTTATAAAGGAGCAGCCTGGCCTCAAAGGGGCTGCCCCAGGCACCAGACCAGAGGAGAAAGTACAGCTCGGGAGCAGCAGCTCCACCCAGGCCACTGCCCACCTCTCAGGCCGCTGGAGGGAGTGAGGAAAACTCCTGTGGCAAAAAAGGAAAGACTGGGGAAGGGGATGGAAGAAAAAAATGTAACATGGAAAGTAAGGCGTAAGTGCAGGATTTTCAGTTTGCAGATGACCTCACTGTCACCCATCCTCAAGGAACATGTGAGGCCTAGGTGTTACTGAGCTAGGGAGAGGCAGAGACATGCCAGAAGCCAGGCCTCCTGCCCTTTGCCCAGGCCACCATACCCTACTGTCTCTCAAAATTCCCAACACTGTGCTCTACCCCTCCTTTCTGCTGTGTGTTGTCCCTGGGAAAAGCAGGCATCTTGGCACAGGTAAACTGGAATTGAAGGAGGGAGCAGACAGGAAGTGAGAAGATAAAGACAAACAGGGCTGCTTTTATAGGGAATACAGCCTGAGAAAATACAAAGGGCGAAGAGATGTCTGGAAAAAAATGTCATCTTAAAGAGCTGGAGAGATAACTAGCATATGGCACAGGAAGGTAAAGACCACCACTCACTCCAAGCAAAGTGCCTAGCCAGACACCTGCCCTCAAGGCTTAAGCATCCTTCCACCACCTCTTTAATCAGCTACCTCAAAGGGGCACACTGAAATTGGACTGGAGAGCCATAAGGGCCAATGCAGTATCTGCAAGACTCCTTCAATCCAAGTTCTCCTTGGATCTATTCACCTGTTCTACAACTTGATGATCCCAAGTGCTGTTTACCAACAAGATGATGAAACACATTCAGGGGCAGGCTTTTCACTAAGGACATCTTCTTAGGCTGTTGCCAGCACACTATTTCAAGAAGAAAACAGAACTCCTGACTCAGAGTTGTTTCTGTGCTTTTAAGGCACGTAGAGCAACATCGATGTTATTGTTTCCTGTGTACACGGCCCTGGATACTTTTCAAAATCCTTGTTTCATTTGCTCCTCGTAACAACTTGTAAGGGACCTGGAAAGTCAGTTTTCCCCCATTTTGTAGGTGAAGAGAACATGGCCTGTGTAGGGTTGTACACTGACTCAAAAAGTCAAAGCTAGAACACAAGTACTCCTTCCTGACCCCCAAACCTGTGTTCTGTTCCTCTGCTCTTTTCCCGAGCTTTCATGGGCTAAGCTCCCCTTATAGAAGTAGGAAGGGAGACAACTTAGGAGGTTATCTAGACCATTCCCGCCTTCTCCCCCCACCAGCAGTCCTTTTCAGTTAGCTCCCCAAAACAGAGCAGCTGCCTCTGCCTAGGTAATCCATTCCAGTCTTAACCCAGACTGACTTGGAATCCTATTATCTCAGTGTTGGAAGGGCCTTTACAGGTAATCTAATCCAACCTCCCTTCAAAAGCCTCAATTATTATCATGTTCTCCTTGGCCTAACCTCACAACTGCCATTGCTCACAGTCCCTTACAAGGCACTCATCCAGCTTGGGTAAGGGGAGGTTGGGAACAAGTCTATACCCGGACAGAGTAATGGAGAGGTGTAGCTTCCAGTGTACCCATCTGGATAAGATTTCCTGAATAGTAGCCTCCGCGAACTCGCCAGCTCAACACCTTCTGCACAGGCAGAGCAAGACATTAAATGGGAAATGAGACAGGAGCCTTACCTTTCTTCTCTTGTCTCAGTTGCTCTCCAGGAGATCATCAAATCCCCATTCAGCACTCCATTTTCAAAACTGAGACTCCCAAATCAGATCCACCAAAGTGCAGCTTCTCTCTTCTTATCCAGGTCCAAAGTCCATGGCTGAGCCGACCCTGACGGGGAGGAGTCTGGGGGGGAAGGGGTGTGTCCAGGCCCCTCCCCCCCCACTGCAGACTTCAGTGCCCCTCTCAGGGGTCCGTTACCTCCCTTCATTCAGCTGCCTTATTAAGCTCAGAGTCTGGTGATGGACAGATCCCAGATACTATCCCATCTCTTGCTCAGGCAGGGGAAGTTATCCACTGTGAGAACTGGCCCATCTGTCTTGTGCTGGGGCTCATGAGAAGAAACAGGCCTTAGAAGCGGCATGGCCCAGGAGGCAGATTTCTGTGTTAACCTGCAGAACATTTAAACAATATAACGCTCTCTAATCTAGATACCCAAATAGAGTCCTAAAACCTTCTAGTTTCCACTCCCCACCTAAGAGTCCATACTAGGCTCTATCATCAAAACACCTTCGTTAAACACTCCGCAAGGTTATACAAAGCACCTACTTAACTCACGTATCACACGCCAGAACACAGTCACCTCATCAATAGTGTTTATATATATAAACACATATAATATAAACATATTATATGTATGTACAAACATACATGATTCAGGATAAAAGATGGATCGTACCCATTCTCACCACAGAAAAGTAACCGGAGACTGTCTTCTAAGAAATCGAGAAAAGAACGCCCTTTCTCCTGCCCTCCTGTCTAAAGCGCAACATAATAATCGAATCTCCCAAGCTTCTTAGGGTGCTGAGTGTTTTAATCCACCAGCCCTCTCCAACTAGTTAATAAATCCTTTCCAGACCGAGCTGCTGGCATCTTCCACTTGCATTCTTTGCTCCTTTAACTAAGCTCCCCCTCTGCTTGCAAAACTGTGCCAGAGATGTAATTCCCAACCTCGGTTAAAGTCCTTCCCGGGGCTACTCCCGAGAACACTCTCCTGGAATGTTTAAGGCCCAAGTCCTGCTTGCAGCAGCCCCACAGTGTTCCCATTTCTCAGCCCGAAAACCCACCCCTGTTGCCCCCTCCCCTCCAAGTTTATTCGTAAACACACACACATCCATTCTCTCTCTCAACACACATCCATCCACACACACTCTCTCCCTCTCCTTTCCTTCCTGTAGGGGCGTGGCGTCCACATGACCTCCACCCCTCCAAGAATTTAACTCCTCCCACCCTTCTCCCCGGAACCCCGTGCCCCGTGTTCACAAGAGAAGAGGGTGACACTGCGACCCTTCCTGGACTCCGACCCCCACCCGTCCGCCCTGCGAACGACCCTCGCTCTAACTGCGCCGGGTCGTTACCTGGTTCCCGCCCGCCCCGTCTCGGCTAGGAGCCGCGGCCCGCCCCGGGTCGCAATCCAGGCCCCAGGCCCGATCCCCAGCGCCGGCCCAGGCCCCACCCCCTCGACCCCCAGCGGCCCGGCCCTCCCCTCGCACTCCTTCCCCCCTCCCACCATCCACCGCAGCCACTTCCGCCCGTCCTCCGGAAGTGGGCCCCGGCAACGCGGCCTTCCACATCCCGCCCATTTTTCTACCCCACGTCCCCAGCCCGTCACCACCGCCACCACGGGAGCGAGGGAGGTGGGTCTGCAGGGCCTGAGACTGTTCTACAGCCACTGTTCACAGGGCTGAAGAACAGGTGTGGGCAGAACCAGGTTGTGAGAAGGAAGCCGGGCGCAGAGTAGCGGCCGTACAGGAGGGGGAGGGGCAGAAGGACTGGCCAGCAGCGGAAGCGCGCGGCAGGTGGAGCCGCGCGGGAAGAAGCACGCATGCGTCGCGGGGGGGTTGGCCCTTGGGGCGCTGGGCGGAGCTTGGGAGGGGCGAGGACGCTGAAGTAGGGGCGGAACCTGTGCGGTGCCGCCCTGCCCTCTCCCTCCGCCCAGAGGTCGCCCAGCGACGGCCTGCTTGACCTGGCTTCTCAAAAAGGGTGGCCCCCCCCCCGCCCCACGCTGGTCGCGGGTCCTGGCGAGACGCCTTTCGGAAAGCACCGGGGCCTGTGTGTTCCCGCTTCCTCGACGCGAGCTCTGTGTAGCCGTAGTGGAGGAAGATTTTGTTTCGTTCATCGCTGCTGTTTCTCGCTGCCTCTCTGGACGAGGCAGGCCCCTTGCAGGGTGCGCCCGCGCTGCCCTCTGACAGGTGCCGTTGGTACCTGCGGCCGGGCCCGCCGTCGCCGGCGCGGGAACGGCCTGCCCGAGGCTGCCGGGAGGAGGGCTGCCTGGCCGGCGCGGCCCTTCCCGTCGTGCCCCGGGCTCCTCGGAAGCAGCCTCCCGCTCCTTCAGACGTCGGACTCCTGAGTTCCGAGTCCGCCCCGCGGTTTCCCCCTCACGCTGAATCCAAGGGAGCCGCTACTCGTTTTTGAAGTTCCTATGCAGCCCTCTCCCGACATGCTCGAGAATCTTGCCGGACTGGGGATGGATTTGCAGCCTCCGTTTTTGCCCCCACGCTTCGAAAACCGGAATCTAGGCCGGGTCTCCTGGCCTGTGTTCTGTTCTGGAATTTCTCCAGAGCACGGACTGACTTCACATTTCCATTACTGGGAATGTAATGGTTGCTGCGTCAGGACTCTTGAAATGATTTTTTTATTTGGAACGATATAATTTTTGGAATTTTCTTAAAGGGAAAAATATATATTGCTTAATTATATTGCTTGGAATATATTATTGCAAGGAAGAAGAGAATAAGACCCTTTCTTCCCCCACCTTCAAACCTTCTCCGCCCACCTGTCTTTCCCATGGGCATTAATGGCGGCTCCATTTACTCAGGCCACAACCAGAAGAGCCAGCCTCACTCTCTCACCCCCTCTACACAATCTGACTAGAAACCCTGTTGACCCTACCTTCAGTCTGTGTCTAGGATGCAACACCTCAGCATGTCCCCACCCCCCTTCATCCCTCACCTGAACACCTAGGTCTCCCTGCCCTCCCTGCCCTCCCAGTCGCTGGATTTCCATACAGCAGCCACAGGGATCCTGTCGTTTCTGTGCTCCAAACTGCACAGCGGCTCCTCAGTTTACTTGAAATAAAACGCCAAAGTCCTTCCAATGGCCGCAGAGCCGGACAACCCACTGGCCTACCTAGCTGTCTGACCTGCTCTACCCTTCCTTGTTAGCTGCATTGGCCTCTGCACCGGCTGTTGTCTATTTGTAAAACACCCCTTCCAGGCATTTCCAGGACTGAACCCTTCAGCTCTTTCAAGTCTTTCCTCCCATGTCACCTCAGTGAGGCCTTTCCTGACCAACCTGTTTAAACCTGCCCCTGACCCAGAGCACTGCTAGTCTCCCTTGGCCTGCTCCACTTTTCCCAGGACGCTCACCACTTCCTAAAATACTCGCTGGGTTTACCATGTATTGTCTGTCCCCCACTACTAGAATTTAAGTTCCCTGAGTGGAGGCACATTTGATTTTTGATTGCTATATCCCGGTGGCTGCAACAGTTGCCTGGCCCATGGTAGCAGCTCAGCACACATTTGTGGAATAAATGAACCAATGAATGAACTTGAAAAGCTACTTTCATCGCAGAGTATTCCCCTTCAGGCTTCTCTCACATGGAAATATATGAACATAGTTATAAGCACAGTATACATATTTTGCATTATGATTTCTAATCATACCATAGAGACTTTACATATTTCTAAGTATTTTCATAATTATAACCATTTTTACTTAAGTGACCTTCGATTTTTCATGCTTGTTATAACAAGTCATACAGAGTTGTGTAAATAAAAATTTGTCTCCTGTCCCCCTCTCATCCCACCCTGCTGAAAGGAACCACTTTTAAACTAGTGGATATCTTTCCAAATATTTTTTATACACACGCACACGCACACAGGCACACACACACACACACATACATAACAGGTACAAATTTCACAGTCCAAAGACAGATATTCCTGAATTGTAACTTTATTTTCTATAATTCGAGTCAATTTGTATTTTAGGTCTTTCCTCCCATAGTAGAAAAATGAAATCTAGTTTATTTAAGGTAAATGTTAGTATGTAATGATGTTTATTTATTAATGAGCAGTTACGATTTAATTTCAGTTGCTTCAGAATTTACTAATGCCCTTCTCTCCTTTTCACCATATAATTGCCAGTTTTAAAAAATTATTATTAAAAAATATGCAATAATTATAGGAAAATATAAATGATAAATAAAATAAAAAAGCAAAAACCACCTGTAAAACCAGCAGCTAGAAATAAGCCTATGAAAAATATACTTCTATGGCATTTTTAATGACCAAGTGGCATACTATTATACAAATGTACCATAATTATCTCCCCTATTTTTGTACATTTGGGTTGTTTTCAACTTTTCACTTTTGCAAAATTACTTGTAGCTAAATCTGTGTGCACGTCATTTTTTTTTTTAGGAGAAAGTCTGGGAACTCGTGTCGAAAGGTGTGCTCATTGTTGAAGGCGTTTGTTTGATATGAAAGATACACAGAAAGATGGCACAGCTTTGACACCAACTTTTCTCCACACCCTGCACTGTCACACCATTTTTTGTCATCTTTGTTAATATGATAGAACAGTGGTTTTGCATTGTTGTTTTAAGTTTTATTCCACTAATTGCTAGTAATGTTGAACCTGTTTTTATGCATCACTTTTGCAGATTGCCTACGCATATCTTTTGCCCACTTGGATTCATCTTTGTCTTATTCATTTGCAAGAACTCTTTATAGAATATCAGCCCTTTGTTACGTATGTGACAGCAATTTTCCCAGTTTGTCATTTGCTTTTTAAATCTGTTTATGTGCTCTTTTGACATTGCAGTAGTCATCGCTAGCTGGGCCAAAAGTCTGGTCTTGCTGTACATACTGCCTTCAGAATAAACACTTAGGAGTAAGCTAGAGATTTTTGTTATCAGTTACTCCACCTGGAGGACCAGCAGGTGGAGTCTCCATGGGCAGAGTCTCGCGGACTGTCATTTGGTTTGGGGTGGCCAAGAGGGACTGAACATCTGGAGAATATGGTTGTCGGGCTCTTTATACCGGTGGACCCCTCTTTCCTATGGAAGCCTCGCATCTCCATCAGAAGCAGCAGTAAAATGGCCTCTGCTGTCTTCTGCCTTTCAAGTCTAACTCAAGGGCACCTGAGTAGGTGAACCTAATTGCAAGGGAGTTAGATATGTAACCTATTCAACTAGAAAGAAGGTAGCCAGAGGGGCTACCTACAGTCCCCACGAAACTCATGTATCAGGGCTTCCCATCCTGGCTGTTGAATTACCTATTCTGGCAGCTGTTCCAGTTAATACAGCTGATAGTAAATTTTAATAACTGGCAGTAAAAGTCTTCCCCAGTAACCCTGATTTTCAATGTTTTGTTGGCCATTTTCACACATGTTTTCAGGTGTATATTTTTTCACACTATTTGTTCAGATGATCATTGTAATTCATTTCAGAAACTAGATATCTCTTGTAATTTCCTGGGCTTCTCCTTACCCTGGCGAGTATTCTTTGTACCGATTTTAGTCTGAAGTCTGGTAGGTACAAAAGTTAGTTTGTGTATTTGCTATTTGTTAGGTGCCCTTCATCCTGGTATTTAAAATTCTGGCCCATAAAGAAACAACCACACTCACTTGTTCCCTCAATCTTATTGTGCCTCTTGGCAGCTTCTGACATTGTCAACCGCTCCCTTCTTCTGACACACTTCTCTTGACTCCCACACCAGCACGCTCTCCTGGGTTCCCCCTCCTCTGGCTGCTCCTTCTCAGCATCCTAGCAGGCTTCTCCCTTTTCTCCCTTTACCCAGTACTTGCTGTACAAATGCGGAGTTCCCTAGGGCTCTTTCCCGGGCCCTTGTGTCTTCTCATTTTACACTTTCTTTCGAGATGATCCCACAGAAGTCACATGGCTTCCAGTATCCACTCCATGTCAAAGAGACTTAGTTTGTTTCTATTGCTTATAACAGAATATCTGAAACTGGGGTCGGGTGCAGTGGCTCACGCTTGTAATCTCAGCACTTTGGGAGGCTGAGGCGGGTGGGTCATGAGGTCAGGAGTTGAAGACCAACCTGACCAAGATGGTGAAACCCCATCCCTACTAAGAATATAAAAATTAGCCAGGCGTGGTGGCAGGTGCCTGTAATCCCAGCTACCCCAGAGGCCGAGGCAGGAGAATCGCTTGAACCCGGGGGGGCGGTGGTTGCAGTGAGCTGAGATCGCGCCACTGCACTCCAGCCTAGGCGACAGAGTGAGACTGTCTCAAAAAAAAAAAAAAAAATTAAAAATTAAAAACAAGGAATATCTGAAACTGGGTAATTTATAAGGAAAGGGAATTTATTTCTTACAGCTCTGGAGGCTGAGAAGTCCAAAGTTGAGGGGCTGCATTTGGTGAGAGCCCTCTTGATGGTAGGAACTCTCTGCAGAGTCCTGAGGGGTTCAGGGCATGACATGGCAAGGGGGCTGAGCGTGCTAAGGTGCTAGCGCAGGTCTCTCTTCCTCTCTTATAAAGCCGCCAGTTCTCCCATGATGAATCCATTCATTAGTGGGAATAGAGCCTTCATGATCCAATCACCTCTTAAAGGCCCCAACTCTCCATGCTGCCACTCTGGGGATTAAGTTTCAACATAAGTTTTGGAGGGAACATTGGAACCATGGCAACACCCAAATATGCATGCTCAAGTCCCTTCTCTGTGCTCCAGGACCACATGTCCAATTCCCTGCTTGCCCTCCCAACTTGGTCCCCTCACAGATACCTCTGACTTACGTGTCCAAAGTGAAATTTGCAGTGCTCCTCCCAGCTCCTCTCTCAGCAGTCCCGTTCTCAGGAAATGGCAGGCCAGAAGTCTTCCACAACATTCCCACATCCAGTCAGTCAAAAGCCTCCGAAAGCTTGTCTCCCGGTTATTTCGTGGCTCTTTTCCTCCACCCTCTCCTTTGACCTGGCCAATACCCTCCTGAAACTCCTTCCTCTTTTACGTCTCTTTTCATGTGTGATTCATTAGATCCACTAAGTTCCACCCCTAGAAGGAGAGGGTGGACTTTCCTGCAACACTGAAGACAAATTTCCCTCTTCCCCTTTTTCATGTTCCCTGTGACTTTTTAAATTAAAAAAAAAAAAAAAATTCTTTTTTGTTTTGGCCCTGAGTTGCACTGCAAACACAGGACTGAAGATGACGTGAAAAACCCAGACATCGCCATGGCTAAGGCGTAGAGCTGAAGACTTTTTATGTGTCATAAGGAATTCTAGCAAAACCCAGAATATTCAGCAGGAACGTGGAATGGAGTTGGGGTGGAAGATACAGAAATTTCAGTTCCGTTCAATCATGGGGTAACAGTTACCTAAGTCCCCTAAAAAATCACAGCACTTTCTCGCCTCATTTCACAATGAAGGATGTCTGGTCTTGCCTTATTTATTCCTTGTATGGTTATTTTAATTATGTTTATTTTGGAGCTGGGTGCGGCGGCTCATGCCTGTAATCCCAGCACTTTGGGAGGCCAAGGCAGACGGATCACCTGAGGTCAGAAGTTTGAGACCAGCCTGGCCAATATGGTAAAACCCCATCTCTACTAAAAATACAAAAATCAGCCGGGCGTGGTGGCGCATACCTGTAATCCCAGCTAGTAGGGAGGCTGAGGCAGGAGAATCGCTTGAACCCAGGAGGCGGAGGTTGCAGTGAGTCGAGTACGTGCCACTGCACTCCAGCCTGGGTGACACAGCAAGACACAATCTCAAAAATAAATAAAAAAAAATATTTTGAACATTTCTCCACAATTAGATATGACCTTCTTAAGGACAAACATTCTGTTTACCTTAAAATAATCATATATTTCTATATTAGTTCAATTCAATGAATATTTATGGGTGGGCTCAGATCCTGGCTCCTCTCATTTCCGTGGACTCCAGGGATCCAGTTTCCTCTTCATAAAGCGAGGATAATGAAATCTGTCCTTCACCCCTGGCAAGGCACTCATGAGGATCAGGTGAAACCATGTGTGTGGGAACCCTTTTAAAACCGCAAAGAGCTGCATAAACATCTGAGGGCTTTAGGTTCGCAGATACAATCGGAAGGCGCCTGGCGCTGCTGGGCATTGAGCTTCCAGGGGGCACTTGGCGCAGAGCCCTGCACTCCCCTCCCTGAGGAAGCAGTTCCCATAGTGCCCGTTTCCCACCTGGCCTCTCCTTTTCAGGGCTCCTAAAGAGTGATCTTCACAGAGAAAGCCAGTCGGTTTAAACGATATTCTAAGTTCTGAATATCACCAGGTCTGTTTTTTAAGTCTGAATTTACATTTAAATCAGGAGCATTTGTCCAGGCCAGTAATTTTTCAGCCCAGCTCCTCCAGAGGGTGTGTGTCCATTACCAGTGAGAATTGGAAACCTTCCTGACGCCAGGAGGCTGAGGTTTTCCTGCACTGGGCCTCCACTTGTGTGTGGAAGGGGAGGGGCGGCAGGGAGGCAGGAAGAGGGGTATGGAGGGAGAAGGGTGGGAGAGGAAGGTCAAGGAAGCACAGTCATAAATAGAAGCGTCTTTTGCCTTCAAGATATTTCAGGTCACATGGAGAAAGGAAATTCACTCTTAAGAAATAACAAAGAAACAAAAGACTGAAGTCAATTCAGAAGTGCTGACACAAAGACCGGTTTGGAGGCAGTAAAATTAATCAGGATTGCCTCCTGGGAGTAGGTGGGTCACCACAAGGTCTTGAAAGCAACCAGGGGAGAAAGGAACTCCTGGTTTGGGGATCATAAATCTCTCTTCAAGAACAACCAAACTCCAGTGTGAGTATTTATGCTCCTTATCAGCTAAGCTGGGTCTGAGGTCAGGAGCTTGGATTCTGGTCTTCATTCCAGGGTCCAGCTCATCACAGACCCTGAGCAAATTCTTTACTCATCTCCTTGTGCAGAAACAGTTGAAAAGTACTTTGGGAAAACCAGTTTTAACTATTACTCCCAAACCTTAATTAGAACTGTATAATTCTTTATCTTTTGTGAAATGAGTTTTAAACTAGAACAACCATTGTAATTATTGGAAACATTTTAAATAATCGTCAGTAATAATCTTCATCAGTCATAAAAAGGGAAACACATCTATTAATCTTTCAAAGCACAGTTCTCTGATCTTTTTCCAGGTGTATGATTCTCTCTTTTCTACCTCATTTTGTGACAAAATGTGGTCTGTATGAGGGCCGCACTCAGTATCAACACAGGACGCCTTCCAAAACAATGCAAGAATGCAGGTTCAAGACTGTTTCACGCCCCAGCAAGCACTCATTAGGTGGCATTCAAGGCAAGTTTAAAAAAAGCGGGGGGGGGCCACAGACTTCTGGGGGTTAATAATTTAGTACCGTGCCTGCCACTACCCAGTTGTCGCTGGTTTGTGGAATCACAGCTGCGTTGTGTCACACCACTGATTAATTCCTAGGAACTGCTAAGGGCTGACCTTTTCAGATGACTGACCTGCCTAAATAAATCAAACCCATTTGAGGTCATGTCTATGGGCACAGCAAGCTGACTTGCCTTCTCGAGTGGGTGAAAAACAATTGGAATTTCAGTGAGGAACTGGAAGTAATATATGAAATGGCTCAGATCTACTCAGCTGGAACCCAGGTGAGGAGACTATTCCGAGTAAAAAAATCATGATTTGTTGTTTTCTGGGCTTTGGCACTATATAGAACACCACAGGCAGTTTGTTCCAGGGTAGAGGTCAGGGATGGCTGGCCTGAGGGACACACAGACCCCAGACTCATCTCCCTCTCTCAGCCAGGGTGGCTCTCCCTTCACTTCCTGATGTCCTCGGACTTTATTCCCAGCTCAAATGCCACTCACCTCGAAAGTGCAGTACGCTGTCAGGATGAGCTTTCATTGCCCTACGCTGGAATTCACTGTGGCACAGCTGTCCCTGGCTTTCCTCCTTTTCCTATTTCTCAGTCCCACAGCAGTGTCTGAGAGGACTTGGCTGGATGTGCAGCAGCTGCAGGGATGAAGTAGACAGGAGCAGCCATGGAAGAAACTCAGGTTTCAGTGAAGCACTATGAGGAGGTCCTCCTAGGGAGGCTGTGGAATCAAAATGTTAAAAGGGGTAGAAAAAAAGCGAGCTCCAAGATGAAGATTTTGCCTACCACGTTTTGAGAAAATTTAAAAAGATAAGCGATACAGTGAATGAGGCAGGACTTTCGGCTAAAATCGGAGTAAAATTTGTAGATTCCAGTAAACCAAATCCCTAGAGAAGAGTCCCAGCCAAGACAATGTTAGAAACTTGGTTGCAAATTGTACAAGTTTGAACTGAGAAGGCCAAGTTTGTGGGTTAATGGAAAAGAGAAAAATAGGCATCCCAAGAAGGATACATTGTTTTCCCATTAAAGAAGCAAGGAAATACACTTTGAAAAGTAAGTATGGGAAAGAATGAGGTTAGGGCTACACAGAGATGCCATGGCACACTGGTTATCTCCCTTGGGTTCAAATGCCAACTGTACCACAATGCTGTGTGCCCATGGGCAAATTCTTAACCTCTCTGTGCCTGTTTCCCCACCTGCCACATGGAAGATTTATAATGGCCACCTCATGGTTTTATGAAAGTTGGAAGAGTTGTCAGCCATGGTGTCTGGCACATAGTACTGTTATTATATTATTTTATTATATAACATAATTTATATTATTATTTTATTATATTATATATTATAAATAATTATATATTATATTATATATTGTATATAATTTTATATTATATATTATAAATAATTATATATTATATTATATATTGTATATAATTATATATTATATTATATATAATTATATATTATACTATATTATATAATTATATTATAATATATAATTATATTATATATTATGTAATATATAATTATATTTTATATTATATATTATGTAATATATAATTATATTTTATATTATATATTATTATATATTATATTATAATTATATATCACATTATATAATACATTATATAATTATATATTATATTATATAGTATAATATAATATAGATTATATGTTACATATAAAAAATAATAAAATTTGAAATATCTAGTGTCATTTATTTGGAATAAAAGAGGGAACTTTATGGATAACCTGATCAAATCCTCTGTGATTCCACAGATGAGGAAACACAGTGTCATTATATCATTTTATTAATCATTCCAGACTCATTTTATTTTTTGGGTCACCCTTAAATGGCTTTCATTTACTTAAATCTTGTCTTCCAGTATGATTCTTGAATGCAAGAACTTGTGTCTTAACTGTGTGCTCCTAACAGTGTTAGGCATGCATAGCAGAACTTAAATACTGGTTAGATTTTTTTAAATACATAATTTCAAATTTATTCCAGTGGCAACCATTTCCACATTAACAATGATTAGGAGTTTTTTGTTGTTGTTTTTATTTTTTTATTTTATTTATTTTTATTTATTTATTTATTTTGAGACGGAGTGTTGCTCTGTGGCCCAGGCTGGAGTGCAGTGGCGTGATCTCGGCTCACTGCAAGCTCTGCCTCCCGGGTTCACGCCATTCTCCTGCCTCAGCCTCCCGAGTAGCTGGGACTACAGGCGCCCCCCAGTGCGCCCAGCTAATTTTTTGTATTTTTAGTAGAGACGGGGTTTCACCATGTTTGTCAGGATTGTCTCGATCTCCTGACCGCGTGATCTGCCCGCCTCGGCCTCCCAAAGTGCTGGGATTACAGGCGTGAGCCACCGCCTGTAATGTTTTTGTTAAATACCAGTTTGATTTGACTTTTCTTAAACTCTAATGCCAATTTAAAAGACCCAGATGGCCCTGGCAGAAGAGTCTGGATGAGCAAGTGTTAACAAAGGGTGATAAGGCCTCAGAAGGAATTGTGGCCAGGCAGAGAGAGAGAGAGGAGAGAACCAGTGAAGACTCGGTTCTTTGGAAGGAGGCCCTGCAAGGCCCTGGAGCCCAGCCCACGGTCCTGGTTGCCAAAGACTTGGAGAAGTCTTGTCCGGGAGGTGACGTTCATCCTTGCCTCTAGCCAAAGGTTAAAGGGACCGCCTGAACAGGACGAAGGCAGGGAAGAGTGCAGCGCTTCATGATAACATCGGTGTGTGAGCAATTCCACACGATAACTGACCTTCTGTTGAGGGATGGGGTGTAGGGTGGGAAAAAGAAGAATAACAGGAAAAACCAAGCCCAAAGGTCCTGATCCTGAGGGGATGGACAGACCTGGCCTATGTGGGGCAGAGAGTGGGCTTTGACGGAAAGGCAAGAGTCTGGTAGGCGGGTGGGGTAGGGTGGGGATCAGAGTGTATTGCCTGAATTTAGTCTCATAAAACTTGTGTGTGTGTGTACACTGGCTGATGGTCCTCCTGAACTGTAGTCACAGTCCAGAATGCCTGAAGCACCTGATATGATAATGAAACTCGCAGGGTGTTCTTTGTGAAAACGATGTTGGGTCAACAGCCAGGTGTTAGTTTCACACTCACAGGTGAGGGAAAATCACTCTTCTGGAACCACCCTACCTTGTCACTGAGTCTACAGTCCCAGCATACAGACGGCAATGCTTCCTTTAATTTGGGGTTCCCGGTTTTAGTTGGTTGTAATCACTTTCTAAAAGCATACACTGGACACATTGTTGCCTGGAGTCTTAGGCAATAAGTGATAATGTGGGGCAAGAGGCACTGTCCAAATGGCCATGTGATTTTTTTGTTTATTTCTTCCTTTAAAGGGAAGACTGAAATCCTTGAAGATTACTTGACATAAGTCCTCAGAACCACCCCAAATGGTTTTGAAAGATTTATAACTTCTCTCATGTGCTCAGTATATGATGCTCTTACTTAGGAAGAGGAAGAAAAAATGTTTACAGTTTCACTTTGAGCTTTAAAAAATTCCTATAACAATTAGCTCTTGATTCAGAAATTATAAATAAAACTGTTTTATTGTCCAATTTACTGAAACATTGTGTCCTGTAATGTTTTAGTCTTCATTGGTCCAGGGATTTAATTTTAATCTTGCACTTTTTTGTAGAAAACAGCTTATAAATCTTAACTTAAATATTTATTGTTCTGTACCAACTGTACTGATCTCTTATGTTGGAGATTTGCATTCATGCGTGGATGAAATGGATTTGCCATTCTTTATTAGTGGACAGTAATGACTGACCATGGAATTGGGAGTAAGTACAGGCTTTAAAGGCAGAGAAACCTACGTTTGAAATGAACCCTGTTATACAGGAACACTATGACTCTGAAAGGCATATAAACACTTGGAGCCTCAATGTGCTTAGCTGTAAAATGGGAACAATAAGATTACCTAATTTACAGAGCTGCTGTGAGGCCTATATAAAGCCTTGCGTGGCTGAGATAGTGCTAGTAGTACCCACCAAATCCCCTCTCAGTTTCCTCTTCATGAACATAACACTACATTTTCCACCAGTTTGAGTCCATGTGATGGCTCTAGCCAATAAGCCACCATATGGATACATGTTGTAGGTGATGCAATTACAAGATAGAGGGTTGTCCAATCCACAAAGGACCTTATGTGAGCAAGCGATCAGCCTTTTATTTGTAAAGCCACTAAGGTTTGAGGGGTTTTTTTTTGTTTTTTTTTTTTTGTGCTACGGGAGCATTGTCTAGCACCCTAATACATTGGACATATGATAAACAATTGATAAATTTTGGTATTTAAAGCCGGGCGCAGTGGCTCGTACCTGTAATCCCAGCACTTTGGGAGGCCGAGGCGGGCAGATCACCTGAGGTGGGTGTTCGAGACCAGCCTGACCAACATGGTGAAACCCCGTCTCTACTAAAAATACAAAAAATGAGTCGGGCATGGTGGTGGGTGCCTGTAATCCCAGCTACTCGGGAAGCTGAGGCAGGAGAATTGCTTGAACCCAGGAGGTGGAGGTTGTAGTGAACCGAGATCGTGCCACTGCACTCCAGCCTGGGCAACACAGCAAGACTCCATCTAAAAAAAAAAAAATTGGTATTTAAGGTGTCTGTGAACCAATGTGGAATGATGCCTTGAACATACATTATTAAGAGAGAGAAGCAAGACAGAATAGAGTTTATAGTGCGCCACATTTTGTGTAAGAAAGAAGGATAAATTAAAATGTATATATGTACTTGCTCATGTTTGCAAAAAGAAACACAGGAGGGGAAAAACCAGAAACGAATCAACTTGATGACCTATCCTTGTAGGGAGACTGGGGCAGGGTGGTGCACGGGAGTGAGACTTCTCTGATCAAATTTTTTTACACAATGTTGATTTTTGAACCATTTATTCTCTATATATTCAGAAATAAAAGTAATTTATAAAGGAAAATGCCTTAAAATTGTACCTTAAGAGAAATAAATGACCAACTCTATATAAAATTGATCCAAACCAACAATAAACAAAAAGGTTAATTTGGGTAACTTGAACATATTACTCTGACTATATCTATATATCAATATTATTAGGAACTAGGAATTTTTCAGTATAAGAGGAAAAAGATAAAATATAAAAAAATGTAAACACTGTTATGTTAAATTTCGATAGCAATACAAACTCATACTATTTCATTATATATGTATTTTTATTATATATATATTCATTACATATGTAAATAAAGCATCCTAGTTGTGTTCCTGAAAAAGCGTACAATGACACCCTAGTGGTAACGAACATAACTAACCCTCATATCTTGCATCTCCTGCTGTAATAAATGGTACAGGCAAGAATAATCAATGGATACTGAAACCATTACATAAACGTGGCAGGGCAATAGAATATTCCTACAGGGGCAAAGTACACCCCACAAATCATTCAGTAATTTAAAAGGAAAAAAATGTTGGATCCAATTTATACCCACCCAGCACATCCATTTGACCCTGCCTGCCCCTGGGGACCCACTACCCTGATCCTAGGTAAAGCAGCTCCAGTGATGGCCGCAAAGTTCCAGCTTCCACCTTGTCACCTTACCTCCTATAATGACAGGCACCGCTGTCTTTGGCAAGGCCATGTCATTCCACCTGCCAGGGCAGGAGCTGCAGCAACTCCTGTGCCCAGGTCCAGCAGGAGCCCCGGGTGAACTGGCTTTCCCAGTGGCTGTGTCGAGGCAGCTAGCAACACAATCCTGAAGTACAAGTGCTTTACCATCACGTGAGCTTTGCCTTTTAGGACTCCTCTGCAGTGCAACGGAGCTACACAGCACCTCCAAAGATGTCTCACATAGCCAAGCGGCCAGCTGTGCTGTTTATCAAGCAGTGGCCAATTCAGCAGCAGACCATCTTGTATTTTTCCCCCTCAATTCATTTTTCCCCTCTTTCACAGCATTGCACCCCCACCCTGCAAAGCAATAGCATGTAAACTTTGCCTCAGTTGATGTTCCAGGCAAAGGTACCTTCTCATGGACATATAATAATTACTTTCTCAACAGGTCATCCCCCTGAGCATCGCTGCTGGCCAAAACTCAGTGTGAGGACCCCCTCATGGAATACCTGTAAAGTATTCTTTATAGCCAAATAAATAAATAAATAAAAGAAAAAAGTTTATTCAAACCTAAAACCAAACTTCCATTATAAGGGCTTAAAAGTAAAAGTTAAAGGACACCATCAGGAAACAATCGGGCAAGCCAGGGATGTGTGACCTTCTCTAAGACAGCTGGCCCAGATTCCTCAAGTCAATGTCGTAAATCAAAACCAAACAGAAGTTAAGGTGGGGGAGATTTTCCAGATTAGCCTCCAGATGGAATCCATAAGCCTTGATTAGATCTCGGGGGAAACTGCATACAAACATTTAAGGGACAATTGCAAAAATTTTAAAATGACTTGGATATTAGTTGTGATTGTAGAATCATTGTTAAGTTTCCTAGGTATGATAGTGGTATTGTGCTTATACAGGAGATTTTCTTTATTCTTAGGAGATTCATATTGAAGCACTTACGGATCATGATGCCATACTGACAACTTATTTTCAAAAATGGTGTGTATCATGTGTTCGTGGGGAGACAGAGAGAGGAGAAAAACCAAATATGGTAAAACGTTAACAACCATTGAATCTAGATGAAAAGCATTTGTGGTTTCTTTTGACATTTTTCAGTGTTCAAAATTTTCATAATAGAAGGCAGACAGATAAATATCAGTAAAAAGCAGATAAAATTGAGGATACATTTGTATTTGAAGAGCTTTTTAAAGCTATGTTTTCTTTTCCTCAACCAGTTTCAAATAAGCAGCCAATACTTTATCAGGAACTAATTCATCCACCTCAGAATGGATATTCACACCCAAATTGCTGTGCTTTCAAAAGCTTTTTAACCTCTTGTTTGTTGCTAGCACTTTCCCAGTGGAAAGAATTTGATGCCATTTCCGCACACCCAAATTCCTGTTGGCAGGATAATCAGCAAGTAATACAGAGAGCTGCTTCCTTCAACAGCTGCATTCAGCACAAAACCGAGGGCCGATTATGTGGAGAAATATCCTTCAGAGGTAAGGCATCAGGTAAAGGCATCAGTGATCTTTTCCATGCATTCCAAATACTGTATTGGATCAAATTGGAGCAGCATCATTCTCTACAGCTGTATTGGCAACAGACAGACACAAATGAACTATTTAATATGGCAAAATGCACAGCTGTTTGAGGCTTCTATTATTAGCACCAGTTCTCGACTCACTAGGAAAACTCTTCTTCAACTTGTTAATGCGACAGTTTTATTTGTTTGGATGCAGCTTTCCATTATCATTCTTCCCACCCCAAACTTCCCTTTATCCCCAAGATGTCTCCAGACAGAGGTGTTTCCAGCTGGCCCCAGTTCAGCTGATCTCCAGTCCGTCTGCCCATGAGAGTCCCAGGAGAGCGTGCCGTCTAACTAAGCCTCCTGGGCTTTGCTCTGGACCCCTAAGGAGTCCCTACAGGTCAGGTCTTCCCTGCTCCATCCAGAGAGGGGCCCCTCTCATACTGCAGAAGGCTCGAAGTCCACAAATGTTCATTCTCCCCTTCGTTACTAGTAGAACTCACTCAGTTAAGGCTGAGCTCATGGTAGGCAACCTCAAACTCTCAGTGGCTTATCAAAAAAGTCATTTATTTTTCTTGCAGGCTGGTGGAGGCCGCTCTGCTTCAAGCTGTGAGCCGAGTCAGGGCTGCTTCACTTGTCTCTCATCCTCTGGACCAGTGACCACCTGGGGTGGCAACAGGGCCAGAGGACGAGCAGAGACACAAGAGGCCTCCTAAGGCCTCAGCTCAGAACTAACAAACTCGCTTCTGCCCACATTCCATTGGCCAAAGCCCTGCATGAGTTGTGGAAAAGTACTCTCCACTTTGGTGAACATTACTAAGAGAAAAGAGGGAAGGAAGAATTGCAGGCAAGTAATACCATCTACCTCGGCCTCCTATGCAGCTTGGTGTGTACCTGCACCTAAGTTCTGGCCTGTAGGATATGAGGGGAAGTGAGGTGTGCAACTCCAGGACCTGCCCTGTAAAGACTGGGCCCTGCCTTTCCCCTGCCCATCTGCTGGGGACATGGTAGGACTGCAGCAGTTGCCTGGCCCAGAGATAGACGGCACAGCTATCCTGCTGGTCCTACCTCTAGACCGCCACATGTACCTCACTTACACTGCTTGGGTTTTGCATCTTAAAACCCCAACTAGCACACCATTCATTCATTCATTCCCCCATCAACAAGTATGTACTGAGTGTCTTTTTGCCAGGCATTGCACTCGGTTTTGGAGAGATGACAGTGAACAAAAACAAACTTGGCTGTTCTGTATCTTGGCTGTGGCAGTGGTTACACAAGCCTACACATGTGATAAAACTGCATAGAACTGAATACACACACAGAGACGAATGCCAGTCAAACTGGGAATTAAAGAATCAAAAAGTCACTGGTGACTCAACACGGCAGCAGTCCAGCTCAACCATACAGATGACAGCAGTGTGCTGAAGTATGACAAAGCAATGATTTAAAAGGAATTGAGGCAGAGCTGCCAGGCAGGCATGCTCACCTTGGACTTTGAAGCAAGAGAGACATAAATAAAGGTCTTTGTTCTGTAAGTAGAGTGTTCATATAATTTATCATCCAAACTGAGACACCTGTGAAAATAATTACACTGGAACAACTTGTGTGACTGATCAGCTGCTGGTCACTCCATCTTTAAGTCATTGTCTTGTTGAGTCTGTTATCAGAGCCCATGGAGTGCCATGCATGGACAGCTTATTTAGGCACAACAGAGAAAAATTAAAGGGAAGGAGGAGCAAGGAAGAGTGGAAAGGATAAAGAAATGGTGAGCATTGGCAGGAAACAATGCAAGGAGAAAAGCGAACAGGAATCGGATTTTCTACTAATTTGCTGTGTGTTCCTGTGTCAGTTTATAAATTAGTGTCTATATTTACGACTGACTGGAAGAACGAACTTTTTAGATCCTCTCATCCAACAAAGCTGCAGATTTCTTTATTGAGATGGAGTTGAGAAAGCTTTAAAACAGGCCAAAGCAACATGAGGACATGTGTCATGAGAAGAGAAATGGTCTTCCATAAATTGAGTGCTGGGGAAGGCTTGGTGTAGGTAATGTAGAGGTTCTCAAACTGTGGAGAAGCTCAAAATGTGTTCCTTTGAGCCTTGGTCTTCTAGTTAGGCCACTGGCTAAGCCACTATACAAAAAGACACCAAACACACTGGCTTCAACAAGACAAGCCTCTGTTTCTCTTTCGGGTGACAGGAGAAGCAGAGGACTAAGCTTTCTTTTCCAAGTCATCACCTGAAAGTTGCCCCTTCACTTCTGCTCACATCGCATTGGCCAGAGACTTGAAAGGAAGCTGGGCACATGATGTGGGGAAAAGAGAGATCAGATTGTTACTGTGTCTGTATAGAAAGAAGTAGACATAGGAGACTCCATTCTGTTCTGTACTAAGAAAAATTCTGCCTTGAGATTCTGTTAATCTGTGACCTTACCCCCAACCCTGTGCTCCCTGAAACGTGTGCTGTGTCAACTCAGGGTTAAATGGATTAAGGGCTGTGCAGGGTGTGCTTTGTTAAACAGATGCTTGAAGGCAGCATGCTCCTTAAGAGTCATCACCACTCCCTAATCTCAAGTACCCAGGGACACAAACACTGCGGAAGGCCGCAGGGACCTCTGCTGAGGAAAGCCAGGTATTGTCCAAGGTTTCTCCCCATGTGATAGTCTGCAATATGGCCTCGTGGGAAGGGAAAGACCTGACCATCCCCCAGCCCGACACCCGTAAAGGGTCTGTGCTGAGGAGGATTAGTATAAGAGGAAGGCATGCCTCTTGCAGTTGAGACAAGAGGAAGGCATCTGTCTCCTGCCCGTACCTGGGCAATGGAATGTCTCGGTACAAAACCCGATTTACGTTCCATCTACTGAGATAGGGAAAAACCGCCTGAGGGCTGGAGGTGGGACATGCGGGCAGCAATACTGCTTTGTAAAGCATTGAGATGTTTATGTGTATGCATATCTAAAAGCACAGCACTTGATTCTTTACCTTGTCTATGATGCAAAGACCTTTGTTCACGTGTTTGTCTGCTGACTCTCTCCCCGCTATTGTCTTGTGACCCTGACCCTTCCCCCTCTCGGAGAAACACCCACAAATGATCAATAAATACTAAGGGAACTCAGAGGCTGGCGGGATCCTCCATATGCTGAACGCTGGTTCCCCGGGCCCCCTTATTTCTTTCTCTATACTTTGTCTCTGTGTCTTTTTCTTTTCCAAGTCTCTCGTTCCACCTAACGAGAAACACCCACAGGTGTGGAGGGGCAACCCACCCCTTCAACGTGCCCTGCCAAACCTCTGGTGGTAAGGCTTCGATTACTAAATGGAAGAAAGGGACACAGGGTGTTTTGGAGTTGACACCTAGCTCTTTGGAGGTGACTCAGATCACTCAGGAGAGTCCGTAAGGCCCGGTGGGCAACACCCCAATCCTCCAGTCTCTACCCAAGAAGCTCCACCTTCATCTATTTGAGGGTTCTATGTTGCGGGAAGTCAGGGACCCCGAATGGAAGGACCAGCTAGAGCTGTGGCAGAAGAACATAAATTGTGAAGATTTTATTTTAATATGGACATTTATCAGTTCCCAAATAATGCTTTTATAATTTCTTATGCCTGTCTTTACTTTAATCTCTTAATCCTGTTATCTTCGTAAGCTGAGCATGTATGTCACCTCAGGACCACTATGATAATTGTGTTAACTGTACAAATTGATTATAAAACGTGTGTTTGAAAAATATGAAATCAGTGCACCTTGAAAAAGAACAGAATAACAGCAATTTTTAGGGAACAAGGGAAGACAACCATAAGGTCTGACTGCCTGCGGGGTCAGGCAAAAAGAGCCATATTTTTCTTCTTGCAGAGAGCCTATAAATGGACGTGCAAGTAGGGAAGATATCGCTGAATTCTTTTCCTAGCAAGGAATATTAATAATTAAGACCCTGGGAAAGGAATGCATTCCTGGGGGTAGGTCTATAAATGGCTGCTCTGGGAGTGTCTGTCCTATGCGGTAGCGATAAGGACTGAGATACGTCCTGGCCTCCCGCAGTACCCTCAGCCTTATTAGGATTGGGAAACTCCATCCTGGTAAATTTTTGGTCAGACCGGTTCTCTGCTCTTAGACCCTGTTTTCTGTTAAGATGTTTATCAAGACAGTACGTGCACCACTGAACATAGACCCTTATCAGGAGTTCTGCCTTTTGCCCTTTGTCCTGTTTCCTCAGAAGCATGTGATCTTTGTTCTGCCTTTTGCCCTTTGTCCTGTTTCCTCAGAAGCATGTGATCTTTGTTCTGCCTTTTGCCCTTTGTCCTGTTTCCTCAGAAGCATGTGATCTTTGTTCTGCCTTTTGCCCTTTGAAGCATATGATCTTTGTTCCTACTCCCTGTTCGTACACTCCCTCCCCTTTTGAAATCCTTAATAAAAACCTGCTGGTTTTACGGCTCAGGTGGGCATCACGGTCCTACCAATATGTGATGTCACCCCCGGTGGCCCAGCTGTAAAATTCCTCTCTTTGTACTCTTTATTTCTCAGCCGGCCAACATTTATGGAAAATAGAAAGAACCTACGTTGAAATATTGGGGGTGGGTTCCCCCGATATCTGGCCCCTATCGGGTTCCCCCGATAGTTCTATCTAAATTTTTATCTGAAAAATAAGTTTCTCTGCTTTAAAAAAGAACCTTTGAAGACCATTTTACAGAATTGGTTTGCCAAGGTGGAAAGAGAAGCTCATCAGTGATGTGACTTAGCCAAAAGCACTGGTTATACCTCTATACCTCGGAGCCAACACTGAAAGCCCCGGCCATAGTCTTTCTGCCCCAAGGAAAGCCTGGAGTGGGGGTGGGTGATATTGTCAAGAGCCAGGCCCCAGCTCCTCATACACACAGCTCATTTGCTCTCCCTCCCAACCCCCACCTTCATACTTCTTCTACACGCATACCAAAGAAAATAAGAATCTCAAGGTTGGAAAATCCCACTTTGCTTCAAGTGAAGTCACTGGGTTGTCCCCATGAAATGTCTCCACAATGGGTGTGCTAGACCTTTACTCTCTGTGGCACCACCAAGACCCCCTCACCCTGCCAGAGCCCTCTGAAATGTACTCAGAATGGAGGGGCTGGAAGCGGGGCCAGTGGTCCCGGTAGTCAGCCTCCCCTTCTGACACAAGAATTATCGTGGAACAGCTTGTGTGACCGATCAACTGGTCTCTCCATCTTTAAGCGATTGTCTTGTTGACTCTGTTACTGCAGAGTTTGGGGAGGTCTCATGGCTTCTCGCATCCTATTTCCTGAGCTTCCCTGAAGCCAACTTCTGGCCACTGGTATGTGATGCGAGCACAGTGCCTCCTCCTGCTCCTCCAGGAAGCTTCTGCTGATTGAACGCAGGCCAGATGGCGGGATCTGGGGCAACCTTCTTAGATCACAGGAAGGAAGGGGCACAAGAGGGGAGTAGGTAACAAGATAAAAGGAGCTCCCTCCCTGATGACTACAGAGCCATCGTGGCAGCCCTGGGCCTCCATTTCAGACTTTCATCTTGCCTAAGCCACCACCATCAGGGTCTCAGTCAGTGATCATTCTCATTTACTTGGGTGGCTGGGCGAGGGCGGAATACTACCTTCCAGCTGTCTGAGATTAAGCAGAACAGCAGCTAAAGCAGTAACAGCAGGTCTCCTTCAGCAGCTTGCCACAGGGAAGAGGGTCCAGCGTGAACTGAACTCAACTTCCACCTGCGCAGAGGTAGCTACCATTTGCGTAGAGGTGGCTGGGTCTTTAAGGTTAGAGGGAAGGGGCAGGGAGGGAGAGACGGCGGGTGGGGGTTGAACACAGTGGAGATTCCCAAAAAAGCAGACCAGGGCGGGTGACGTGATGGGATGACCTGTGCGGGCGGCGGCGGCAGCCTCCTGCCCTCCTCCCCTTCGTGCGCCGGCTGGAGCGAAGAGTTCTTTTGACAGCCGTGAGCTTCCCCGGCAGGAACTTACTGGGGCTGCATCACCCTAGAAACATGGCTTTGGGCTGTGGAAACGCTGCTGCCGTGGAAGTCTCTCCTCGCGGGGGTGGACGGGGCGCTGCGCGCCCAGCGTCCTTCTGCGGTTCTCCCAGCCCGTCGCCGCCTCCACCTCGGGGACCTTTGCGGGGAGGCCTCGGGTCAGCCCCGCCCTTGGGATGGCGGGAGAGCAAAGCGGACCCAGGGCCTCTGAGCTCCGGCCCCGACACGTCCCGCCGTCTCCTCCGCTTGCGGGAGCCGGGGCGCCTCGGAGGGAAACGTCCGGACACAGGCCGGGGGAAGAGGGGCCGTGGCGCCATCGCGCAGCTTCCTGGTTTCGGCCATGTTTTTTTTTTTTTTTTTGAGACGGAGTTTCGCTCTTTTTGCCCAGGCTGGAGGGCAATGGCGCCATCTCGGCTCCCTGCAGCCCCCGCCTCCCGGGTTGAAGGGACTCTCCGGCCTCAGGCCGCGGCGTTTTTGTAAACTGGAACCGGCCTGTGCGCCAAGCGCGGCTCCCGCGGCTGCGGAGAGAGGCCCAGCAGGGGGCGGGGACGCCGCGAGGCGGGGCCTGGCCGAGCTGCGCACGCCCGGGTGGTTCTGGCTACGGGTACCCGGACCTGCCCAACGACAGTTCTCCATTCCCGACCTCCGCACCCTACCCGGTCCGCAGGGCACTTTCCTCCTCTCTCCCAGGCACGTCCTCGACCTCAGTTGCCACGTGCACATGCTGGTGCCTTCCAGGTCGGTCTTTCTCCACCAGTCTCCACCTGCAACTTTCTTCCTTTTCGTCCTGTGCTGGCCTAACCCCTGCTCGGCCTCGGCCCTCAGCTGCCAGCTCTAACAATGCCTCTGTCTTTCCGAGACCCCCGTGACCAGCTCAGGCTCTGCTCCCTGCTTCCCTCCCCGCCTCCCCGGGGCTTCCCCATCAGTGTGGATTCCGACCTCATAAGGACCAGTCTAACGCTCTCTGCTGGATGGAAGCGCAAAACGGACCCTCTCACTCTTGCCTTATCCCCAGCACCAAGGAGGGGCTCAGTAAGTATCAGCTGGATAAGCAAAAGTAGAAACTCGAGTGGATGCTGGAAAGAGGACGGGAGGGCGGCGGCAGGAGAAAAGTGGGGCCCACGAGGTCAGCTCCTCTTCCATGAAGTTTGACAGTGAAGGACGCAGAGGAATAGAGGAACCGTGAGACAGTACAGCAGAGTGAAGGGAAGCCTGACAACACTGAGGCCAAGCCCAGCAAGTTTGAAAGTGGAAGCTAAGGAGCCCTACGGGCCAAAGTGGGCGAAGGCGGTGAGGGCAGTAGAGTTGAAGGATGGGTCCTGAATCACAAAAGGCAGCGGGAAAGAATGCCCGCCCAAAGGGACAAAGGAAGCAGGCATCTGCAGGTCTGTGTTGTACCTGCCCTGAACCTGTTGCCAATACATGATTGAAGGGGAGAGGAAAAAAATTGTGGTTGCTTATCTCAGGTGGCCTCAGTTTTGTTGGGCCAGTACAAGCTTAGGTCTTCTGAGAAATGGATATTGGGAGTCAAGGGCCTATGAAGAAATATGCTTGCTTATATATTAGTTAGGATCAACTAAATACCGTAAGAAGCAGAGCCCAGATGCAAAGGCTCCACAGTATAACCTCTCCCCTACCGAAATCTAACTGTTGCTCACTGGACAGTCCAGGATGAGTGTTCAGGTTTTTTGGTCATTCAGGCACTGCTTTGGTTCGAATGTCTGCCGCCTCCAAAACTCATCCTGCAACTTAATTGCCAATGTGGCGGTATTGAGAAATGGGCTTTTAAGACATGATCACTGGGTCACGAGGGCTCTGTCCTCATGAATGGACTCATCATTCAGGGTTAATGGATTAATGGATTATCACAGGAGTGGGACTGGTGGCTTCTTAAGAAGAGAAAGAGACCTGAGGAAGCACACTGAACCCCTCACCATATGATGCCCTGTACCACCCCGAGACCGCAGCGTCCCCACCAGCAAGAAGGTACTCATGACATGTGACCCCTTGACCTTGGACTTGTCAGCCTCTAGAGCTGTAAGAAATAAATTCTTTTTCTTTATAAACTGTCCAGTTTCAGGTATTCTGTTATAAGCAACAGAAAACAAAGTAAGATAGGCACCTAGGCTTTGCCATCCCCTAACGTCCTAAGAAAGGGGAAAGAAAATGGGGGCGCATGAAGAGGACATAGTCATGGACCTAGCATGTAAGTAACAGATGGTTATGCTCACCTTCCTTTGGAGAGGCCTGAGTCGCACAGCCTCACCCAACTACAAAGCCTGGAAAGTGTAGTCTAGTTAATGTGCCCACAGATAGGGGAATACAGAGGCTAGCAGGTAGCTAGTGGTCTTCACCACTGTGGTAGCCAGAATAATGGCCCCCGAAAGATGTCCACATCCTACTCCCTGGAATCTGCGAATATGTATTGCATGGCAGAAGGAACTTTATGGCTGTTTCGGATCTTGGAATGTTATTCTGGATTATCCCAGAGGGCCCAATGTAATTACAAGGGTCCTTGTAGGTGAAGGAAGGAGGCAGGAGAGTCAGTTTCAGGGTGATGCAGTATGAGAAAGGCTTGACCACCCACTGCTGGCTTTGAAGATGGGGGTAGGAGGATAAGCCAAGGGATGTAGGCAGTCTCTAGAAAAGACAAGGAATAGGTTCGCTTCTAGAACCTCCATAAAAACACAACTCCTTGGCCAGGTGTGGTGGCCCACACCTGTAATCCCAGCACTTTGGGAGGCTGGGGCGGGCAGATCACCTGAGGTCAGGAGTTGGAGACCAGCCTGGCCAACATGGTGAAACCCTGTCTCAACTAAAAATACAAAAACTAGCTGGGCGTGGTGGCTCACGCCTGTAATCCCAGCTACTCGGGAGGCTGAGGCAGGAGAATCGCTTGAACCTGGGAGGCAGAGGTTGCAGTGAGCTGAGATCGCACCATTGCACTCCAGCCTGGGTGACAGAGCAAGACTCTATCTCAAAACAAGAAAACAAAAAACACAACTCTTGCTGGCTCCTTGATTTTAGCCCAGTGAGATTCATTTCTAATTTCTTTTTTTCTTTGAGACAGTCTTGTTCTGTCACCCAGGCTGGCGTGCAGTGGCGTAATCATGGCTCACTGCAGCCTCAACCTTCCTGGACTCAAGTGAACCTTCCACCTCAGCCTCCCAGGCAGCTGGGACTACAGGTGTGTACCAGCATGCCTGGCTAATTTTTGGATTTTTTGTAGAGATGGGGTTTCACTATGTTGCCCAGGCTGGTCTGAAACTCCTGTGCCCCAGCAATCCTCCTGCCTTGGTCTCCCAAAGTTCTGAGATTACAGGCATGAGCCACTACACCTGGGCTTCCATTTCTGATTTCCAAAACTCTAGGATAATAAATTTACATTGTTTTAAGCCACCAAATTGTAGTAATCTGTTACAGCAGCAATAAGAAATGAATACAGCCATGCTTGATAATTCCTTTATCAAAAGCTACCTATTGGTGTTAGGAAGCATTGTTTTAAATTCTAAGGCAGTGTTTTCACTTTCTATCTTGTGCACTGACTACCTCATGACCCCTTAGGTACCAGTCAGGACTGGTAGACTTTAATGTGGAGAACTTCTGAAATAGCAGTTCTCAAAATGTTATCTCCAGACACACAGAATCTGCATCACCCAGGAACTTGTAACCATGCAAATTCTCAGCCACCCAGACTTCCTACATCAGAACCTCTGGGGCCCAGCAGCCTGTGTTTTAACAAGCCCTTCAGGTGATTCTGACACTTGCTCAAGTTTGAGAACCGCTGTTCTAGGAGCTGGTCCCGCAGGGAAAGGGTGGCCTCTCAGTTCAGGTTGCAGTGTGGCTGGGGGTGGGGGTCAAGGTGAGGGTTTGGTTGTTGTGTCTGACAGCCAGGCTCGAGCACAGGGACTGTTTACAAGGCTGCACTTTCCATGTTCTGGTCAGCAGTCTCCTGGTTCATTCCGTTACGAATGGACTGTCACCCCAAAATTAATGTTGAAATCTATTTCTCTATTTGGAGGTGGGGCCTTTGGGAGGTAATTAGGTCATGAGAGTGGAGCCCTCATGAATGGAATGACTGCCTAAGAGAACAGAGATGGCTCACACCTGTAATCCCAGCACTTTGGGAGGCCGAGGTGGGCGGATCACGAGGTCAAGAGATCGAGACCATCCTGGCCAACACGGTGAAACCCCATCTCCACTAAAATACAAAAAATTAACTGGGTGTGGCAGCGGGTACCTGTAGTCCCAGATACTAAGGAGGCTGAGGCAGGAGAATGGTGTAAACCTGGGAGGCGGAGCTTTCAGTGAGCTGAGATTGCGCCACTGTGCTCCAGCCTGGGCGATACGGCGAAACTCTGTCTCAAAAAAAAAAAAAAAAAAAGAACAGAGAGCTAGCTTGCTGATTTTCTGCCATATGAGGATACAGTAAGAGGGCAGCCATCTGCAACTTGTAAGATGACCCTCACCATAACGTGACCATGCTGGCACCACGATCTCAGACTTCTAACCCCCAGAACTGAGAAATAAATTTCTCCACCACTCTATGACACGGTATTTTTTTTTTTTTTTTGAGATGGAGTCTCGCTCTATTGCCCAGGCTGGAGTGCAGTGGCATGATCTCGGCTCACTGCAACCGCTGCCTCCCGGGTTCAAGCGATTCTCCTGCCTCAGCCTCCTGAGTAGCTGGGATTACAGGCATGCGCCACCACACCTGGCTAAGTTTTGTATTTTTAATAAAGATGGGGTTTCACCGTGTTGGCCAGGATGGTCTCGATCTCCTGACCTCGTGATCCACCCGCCTAGGCCTCCCAAAGTGCTGGGATTACAGGCGTGAGCCACTGCGCCTGGCTGGCATGGTATTTGTTATAGCAACCCAAGCTAAGACGCTCCATGTTATGGACTGAATGCTCGTCTCCCCCCAAAGTTTCTATGCTGAGATCCTAACCCCTTTGTGATGGTAACAGGAAGTGGGAACTTTGGGAAGTAACTAATTAGGCCATGATGGTAGGGCCCTCATGAGTGGGATTAGTGGCTGTCTTAGTCCATTTTGTGCTGCTATAATAGAATACCCGAGACTCGGTAATTTATATAGAACAGATATTTGTTCTCTCACAGCTGTTGCATTAGGGATAGATGGATGGACTTATTTATGTATTGACTGACTGATTGATGGGGCCTTGTTCTGTTGCCTAGGCTGGAGTATACTGGCATGATCATAGATCACTGCAGCCTCAAACTCCTGGGCTCAAGCGATCCTCCTACCTCAGCCTCCATATAGCTGGTGGGAACCAAGTTTCTAACACATGAATGTTGGGAGACACATTCAGACCATCGCAGTGGCCTTATAAAAAGAGACACAAGAGCTTGCTCTCTGCCATGTGAGTATACCACAAGAAGACTGTCCTCAGCCAATCAGAAAGCGGGTGGACCCTCATCAGACACCAGATGTGCCTGCACCTTGATCTTGGACTTGCCAGCCTTCAGAACAGTAAGAAAGAAATGTGTGTTGTTTAAGCCACCCAGTCTATGGTAACTTGCTATAGCAGCCCACTAGGAGACCCCAAGATATTTAAAAACTCATCAGCACCTGCTTTCTGCATCTGGACCCTGATCTTCTGGTGGGTTTACCAGTTACTTGTAGAGTGTCCCTGTGATAGTTTTAGGTGTCAACTTGACATGATTGAGGGATGCCTAGATGGCTGGGGAAGCACTGTTTCTGAAAAGGACCATGTTTTTGGAGGAGACTGTTTTATGAGTGAATTTTGGGGGACACATTCAGATCATGGCAGTGGCATTATAAAGAGAGACACAAAAGCTTGCTCTCTCTGCCATGTGAGACTACCACACAAAGACTGCCATCTGCAAACCAGAAGCAGGTGGGCTTTCCTCAGACACCAGATCTGCCTGCACCTTGATCTTGGACTTGCCAGCCTTCAGAACTCTAAGAAAGAAATAGTAGCATGGCTTGGTCTAAGTTGGAAGGCCTGAGAAACAAGCACATGGTGGAACTGAGTTCAAGGATAAAGACTTGAGAATACCTGCTCAGTGGACTGAGTAGGGAAGATCAACCCTCAATGTAGGCAAGCACTATCCAATCACCTGAGGGCCCAGATGGAACAAAAAGGTGGAAGAAGGGTGAATTCTCTCTTCCAGAGCTGTGACACCCTTCTCCTCATGCCCTTGTACCACACAACTCTAGGTCCTTTGGCCTTTGGACTCTGACACTTGCACCAGTGGCCCTCTGGGGCTCTCAAGCCTTTAGCCTTGAACTTAGTTACACCATGTGCTTCCTTGTTTCTCAGGCCTTCCAACTTGGATCAGGCCATGCCACCAGCTTCTCTGATTCTCCAGCTTGCAGATGGCATATTGTGACCCTGGCATTTAATAACTATGACTTTGGTCTTAAGCAGTTTTCTTCCTCTGTGGATTGATATTTAGATATCAAGGTGGATAATAATTTCTTACCAAGGTAACTGTTGTGAGGTAAAAATGAGTTAACATAAGTAAAACCGAGCACATGCAAACCATCCGAAATGGTTAATACTTACTATTTGTACTTGAAGAAATAAATGTTTTTGACAATAAACTTCTTGTGCAGTTTTCCTCAGCCAGTTTCAACTGAGCCGATCATTTATGTGACAGTTTCATTACCAAATGGATGTTCTCACCACTATTTCAAGTGCAGTACGAAACTTTATTTGAAATTCTAAAAAAATTAATTAATTAAGGTTGTTTGGCTCTTGCAGCCTGTATTAATTTCCTAGGGCAGCCGTAACAAAGGAGTCACATACCACATTTTGGTCAGCAGCAGGCTGCGTTTCTGACAGTACTCCATACAATTATAACACCATTATTTTTACTGTACCTTTTCTATGTTTAGATACACAAATACTTATCGTGTTACAGTTGCCTACAGTATTCAGAGTACAGTCACATGCTGTAGTGGTTTGCAGCCCCAGCGCGTTAGGCCATGCCGTGCAGCCTAGCTGTGTAGTAGGCTTTCCTAGCTAGGTTTGTGAGTGTGCCCTCTGTGATGTTCACACAACGGCCTAATGATGCATTTCTCACAACGTATCCACGTTAAGTGACCCATGACTATTCATTCTACAAACTGAGAAGCTTAAGTAACAGAAATTTATTTTCTCACAGACTTGGAAGACAGAAGCCTGAAATCAAGTTGTTAGCAGGGCCATTGCCCTCTGAAGGCTCTAGAGGCAAATCTTTTCTTGCCTCTTTCAGCTTCTGGTGGCTCCCAGCAATCCCTGACATTCTTTTCCTTGTAGTAACACAACTCTAATCCCTACCTCAGTCTTCACCCAGTGTTCTCCCCTGTGGGTCTCTCAATCTCTCACTCCTCATAAGGACAAGTCTTTGCATTCAGGGCCCCTCAAATTCAGTGTGACCTCATCTTAATTTGATTACCTTTGTAAAGATGCAATTTCCGAATAAGGTCACATTTGTATGTACTGGGGGTTAGGACTTGAACATACATTTTTAGGGGGCACAAGTGAACCCACATCAGAGGTCAAGCCACAAAGCAGCCTACATGGCGAAACCAGTCTTGTCGTGAAAATGTAAACTGAGGTAAGGGCCATGCTGCCTTGGAAAGTGTTCTGTGTTGTCATTCCAGAGCCACGGGGGCTGGATAGTGACAACAGAGGTGGGTTGCAGATCTATGGGCTACTCTTTGCAGAGGCAGTAAGTAGGGACTGCCACAGCATTCAATTAATTTCCTGTAAGAATACATTTTATTCAAGTTGATAAAAAAGCTATACTTATTAACATTGCATAACATTCCTGTGCTATCAAATGAGAATCTCCAGAAATGAATTTGAATAGCTATAAAACCCACATTTTTCTGCAGATACATGTGTGGCCACCTGAGAGCCAGGTCCCTCAGTGTCCACAGACATAGCCCTGCCACCTACCACCTGCTTCCCAGAGCAATGAAGCTTCTGCTAACTCAGGCTTATCCCAGTCTCTATTTCAGGCCATCAGCTGGATGAAGAATTTAGTAAGCATGAAACAGCTTGCAAAGCATTGGTGAGTGGCTGAGGGCCACGGAACGAGACCACCGTGTGGCCCATCTGTGAGGATGAATCTAACAGCAGTGACTCTACCTGCGTCCTCCCCATCTTTTCTGCTTTTCCATACAATGGCTAATTCACTGCGTGTGACATCATCACTAGCACTGTGTTTATCTGTCACATTTCTTCTGTTTTGTGGGTTTGTTTTGCATTAAAGGTCTACTTCTCTGAGCTTTGAGCTGTAAGGCTTGACTGTGAGCAGCAACTGAAGAGTGTGGCACCTCACACTCGGTAGGAAGAAGCTGAATGACAGATGTCGGCAGTGAGGGTGGGGAAAGCAGCCAGGTAGCAAGCAGCTGTTTTTTAGGCTAACCATTGAAGGGAAGCTCCTAATCCCTGAGTTAACTTTTAGCAGAGATTAACTCAGTCTATCTATTGGGATGTAAAGGATTTGGGCATAAAGGTATGTTAATTCGGAGGCTCTGCAATGTATAACAATTTCTCCCATTGAAATTTATGATAATTAAGTGTTCAACTTATTGGAATTTTCCCCACAAGACTCTTCTGGGATGAATTTGCCTTGGGGAGAAGACTACGTAACTGAAAACCAGCATCCAGGCCCTCAAGAAGAAATATAATCTCCAACAGTCTCCTTTTCAATTTCTGTCAAATGTCTGGCTTCTCTTGAAGGGATGTTCACGAGAAGGGACAGCCGCCCTCCTCCGAGCCTCCTGTTTCAGCTGATGCACCTTCAAGTACAAGGTCCTGTTCTTGGGCTCTGTTAAAGTTTCCCTCAAGAAAAAAACCTTACATTTGCCAATGAACTTGATGTAAAGTTCTTGAGGATGTTGACTCTCCTTTAAACATTTATCGAAGCTAGGAATAAACTTAACTGGACCTGTGTATAAGAAATCTTAAATTTCTACTAAGAGATGAAAAAAAGAATTCCCTTCCCTTCCTTAACAATTCAGCTCCCGTTACACAAAACCAAACAAGATGGGATTCTGTTGTGGGGGGACAGAACTTCGTTGTCCTGAAGCTAGGTGTTGGAGCCCAAGCAGGGTGAGGAGGGAGTCAAGGAGGCCCATATGGTGGTGTGGAGCATGGCCTGGCATGGGTCTCAGTGCCCAAGCAAGGTGAAGAGGGGACCATGCAGGGAGTGAGGGTGTCACTGCCCAAGCGAGGTGAGTAGGGCAATTTTGAAAAGTCATGAAAGTTGAGGAAGGGCTGAGGCACCATTCTAGATTGAAGGAGACTAAAAAGATGCAACACTCACAATGCACAATTCTAAACTGAAATCTTTGCTCTAAAGGACATTAGGACAATGAAAGAAACTTGCATGGGGTCTGAGCATTAGGTAGTAGTAATGAATTGATGTTGAGTCCCTAATTTTCATGGTTGTATGCTGATGATGTAGGAGGTTCTTGTAGGAAATACACACTCAAAAGTATTCTGAGGTGATGGGGCATCATATCAGCAGCTTATTCTCAAATGGTTCAGGAAGGAAAAAGTTTTATACTATACTTCTTTGGCAAGTTTAGATTGTTTCAAAATAAAATTTTTTAAAAAAGAGCATTTGTTAACTATCAGTTTGGTAAAAGGTGAAAAATGTTGATAATAAATGTTTGTGAAGGTGTGGAGAAACAAAGTTTCATACACTATTGTCAAAAGTATAAATTGTTACAATATTTTTGGAGAGAAATTTTCCAATATCTAGCAAAAATTTAAAAGCAAATCTTAACTCAGCAATTCTGCCTTTAGAAATGTATTTGTGGGATAACATACAGGAGAGAAAAATGTATTTTATTGCAACACTGTTGATACTAACAGAAACTGGAAACCACCAAAACATTTATCATGAGGGGGTTAAGTAAAGTATGGTATAACTATACAATGAGTACACTAGGAAACCCTTAGAAAGAATGCAGAAAGATGTATGTGGACTTTTACAGAAAGGTGAGCTACTGTCTAAATGCAAATGTGCCAATATCACGTATATACAGTCAGATTCCTTTTGTTAAAAACCAAAAGCGTATGTTTAGAAGCAAAAGCACTCCTATAAAGGCCTGGTATAGAGCAGTGGCTAAAAACAGTGCCAAGATACTGCCTCAACTTCCTCTCACATGCTGCCCTGGTGATACTGAGGCTGGTTCAGGAACCATGACAGCCTGTTTGTATGAATTCCTTAAAGCACAAATTACTTAGTTTCTTTCGTAACAGTCACCTAATCCCTTAGTTTAAAATGGTTGTGTTCATGGAATACTATGCAGCCATAAAAAAAGGAGATCACATCCTTTGCAGCAACATGAGTGGAGCTGGAGGCCATTATCCTAAGAGACCTAATGCTGCAACAGCAAAACCAAATACCGCATGTTTTCACTTACAAGTCGGAGCTCAACCATGAGAACACATGGATACAAAGAGGGGAAAAACAGACACTGAGGCCTACTCGAGGGTGAAGGGCAGGAGGAGGAAGAGTATCAGAAAAAATTCCTATTGGGTACTAGGCTTATTACCTGGGTGATGAAACAATTTGAACACCAAATCCCTGTGACACAGTTTACCTACATAACAAACCTGCACATGTACTCCTGAACCTAAAATAAAAGTTACAATAAATAAAAAATAAAATGGTTGTGTGCTGACAGGAAATAAATGTTCCAGATCTGCTTGCCTCCTACCCCCTTAAGAACTCCCAGCGCCAAGGACAGCTTCACAGTGATGTGCTGAATTTGTTTTTTCTCTGCCCCACCCACCACTTTGCTTCTGGTAAGATTTTGAATCCCTGGTTAATTAATGAAGAACTAACCTTACAATGGGTATATGCTTGTGGTCCCTTTCCACCAGCCCCCAGCCCACCTAAAATACTAGTTGTGGGACTGCCTAAAGAATGAATGTCAGGAAGGCCAGAGAGGCGAGCTGAGGATCCCCAGGTGGAGGCCTCCACAGTAAGTGCCACAAGGCCATTGCATCATCAGGGCGTGTTCCGTGAAGATGTTCTAGCCATGGTGTTTGTCCACTGTCCCATGTGCCTGACTGCTTGGGCACAGTGGACAGTGGTCTTAGCCAAGGCCTAGTATGTTCAGGGGCAGATCCCTGGCTTCTCCTAAATGCACTGGCCATGAAAAGGGGCAGTCAGCTTCAGAGGGAGTTGAGGAGCTGGGGATGGAGAAGGCTTTGAAGATGCCCCTCAAAGCCCCACTGGATGTCAATCAGCCAGTTTCCAGACAAGATAAACTAGATAACTTGCAGGATTCTAGGTGTGGGTAGAGATGAGAATCGAACTGGGAAATGTAACTCTTCCCATAGAAGCAGCTAAAATGGCCGGGCATGGTGGCTCACGCCTGTAATCCCAGCACTTTGGGAGGCTGAGGCAGGTGGATCATAAGGTCAGGAGTTCTAGACCAGCCTGGCCAACACAGTGAAACCCCATCTCTACTAAAAATACAAAAATGAGCCGGGCATGGTGGTGGGCGCCTATAATCCCAGCTACTCAGGAGGCTAAGGCAGGAGAATCGCTTGAACCCTGGAGGTGGAGGTTGCAGTGAGCCAAGATCCCGCCACTGCACTCTATCTAGCCTGGGCGACAGAGCGAGAATCTGCCTCAAAAAAAAAAAAAAAAAAGAAGTAGCTAAAACAATGTGTGTGTGTGTGTGTGTGTCTGTGTGTTGGGGTTGGGGAGGAAGGTGTTAAGATCACAGGAATAAATAAAAATGTTAGCATAGTATTGCTATCACAGTTATTTCTGTTGTTACAGGCTTGAGTCAATCTTTGTTTTTAGAGGAAAAAAGCGTCCTGAAAAAGAAGGACGCTGGAACCTAGGAACGCCATGATTTGTGCTGAGGTTTTTTTGTTTTTTGTTGCAATGGTGTATTCTGAGGACAGGTCTAAGAAATAACTTCTTAGTTATTCAAATTACTTCTGAATGAAACATTAAAAATACTGAATTGAAATGACCCCAAAACGTCTTCACTATTAGCAAATAGCTAACCTCTTGTATCCCAGATATTGATATACATACACACACACACACACACACACACACACACATATATATACACTCTTTACTAAGGCTAGGAACTTGAGGGGAGGATTTTTTCTTTCCCAGTTTGGATTCCCTTTAGAATTTTGGGTTCAGACAACAACTTTTACAGTTCTTGAACCCAGTTCCCTTTTACTGAAAGTTAACAAAATACAAAGAGGGGCTGTGGGCTGTGGGCTGTGGGCTGTGGGCTGTGAAAGGATTCTGTAGAAAATTGTAAGGCCCAGATTAAGAGCATGCAGACAGCAGTGTATCAGTCAGATTCTAACCTGAAAATCAGAAACCACTCAAGTGTTCAGATGGAAGAAATCTAATGCAGAGAACAGGTGACACACTCAGAGTCAACATCAGAGAAAGCACTGCCACAGATGCTATCAGACACAGCTTTTAAACTAAAAATGCTACTATGTTCAAGGAAAAGAAAGCTACATTTGAGAATCTGGCATACTATGAAAAAGGAAGAAGGTCCAGTGCTGTGGCTCATGCCTGTAATCCTAGAGCTTTGGGAAGCTGGGGTGGGCAGATCACTTGAGGTCAGGAGTTTGAGACCAGCCTGGCAACATGGCACAACCCCTCTCTACTAAAAATACAAAAATTAGCCAGGCATGGTGGTGCACACCTGTAATCCCAGTTACAAGGGAGGCATAAGAATTGCTTGAACCTGGAAGGCAGAGGTTGCTGTGAGCCCAGATTTTGCCACTGTACTCCAACCTTGGGCAACAGAGTGATACTCCGTCTCCAGAAAAAAGGAAGCAAATGAAAAGTCTATTACTGAGAAACAGAAAAACTTAAATTGAGCACTCAATGGGTATATTTAAGCCAGATTACATAGCTAAAGAGAAACTTAGTGAACTGGAAGGTAAATTAGATCCAGAATGAAGCCTGGGTAAGGAGTAGGGGACAAAAGAATGGAAACGAGCACTTAAGAGGCACAGGAGATACAGTGAGAAGACTTTATTTGGAGTCCTAGAAGGAAATGAAAAAAGAATGGTATAGAGCTAATATCTGAGCACACAATGGCTGAGAATTTACCAAAACTCATGAAAGATAAATACACAAATTTAAAAGCCCAGAGTATACAAAAAAGGATCACTTAAAAAAAATCCACACCAAAATAAAACACAGTGAAACTGGAATAAACCGAAGATTAAAAAAATCTTAAAAGAAGCTATTTTAAAAAGAATACATTAAACTGGCAGATGAACAGCCAGAGTGGAAATCACACTTCAGTGGCTTAATGCGTCCAATGTGACAAAAGAACATGAGGTCTAACCTAGAATTCTATTCCCACAAAAAATCGTTTTTAAGAATGAAGTTATTTTTAGGCAAATAAAAATTGTGAAGTTTTACCTCTAACAGGACAGAGTATTCTAAAGAAAGTTTTTTAGAGAGAAGGAAAATGTCCCCAAATAAAAAATTGCAGAGGTGGAGAAGAATGAAAGGAAATGAAAAGGTTGGGCATGGTGGCTCATGCCTGTAATCCCAGCAATTTGGGAGGCCAAGGCAGGTGGATCACCTGAGGTCAGGAGTTCAAGACCAGCCTGGCCAACACAGTGAAACCCCCGTCTCTACTAAAAATACAACAATTAGCCGGGCATGGTGGTGTGTGCCTATAGTCCCAGCTACTGGGGAGGCTGAGGTAGGAGAATTGCTTGAATCTGGGAGGTAGCCATTGCAGTGAGCCGAGATTTTGCCACTGCACTCCAGCCTGGGTGACAAAGCAAGACTCTGTCTCCAAAAATAAATAAATAAATAAATAAAATTTAAAAAAAAGAAAAGTAATTAAACGTTTGGTATAGAAAACAATAACAACATATTTTAATATATATGTACATTTATATGTATATATAATTAAAATTAACCAAAACAACAGCATATAGGATGGAAGGTAAGAAGTATTCTAGGAACTTTGCATTGTCTAGGACGAAGATAAAAGTATCAATTAACATTAGGCTTTGATAAGTCAAGAATCCACCTTTTAATTCCTAGGCCACTAAAAGAAGAGAAAAAGTATATAACTTCCAAACCAAAAGATGGAAAAATAGAGTATGAATAGAATCATTCATAACTATAAATTAAAGGACTAAATGATCCTGTTAAAGTAAGTTATCAGACTGGATTAAAACAAACTATATGCTATTTCCAAGAGGTACATCTAAAACATAAAAATACAGAAAGCGTGAAAGTAAAAGGAAAGAAAGAGAAATGCCATATAACAGTAACCAAAAAAGAAGCTGATGTTATTAATACCAGAAAAAAAGAGACTTTTAGTAAGAGGCATTACTAGGGATAAAAGGTTTACTTCATAAAATTTCAATTCATATAACAATTTTATATTTGTGTGGCCTCAAATATATAAAGCAAAGTTCACAGAACTATATCTAAGTAGAGATAACTCAACAATTGTCTCATTAATAGAACAAGCAAATAAAACTTAAGAGCAGAGAAGATATGAACAACGTATTACAATCTAATGGCTTTATGTAGATGACTGCATGTGGCATCTGCAGAACATGCATTCTTTTCAAGTGCCCACAAATCTTCACTAAGGTTAAACACATGCTGGGCCATAAAGCAAATCTCAACACAATTCAAAGGATAGCAGTCATATGGACCATGTTTTGTAACAACAATAACAAAAATATAACTAGGAAATTCCCATGTTTGGAAGTTAAAAAATATACTTCTAAATAAGCCATGGAATCTGTTGTGATTTCCCAATTTTCATTCCTGACTTTGATTATTTGTGCTTTTCTTTCTCAATCACATCAGAGGTTTACCAATTTTGTCTTTTCAAAGCACCAACCTTGACTTTGTTGTTCTTTGTTGTGTTTGCTGTTTCATCAACTTTTGCTCTCATTCTTATCTCCTTCAACTTTTAAAAAGATAGTCAATTTAACAATGTTTGTACAAAATTTTTATAAAATACAGAGCATTTTTATTAAGCCTTAAAATAATCTTGTAAACAGGTCTTTTCCCTCATTTTACAGATGGGAAAATGATAGAACAGGAAAAAAATCCATATTATTGCACTGAATGGAATATGGCCCCATGGTTTGCACCCAAGACCAGAGGAACTTCACCTGCTCCTCTCTGGGGCTTTGCCCTGCCCACCCCAGGACCACTACTTATCCTCTGAGATCTTAAGGGACACTCATCAGAAATAGCCATGGTTAAGACGGTGAAAGTCTGGCTCTCACCAACCCTTCCTACAGTAATCTCCAGCACATCTGAGTATTGCTGGGAAAACACAGGGGAAACAAAATGTGTACCATGTGAGTGAGCAGGCTGCCCAGGCCAGAGAGGCAAGCGTGAGGCAGCCCTCAACCCCCAACATGTGTGGTTACTGGCCTCAGCTGGAGGCTCCTCCTGCTGAGCCCTTTTGCAGCCCGACAAAGACAAAACATGTTTGTTTAGAGACAATGGATTGCTTACTTAGAAGCAAGATACCACTCAGGAACATCCAAAAAATAACTTTTCTCATGTTTCTTCTCAAGTTTTGTCTGAGTAGGGGGTGGTCCTTGAGGGATTTCCTTGACTTCCAGGTAAGAGTTGTCCTCCACTGCCCAAGCATCTAGATGCTGTCTTTGGACAGGGCCACCACACTTACTCATCAGACTTATTCCATACATTCTTATGCAGATACTTCTCATTCTAGGCAGCCTTCTAAGGACGTTAACACTATTAATGTTTCCAACCCTCATTACAACCCGAGGTTGCTACTATTATCTTTACAAAAGACAGGTGAGGGCCCGGTATGGTAGCCTGTGGTGGTTCAGGCCTGTAATCTCAGCACCGTGGGAGTCTGAGGCTGGGCAGATTACTTGAGGTCAGGAGTTCAAGACCAGCCCAGCCAACAATGACGAAACCCTTTCTCTACCAAAAATATCAAAGTTAGCCTGGCATGGTGGCGCATGCCTGTAATCCCAGCTACTCTGGAGGCTGAGGCATGAGAATTGCTTGAGCTCAGGAAGTGGAGATTGCAGTGAGCTAATGCCCCTGCACTCCAGCCTGGGCGACAGAACGAGACCGTCTTAAAAAAAAAAAAAAAAAGACACGTGAGGACACACAAGTTTAGTTACTTGCCTAAAGTCATCTGGAAATAAGTGAAAGTCCTTATTTGACCTCAGGCCTCCTGGTGGAGACCATGTCCTCGGCCACTATACTTCACTGACTCTACACAGGTTTCATGCGAACGGCTTCCTTCGCACAACGACACTATCCAGACCTGAGAACCGCCAGGTCTAAATGAGAATGGCTCCTCAGTAGGAAGACAACTGAAGTACTGTATTCTGCTTCCTTCTCCATGTCTCTAGGCCTTTAGCTGAAGCTGGAGAAGAGAAATGAAGGGTCTCCCCAGCCCAGGGACTCCTTGGGTACAGCCATGGCCAATTACTCAAGGTCTTGATGCAGACAGACTTCAGGTCCCCAAGGTCTGCCTTCAGCTAACACCATCTTCAGGTGTTGTCCTGGTGGTGATCCTCTCATTTTTGAATCCCACGAAGGAAAATTCCCCTGCATTGCAGGATTGGTGTTCAGTACCGTTTCACGCCCAGTGTCTTCATACACAAAACATGACATTATTTTCCAGGCTTTCACCTTCAGACAAATTTGCTAATAGAGACGTGCACTCCTATGGAAGGCTATTCCATACTCACTGTTTTTTCAGGCTTTTCTCTTTCTCCTCCCCACTTTTCCCTCCCCCTTTATTTTTCCCACTTGCATATCGTTCTCTGGAAGGAACCGGGGGTGGTGCCTAAACCATGTTCCATCCCTGGTCTGAGCAGGCTCAGCCGCACCAGTTCATTGGGTCTGTGCTACAACGGAGACCCCACCATGTCTGGGATCAGCCTGAATGGCTTGTATCTGGCTGTAGGTACACTTGAGGACCTGGGCCCATTTCTGGAGCATGCGAGTAGATGGGGGCCGCAGTAGGAGCTTGTCTGGTGCTTAGTGGGGCTGAGGCACTCAGAATCCCCACCTGAGCTGTGGCCATCCTCTCCTTTGTTATTTAGCCTGCATCTCCCCAAAAGTAGACAGTGCATTAGGTTCAGCTGGAGCTCAAGTACGGGAGCTCTCCTGTGTGAGGAGCACATGGAAACCTCAGGTTAAAAACAACCAAAGCTGGTCTCATCTTCAGCAAAAGGAAGCCCAATCCATGTCCCCACGACTACGGGGAAGGAGTACTCCATGGCACCCTCCTTCCTGCCCACACATCAGCCCTGCCAGAGACCAGCCTTGCTGGAGGATGCCTGGGCACTTCCGTAGCTGCCTTTACTCAGGTCATCCTAGTTCCTACTCCTCTCTCAGAAAACCCAATTCAACGTCCTGCCCAGATGTCACCAATTCCTCCCTTTTGGTTGCTCCTAGTCGCTGTCCTCTGAGCACCTGCAGTCTTAATTCATCCATTAGGGTGGTTGTGCTCACAGCCTTTCTCCCTTTATTCATCCTCATCTACCAGAATCTACTCCTGCTGCCATCCTCTCCCACCCAGTACCTGGGACAGGGACAGTGCCTAGTAGATCCTCAAGTATTTGCTGAATAAATCAGTCCAAGTCTGTGTATAGGGTCAGGCTTGCCAGTGTCATGTGCAAAGAAGGATAGAGAGCAAGTATGATCAGAACAGTCCAAGTGGAGCAGTGGTAGAAATGCTCCATCTCCCTTTCCTCCCTCAACTCCACCCTTCCCCACCGCAGCCATCAAAACTTACTGGTAGGGATTTGGATACAAAGTGAAAGAAATATACTCCTAGAAAGAGCATGGAAACTATCTGGCTACAGAGATAGGAGTCCCAGAAGGAGATGGGAAACTACATGGCTGAGATTGTTCTCTTGTGAAGACAATGGGTTTTGAAACCAGATACCAGACTTCAAATTCAGCCTTTGCTGACTGGCCCACTCACAGTATTCTCAGACAGGTTACTCAATTCTCAGAAGAGTCTATTTTTACCCTTTGAGTTACCTAGTTAACAGCTTCATACACAGCAGTATTTCATGTTCAATTGTACATGTTCCTGACAGAGCTGTGTGTGGTGACTGATCACTCACACAACCTACCTGCTCCCCTGAGTTAGGATCTGGCCCAGTAACGAGGATCACATGGCTCCACTGTGGTCCCCTCAAAATCTATCCTGTGCTCCTCCTAGGGAGGCACCTTCTAACTTCTGGTGAAACCAGCTGAGCTGCTAGCCCTGTGGGATGAGTCTACTACCCTCTCTGGTTTGGATCTGGTATAACTTACCCCACAAAGATCTGACACACAAATGGCTCTTGGGTATCCTCCATCTAAACTCACAGCCTGTTTTGATTTAAGGAATTTCTTTATTGGAATTCCACTTTACCTCGCCACAAGGAGCTGGCTTTCATGACAAAGAGAGAGTGAGCCCTGAACAAAGTATTTGTTAACATTTTACAACAGACAACATATACATGTCCTGCATGACATCTTTACAATAACACATTCCAAAAACAATCAAACATTTAACAGGATTATTAAGAAACATTAATTTCCTTCTCTCTAGATGACTGGTACTTTAGCTTTTTAGCTTCTGCAATAAAATGCGTTCCTTCTCAGCATTTCTATTCATAGGAATCCCTGAATCACTTCTGTCATGTAAGGTGTGAATTCATGTTGACGGTGTGTTCCATTAGTTACTGAATGTGTCAAAATCCTCTCCACGGTAGAACCTTTTATTGTAGCATAATGTGTGAATACCACTTCCAGGTTATCCCTCATCACAAATTCATCATTCATTATGGGAGTTCATCTGAAACTTTAAAAAAGTTTCATTCATTCAACTAATGGATCACAATAGTACGTTCATCAATTTGCATTTTTTATGAGTGACTCTCTCCTATCTCCTGTTAGACTTGTAAGTCTATGCTTTCTACTTTTCCTAAAAGGAAATCCAAATTTTGTTTCAGAAGTCATCATCACTGCCCCCTCCCAAACCAATTACATCAAGTTTATACTTAAAGACCACTAATATTAAATAAATTTATATTCCCTGAAACCTATCCTCCCTGAATTTGCCTGTTGGAGGCCCTTAGTTTTCCCACTGACCAATGTGTAATTGGGATTCAAAGCTGTACCTGAATTTCCTACATTTCTAGTAACAGAATTTACCAAACATGAACTTTCTGATGGTGATTACGTAACTTCTAATTGAAGTCCTTTCCTCATCTGTGTTTTATGTCCAGAAATGTCTACTGATTTTGAAGATTTGCTTCACATTCCATCACTCAGATCTAAGTTTTTCTCTCAAGTATGGACTGTTTTATATCCTGTAAGAGCTGAACTACCTTGACACTGGAGCCTTTCTTGCTTGCTATGATTGAAAATCACATAGAAAGGGTTCCTCATAATCCTCTAGGATGGTTTCATTTACACTGTGTAAATTACAAGCCATGACCCCCTACATTCTTACATTCATAAGGTATTTCTTCCATTTGAGTTCGGAGAGACTTGGTAAGCTCTGCCTGCTACAGAGGCATCCTCATCCTGCCCCCATCCAGGGCATTCCCTCCCTCATAGGTTCTCTTCTGGGATGTGCCACTATAACTTCCCACATATATCACATTTAAAGATTCCTCTCCAGTATGGGTTCTTTTATGCTTGGTGAGATTTGATCTGATATTAAAAGCCTTACCACACTCATTACATCGGTATGGCTTCTTTCCAGTGTGGATCCTTTTGTGCTGGTCAAGGACTGATCTATAATTGAAGGATTTCCCACACTCACAATTATAGGGCTGCTTCCCCTGGTGGACACTTTTATGATTGATAAGACTTGAGTGTGAGATGTATGCCTTCCCACACTCATCACATTCATAGGGTTTCTCACCTGTGTGGATCCTTTTATGCACTGTGAGGCCTGAGCTGTTCCTGAAGGCCTTCCCACACCTATCACACACATAGGGTTTCTCCCCTGTGTGGATCCTCTTGTGCTGAGAAAGGAGAGAGCTGTAACTGAAAGATTTCCCACACTCAACACACTTGAAGGGTTTCTCCCCAAGATGGACTCTTTTATGGCTTATAAGAGTTCTGCTTGAGAAAAAAGCTTTTCCACATTCATCACATGTATGGGGTGTCTTGCCAGGGTGGGTACTCTTATGGTTAATAAGGCTTGAGTGTGAGATGTAGGCTTTTCCACACACATCACATTCATAGGGCCTCTCCCCAGTATGGATTCTTTTATGAACTTTAAGGCTTGAGTTGTTTCTGAAGACCTTCTCACACCTGTCACATTCATAGGGTTTCTCTCTAGTGTGGACCCTTCTGTGCTGAGAAAGGAGTGATGTGTAATTAAAAGATTTCTCACACACATCACATTTGTAGGGCTTCTCCCCAAGATGAACTTTTTTGTGGTTTATAAGGGTTCGGTATGTGATGAAGGCCTTCTCACACTCATCACACTTAAAGGGCTTCTCCCCAGGGTGTACACTTTTATGATTTATAAGGCTCGAGAGAGAGATGTATGCTTTCCCACATTCTTCACATTTGTAAGGTCGTTCCCCAGTGTGGATTCGTTTATGTACTTTAAGGCCAGAATTATTTCTGAAAGCTTTACCACACTCATCACACCCAAAGGGTTTTTCCCTGGTATGAATCCTTTTATGCTGTTCAAGGGCAGAGCTGTAGTTGAAGGATTTCTCACAATAGCTACATTTATAGGGCTTCTCCCCAAGGTGGATTCCTTTGTGATTTTTAAGGCTAGAGCGTGAGATATAGGCTTTCCCACACACATCACACTTATATGGTTTTTCCCCAGTATGGAGCCTCCTGTGGACTTTGAGGCCTGCATTGTTTCTGAACGTTTTCCCACACACATCACATACATAAGGTCTCTCTCCGGTATGAATAGTTCTGTGTTGAAGAAGTAGTGAGTTATAACTAAAGGATTTCCCACACTCCTTACATTCATGGGCTTTCTTCCCAGGGTGAATGCTTTTATGGACTGCGAGGCCTGAGCTATAGCTGAATGCTTTGCCACAGACATCACACTTGTAAGGTTTCTCTCCTGTGTGGATCCTTTTATGCACTATGAGGCCTGAGCTGTTCCTGAAAGCCTTCCCACATTCATCACATTCATAAGGTTTCTCTCCAGTGTGGATGACTTTATGCTGAATGAGAAGAGAGCTATAATTAAAAGATTTCTCACACTCATCACATTTATAGGGTTTATCTCCAAAGTGGATGCTTTTATGGTTGAGAAGTGTTCTACAAGTAATGAAGGCCTTCCCACACTCATCACATTCGTAAGGTTTCTCACCCGTGTGGATCCTTTTGTGGACCCTAAGGCCAGAGCTGTTACTGAAGGTTTTCCCACAGATGTCGCATTCATAGGGCTTCTCCCCCGTGTGGATCCTTTTGTGGACTCTGAGCCCAGAGCTGTTCCTGAAGGCCTTCCCACACTCACCACATTCATAGGGCTTCTCCCCAGTGTGGATCCTTTTATGCTGGTCCAGAACAGAGCTATAATTGAAGGATTTTCCACATTCATCACATTTACAGTTCTTCTCCCCAGAATGGGTGCTTTTGTGGTTTATAAGGCTGGAGTAGGACATGTAGGCTTTCCCACATTCCTCACACTTGTACGGCTTCTCCCCAGTGTGGATCCGTTTGTGGACCCGAAGGCTCGAGCTGCTCCGGAAAGTCCCTCCACAGTCATCACATTCATAGCGCTTTTCCCCAGTGTGCATAATTTTATGTTGAACAAGGCGGGAATTATATTTGAAGGATTTCCCACATTCATCACATTTATGTGATTTCTTAACAGCATTGGTTTTCTGCTGTAGACTAGGGTAGGAGGTTCCATTAATGTTCTCCACACGTTTGCCTTGCTCACTGCCTCTCTGTCCTATAGGCATAGTCTGGTGTGTGATATGCTGTGGGCTCAGATGCAAGCTCTTCTCAGATGCCTCACCTTCCTGTTCTGTCTTTATATTTGCTGTACTCTTGGCTTTGCTGATTGCTTCCCTGATGCTGCTTTTGTCTTCCTTCATCCTGTTTTCCACAGGCTTTTTCTGCTGATTCTCTACCTTGCTATCCCAAACACATGTGTCACCAACCTTAGATTCAGGCATAGGATCCTCCACTTTTGGCCACTTAGATGCTGCATTTCCAACATTTTCATATTCTTCAGTTGGTTCCTCATCCTCAGTGCTCGTCTTCAAATGTGACACTAAACCAAGAAAATGAAAAGGACACCTATTCACTCTCTTAAAAAAAAAAACAAAAACAAACTGGAATAACAATGAACAACATTCACTTGACAAACATTTACTGACAACATACTGTGTGATAGGTACCATGTGCCATGCACCGGTTTTTAAGTACTAGGGATACAACAATGAATATGACAAAATTTCTGCCCCTGTGGAACTAATGTTAAAATGCTAGAACCCTGGATTTTCAATGGAACAATGAGCTTTTCTATTCTTGCATAACAGCTTAGCATAGGGCAAGGTGAAATGATGCACAGAACCATGGGCAACACCAATCAGTTTTTAAACAATGTCACCCAGTCACGGAAAAACAAACAAGAGGGCAGAAGAAATCTCTGAAGAATAGAAGACAGAAAAATTCATAAGTAGGACAAAAGTTAGGCAAAACTTTTTTTTATTATGAAAAGTTAGACAAAATCAGCAGGGGACAGACAAAACTAAAGAGAAAAAATTAGTACCTGGGGAGGGGTATCAGGGAGAAGGCTATGAAACCATGAAGACAGTTACTGCAGAGATGAGGAAGAAGGCAACCTGCATATTAAAATATATTATTAAACCTCTATAATTAAAATAGTATGGTCCTGGTACATAGACAGGCAAATGGAATAGAACAGGAAGTCCAGACATTGTCCCAGGTAGACACAGAAATTAATGATACAGATGATATCTGAAATTACCAGAGAAAAGATGGTCCTTTTAATAGTGTTGCAACAACTATGAAGCCATATGGAAAAAGATAAAATTAGGGCTGGGTGCGGTGGCTCACACCTGTAATCCCACCACTTTGAGAAGCTGAGGCGGGCAGATCACGAGGTCAAGAGATCGAGACCATCCTGGCCAACATGGTTAAGCCGTCTCTGGTAAAAATACAAAAATTAGCTGGGCGTGATGGCACGCACCTCTAATCCCAGCTACTTGGGAGGCTGAGGGAGGAGAATCACTTGAACCTGGGAGGCAGAGGTTGCAGTGAGCCGAGATCGTTCCACTGCACTCCAGCCTGGTGACAGAGCAAGACTCCGTCTCACAAAAAAAAAAAAAAAAAAAGATACAATTAGATCCCATTCTTCACACCACACACACATGAATAAACTCCATATGGAATAGAGCTCTAAATATAAAAAAGCTGTACAAATGCCAGAAAACATGGGTAAATGCCTCTCTGGCCTGAGTATAGAGGAAGCTTTCTAATGATGACTCATATGCAACAAAAGACTGATACATTTTCAAAAATTGAAGAAAAACAAACTACAAATCATACAGGAAAACAGGTAAAAAGATGAACAAACAATTCTTTTAAATGGTCCTTAAACATTCGACTTGATTCATAATGAGAGAAAGATAAATAAGAACTACTGTAAAACACCACTTCTCACCTGTCATATTAGCAAATGTTCAAAGCTTGACAATACACTGTCGATAAGGCTGTGGAGGAAACAGGCACTCTCATACACTGCTGGGAATGCAAACTGGCACAGCCCCTTTTAAGGGGAATTTGCCAATATCTATCAAAACTACATATGCATTTACCCAGAAGTCCTACTTTAGGAATTTATAATGAAGATACACCTCCAACAATATAAAAAACATACATGCACAGAGTGACTCATTATAGCATTATTTGTAACTGCAAAATCTGGAAACCTACATAAATCTCCAAGCACAGAAGACTGGTTAAATAAACTGGCGCATATACACAGTGGAGTACTGAAAAAGGATGAGGAGCGCTTCTGAATTGATATGGAGCAATCTGTATATCCTAAAGTCAAAAGGTCAAAGTGAAAAAGAGTAATATACATGCTACGTTTCGTGTAGGAAAGAAAACAGGAAAACAAGCACGTATGTGTTTCTCTTTATAGCAACGATAAACCAGAGAACAATGAGGTTCATCGCCTACAAGGGAGGAGTGTGGAGAATGGAGCAGAAGGGATGGGGGAAAGAGAGAGACTCCGAGTATATAGCCTTTTTAATAGTTTTTACTATACAAAATACATAATATTCTACATATTCAAAGAATAAAATTAAACATCAGTGAGGATGGGAAAGGGGAAAAACTGCTAAAACAAAACAAATCAACCTATTTGCATTTCCCATGAATACCACAATCGCAGGAAGAGAACAAAAAAGAAACACAGAAGTAATCCAGGCAACTTAGAAACGTATTTGACTACATAAGTACATTCAGTCTGGGGAAAGCTGGAGGCGGGGCAGTGGGAAGAGGTACAAACAATTCAACTGTCAGCAGGTTTTCTGTAGAGGTATGAACAAAGCGATTCTGAAACAACTTTAGATGTATTAAGAACCTGAGGAGATGTGTTGATTTTGTTGGGCCCAGGGCTGTCCTAGAGAAAGGGACATAAAAATAAGCAAGAGAGGAAGGCGAAAATGAACCTTGGGATGAATTTGCAGTACTGGTGTGAACTTAGGATTTCTAAATCACATATATGTGCATGCATGTATATTCAAGTCTGTATGGCTGTATGCATATATTTGCATATATTTCCTGATTTCCTAGTTCTGTTTGCTGAAAGCCCAAAAAACAAAACACTCCAGTGGTAATGAGCACATCTAGTACCCCATTCTGGGTCTACTATTACCATTATTTACTAAAAGGAACCAGAGCTCCTCAAGGAAATGGCTAATTGCAGGCTGAAAGCAGGAAACATACAAGATGAGCATCATGCTATACCAGCAAGTAAAGAGAGGCTCAAAAAAAGGGTAGGGACACGCTGCAAGACCCAGCTTGAACATCCAGTGTTCAAGCACCGTAATAACTAAGTATAGTGATACATTATAAACCACTGAAGATAGGATTTCATGAGTCTACACAGGTACAAACAGGGGAGAAAGGGAGGCCTCTTGCTTACAGCAGAATGTGAGTGCTGGTTGATAAATGTAGAAGGAATACCAGAATTGGAAAAGTCAGCACTCTGCAACTATCAGAGTAAAGACTGGATCAGGAGAGAATCATCAGTGAATTCTACGTCTAGGAGGAAATTCTGACAAGGAGCAGGATATCTGCATGGTCTTAAATATTTATAATGCTTAAATTATTTACAAGGGGGAAAAATTCAAGAGTGGAGAGACAATGCCTTGGCCAGGTGTTCTAATTTAACACCTCCAGAGGGGCAGATAGACATAATATGCTTTTAGTAGGGAGAAGGACACATCACCTATGAGAATGCATTACATGAACTGAATCACCAGGTACACCCAAAACGAACAATGTTTTCTACTAAAACAGAGGGTGGAGAGAAGAGGGGGGACTGTATTTTTCAAATACATCATTTTCATAAAAGACAAAGAAGAGTTGTACAAATGTTCCAGATTAAAGAAGGCTGAAGAGACTTGACCACTATATTACATTCCTGACCTTGACTGGATCTGTAGCAGAGGGGAAAATTGTTATAGAAAACAATTACATCAGCTGAAAAAGTTGGAATATGGATGGTAGACTAGGTAAAAGCAGTATCAACTTCCAATTTACTCAATTTGAAAACTTACTGTAGTTATCTATGAGACTATCCCAATCCTTAGGAAATATACGCTGAAGTATTTAGGGATAAAGGGCCATGATGTATATAACTTACCTACAAATGGTTTAGAAAAATACTTGCATGTATGAAAGAGAGAGCAAGAGGACAAAATGAAGTCAAATGTTAACTGCAGGTAAATCTGAGTGATGGGAATCTTTTTACTGTTCGTATTCTTGAATTTTTTCTGTGCATTTAAAGTTATTACCAAACAAAAAGTTTTTAAAATATCAGAAAGCAAATTTGTTTCCTCTTCTACACCTTCCCCTCCAGGTACTGCTTTGCCATCCTACTGCCTGTTGTATCTGGAAAAAGGGGTCTTCACATCCCACTCCCCTCATGCCTCATTTCTTCCACGCAGACCACACTGCGTTAGCGTCTTCAGGCTGCTGCTTGCCCTCCGCGCTGCTGCCCCTGGATGTTTCTGGCCCCTCCTTCCACCTTGAGACATTCCTCTCCTGGCTCCACATATTCCCCTGGGAGCCCTCATGGCTCCCGGCACTCCCACACACCGTCTCAGGTCCTCATCTCTGCCCAGGATCCCTCTCAATTACAGAGCCTCATATCCACCTTGCCATCCACACTTTTGCCTAAATCAGAAATGGGCTACTTCCCTTGGCCACATCCAAAACAGCCCCTAGGACCGCTGATTCTATTGCCTAAGTAGTTCTGAAGCTCCCACCCCATCCCCCACCTCCTTCTTACTGCTAGGGCCTTAGTTTGAGCCTTCTAAATTCTCTTCTGCACGACTGCCATCGTTTCTAGACCTTCACTCTTATCCCTGCCCAATTCTTTCTCCAACCACTGTGAAGAATTTTTGTAAAATGCACACCTAGTCACCGGGCAGTGCCAAGTTCTCCCAGGCTACTTACTGTGGCACCTAAAGCCTTCTGCACCAGCCGCCTGTGCAACTGTCAACCCTCACTGCCACTCCACTCACTGATTCTCAGCCTGATCTGTCCTCCTTTGTTTCTTTGACAAGTGGATTATTAGTTTTCTTCCTGTCCTCTGGGATTCCATGTTAGACTGGCTGCTGACTGGCCTGGTCTGCCTAAAATCAGACACTTTGCCACTTACCTCTCTAACCTAGGTGAAGGCCAGGGGCCTCCCTGTTCTGGCTCTGCTTAAACCCCTCTGTTTGGGTTGGGGCGCATGATGTCCCGTCACCTGATGTAGTTCATCCAATCTTCTTCTTGAGTGAAATCAAAATGGATTAACATAAACATGCATCTTCAATGAAAATAGATGGCTTGAAATGAAATCTATGTTAATCAATACTAAGATCCATCAAAAACACAGGCAGAAAAGCACCAAGACAGCACTAGAGTAAATGCTGCTAAAACATAAAGACAATACAAAGAATGTAACACATAAGGATAATTAAGTTATCCTTATAAACAATACTGGAGATGCATTCCAGGGTATCAGTTATTTCTGAGGCTAAGTGTTGCCCAAGGAACTTAAGACTATTATCTGCATCCTGTTTGTTTTCCAGGCCCCGGGCTATTCCTATCCAAAGACATGGATATGACAAGGCCCTGCCATCAAGGTGCCTGCAGACTAGTAGGAGAGTCTGGTAGGAAAATAACCATATGATAAAAATGACAGAGGTGGCCGGGCACGGTGGTTCACGCCTGTAATCCCAGCACTTTGGGAGGCTGAGGCAGGCAGATCATGAGATCAGGAGATCGAGACCATCCTGGCTAACACCGTGAAACCCCATCTCTACTAAAAATACAAAAAATTGGCCGGGCATGGTGGTGGGCGCCTGTAGCTCCAGCTACTAGGGATGCTGAGGCAGGAGAATGGCATGAACCTGGGAGGCGAGCCTGCAGTGAGCTGAGATCGTGCCACTGCACTCCAGCCTGGGTGACAGGGCAAGACTATGTCTCAAAAAAAAAAAAAAAAAAAAAAATGCAAATACAGGACATGGAGGGTGGGAAAGGGGGGATGGACTACAGGAATAGCTTCAGGAAGAGAAGAGTGCCAAGGGAAGAGCAGGTACAGAGGAACTGGTGTTCACCGCCCTGAAGACATCTGGGGCAGGCAAAGGGAAAATCAGACAGGTAGGCAAAGACAAGGGCTGCAACCATAAGGAGTCCAGACTTGATCCTCGGGAGCTTCGGGCAAAGGAGTAGCAAACTTGAATATGCGTTTTGGAAAAATTACTTATTTTATTAAACTGGAGTTGGCAAACATTTTCTGTAAGAACCAGGTAGCATATATTTTAGGCTTTGTGGGCCACACAGAACTGCTGAGTACTATTTTTGTTTAAGCATTCCTTTAAAAGTGTAAAAATCATTCTTAGTTTGTAGGCCATACAAAAACAGTCCACAAGCCCAGCAGTGTGCCCACCTCTGTTAGATAATATCAAGGAATCAGAGCTAATTTAGGCTGGTATAATAACGGCATTGTGGCTACGTTAGAACTTTTTTTTTTTGTTGTTTTTTTGAGACTGAGTCTTGCTCTGTTGCCCAGGCTGGAGTGCAATGGCACGTCTCAGCTCACTGCAGCCTCCACCACCCAGGTTCAAGCGATTCTCCTGCCTCAGCCTCCCGAGTAGCTGGGATTACAGGTATGTGCCACCATGCTCAGCTAATTTTTATATTTTTAGTAGAGATGGGGTTTTGCCATGTTGGCAGGCCTGTCTCCAACGCCTGACCGCAGGGGATCCACCCGTCTCAGCCTCCCAAAGTGCTGGGATTACAGGCGTGAACCACCGCACCCAGACCTTTCTTTTTTTTAAATTCAGACTGAAGTCTGCAGTGAAATGGCATGAAATCTGGAATTTAAACTATTTCAATCAGGAAAAACTAAAAAGGGAAAAGTTAAACAGCAGAATCCTGATAATTGCTGAATCCAAGTGATGGGTATATGAAAGTTCATAAGAAAAAAACTTTAGGCCGGGCACAGTGGCTCACGCCTATAATCCCAGCTCTTTCGGAGGCCGAGGCAGGTGGGTCACCTGAGGTCAGGAGTTTGAGACCAGCCTGGCCAACATGGTGAAACCCCGTCTCTACTAAAAAAAAAAAAAAAAAAAAAAAAAAAAAATTAGCTGGGCATGGTGGTGGGCACCTGTAATCCCAGCTACTTGGGAGGCTGAAGCAGGAGAATTGCCTGAATCCAGAAGGTGGAGGTTGCAGTAAGCTGAGATTGTGCCATTGCACTTCAGCCTGGGCAAGAAGAGTGAAACTCTTGTCTCAAAAAAAAAAAAAAAAAAAGAAAAGAAAAGAAAAGAAAAAAAAGAAAAATATTTTAAAAAGATCAGGCAAGGTGCAGTGGTTCATGCCTGTAATCTCAGCACTTTGGGAGGCTGAGGCAGACAGATCACTTGAGGCTAGGAGTTCAAAACCAGCCTGGCCAATGAGGTGAATCCGTCTCTACTAAAAATACAAAAGTTAGCCAGATGTGGTGGTGCACAGCTGTAGTTCCAGCTACTCGACTTGGGAGGCTGAGGCACAAGAATCGCTTGAACCTGGGAGGCAGAGGTTGCAGTGAGCCAAGATAGCGCCATTGCACTCCAGCCTCGGTGACAGAGCAAGACTCTGTCTCAAAAAAAAAGAAAGATCACTCACACTAGTTGCAGTGGGAGAATGGATTGAGGCAAGACAGGACTGAGTCCTGGAGTTCCAGGAGTAAGTCACTATAGTCCAATCAAGACTGATTTGGTAGCTAAGTCATGTGTCCCTGATGACACAAGTAAGGAATTACCCCCAAAACACAACTCTTCAATATAAAGACCCAGAAACTCCTGAATTTCTTAAAAGTTCTAAAGGCTGAATGGACAAGCCCTTTCTAACCAGTTTTCAACACACAGCATGAGTCTAATAGCCTGGTTACATCAGTCAAAAGCGTCAGACATAGAACGCCACCCACTCCTTCCAAACTACATACGACCAACAACCTCTGGGCACTCTTCCATGCTTCTTGTTCATGCTTTATCGCCAAGGCCTAGAAAAGTGAATGCAAACAGTTAAGAACCGGCCCTACATTCTTGCTGTCTCTGCCTCCGAGACTCAGGAGCCACTTTTCAAGAGCCGAGACAACTCGTAAGAGAGGAGCCGTGACCTACTCTGGCCGAAAACCCCTTCCTATTAACAGACTGTAACTAGCCCGGAACGACTTTCAATTTGCAGAGTCCAACCATATTCCACAAGACAATCTACCACCTCAAGGTTCACGCGTGGATTCTACACCTTAAATCCTTGGATACTGTCTTTGATTTGGAGATGAGCAAAGAAAGGAAACAAGACAAGAGAAAGTGACAAAATGCTTACCAACCCAGAACAAAGAGTACCTAGGAGGGGCAAAATGTACAAAGGAAAGATGGGACTAAGGAACAGAGAAGTGATATGCAGATGAGAAGAGAATATGGTTTGTGTTCTAGCTACTGTTGCATTTGTCTTATGAATATTAGGAATGTATATGATTAACGTGAGTTGGTTCTATTGCTTAAATATAGAAATAAGAATGAAAGGTGATTTTTCCTTAAAGTAAAAAACTGAAATAGAACATTCTCATACCAAGTAGTGGAGAAGAGATTTCTAGTTGTCGTAGCGGAGGAGGTGAGCAAAGGCGATACTAAAAGGGAGGCTGATTTTCTGAATCAAACCCGGCAGGGACTGGCTTGGAGTCATTGACACAATTAGTCTATTAGGCTAGTGTAACACTAAATATAGGGACAAGTCTCAGAAGGGAAGGACTACTTACGTCTTATTTGTTCTTTAAACACTCTACATCAGTGATTTTGATAATGACTTGTCATATGTAACAATCTGCCAATAACTGGTTGAGTTAATGTAAAAAAATAATTTTCTAACGGCTGTTTAGTTTCTTCTGTAAAAATCCCTACCCTAATACACTGTATTGAGTATACCACTGTTTGAAGTAACAACAAATTGGAGACAACCCAAATGCCCCCGAATAGATCTAAAAAAGGACAGAACATCGAAAACATCCAAACAATGGCCCATCCAATACTTACCACAGCTCTGTAAAACAAAACGAAACAAAACACAACTTCTGTGTTCTGACATGTAGAGACCGGTAAGATAAAGTGAAAGAATCAAGGAGTTAGAAGGATTTCTATCACCTGTGTGAAAAAAGGGGGAACTAACTAGTTATATTTGCCAGTATTTGCAGAAATTCGGAAAAGATACAAAGGAACAAAAGTGGTTACCTAAGAGGGTAGGGCCTAGGAAGATACCCAAGCGGGATGGGAAGAAATCTTTCACTGGTAACTTTTTATATTTTTAATATCCCAGCCATATGAATGTATTACATATTTCATGTTATTATTTTTTTCAAGCCTTGAGCTTTCACAAAGAAATGCTCCTGCTGGCCAACTACTTTAAATGTCTTAGAGCAGCACACCCAGCCCTAGCATTCCCCAGTGATCTTTTCCGTCCCACCCCTGGGTTCCCGCAGGCTGTCTCCTGGGTCCTGGGTCTAAGAAACTCTTCGACCTTCCTCTCCCTACCTAGTTAACTCCTTTTCTGCTTGCAGGAACACGCGGCAGGTCGCCTCCTCCCGGTGCACCCGTCTGTATGCAGGTGCGCTTCCCCACATGAGGGCTAGGACGCGCCTCCGGGGTCTCTATTCACACCTGCAGCAGGAGCTTATCATCATCACTCACCGACCAAAAAAAAAAAAGAAAAAAAGGTGGGGGGGTGGGGCGGAGGGGAAGAAGGTCGAATCACATCGCCCCTAGAGGTCTCTCTGCCCTCGCAATCGCTCTCAAGTCCTAGAGTACCAAACTTAACTGCAGAGGGAGCACGAAATGGTGGTATTTTGAAGCGCTAATTTTTAGGGATCCCCTCCCATCCAAAACAGGGATGAATAGTTGAGGAACACCGGAGCGGGGCCCTGGCCCTTCTCGGAACATTGAGCAGACCTAACATGACGCTGGTCCGTTCAAACGTCGCAGTTGTGGCCCACATAGAGCCCAGTCTGTTCCAGGGGCGCGCCCTGCACCCCTCTGCCTGCCCGAGGTCTTCCCTCCCCTCCGCTCCCCAGAAACGCACCCACTGAGACATGTGCGGGGAGGGGGCACGCTTACTCCCACATCCCGCCCGAGACCCGCGGAGCAGCCAAGACCCGGCCAAAAAGGGAAGGGCGTGGCAGGCAAGGGCCGGGGGCGGGAGCGCGGGCGGCCGCGGACTCACGTACTGGCTGTGGCGGCGCCGCGGGAACCCGGCCGCCAGCGGGACAAAAGCGCGGACCGCACGGCCGGAAGAACCCGCGCCGGCCCCGGGGCACTTCCGCGCCCTCTCTGGGACGCTGGAGGACTGACTCGATGGTCCGGGCCGACGGCGCCGGCGGGAGGGAGGGGAGCGCCTCCTCGGCTATTTATTGAGGACCAGCTGCAGGGCGCGCGCTCCAGGCGCGGCCAGGAGGCCGTGGGCGGGGCTTCCTGTTTCCGTGCCCATTAGCTTCTGGGGTGGGCTGGGGGAGGGGCACAGGTAATAAAGTAAATACCGGCCTACCTGGTTCCTGAACACGTGATTCGTTGCCAGGTGTGGGTGCGGGGACGTTCCCGGAAGTGGGGGCCTGGCGGGAAATGGGGGAATCCGGGAGGGGCGCAGGACAGCGCTGGGCTGGGGACCCATTGCCTTCTCAGCTGGTTGGGGGCTGGCCCGAGAGCACCAGCCCTTCCTGGTCGTCAGCACCAGAAGCGCCCCCGGTTAGGCACTGGGGATGCGGAGTGGGAGCGCGCCCCTGGAGCCGTCCCTGGGACCGGGCCACGCTCCCACCCGGGGCGCCAGCTTGGCAGCGACCTGGCCCCCTGCCCACCCCACCGCCGGTGTCGGCTTCCAAACCCAGGGCCTAAAATGACTTTGAAGACCTTTTTTTTAAAAAATTAATTTTTGTGGGTACATAGTAGGTGTCCCTATTTGTCGAGTACGTGAGATATCTTGATACAGACAGGAATGCAATGCGTAATAATCATATCAGGGTTAATGGCGTGTCCATCACTTCAAGCATTTATCCTTTGTGTTACAAGCAATCAAATTATATTCTTATTTTTAAATATGCAACTAAGTTATTGGCTATAGTCAGCCTTTTTTAAAAACAGCAACATTAAATATTTTTCATATTAAGTTTAAATAATTGCAAAGGGTATATTTTTGGCATGCTGTTAATATTAAGAACAAAATTGCTTTATTCTTTCAAGTGTATCCAGTGGAATCTAAATCCCTGAAGATTTGGTATTATCCACTTTTAACAGTCATAAGTTTTACATCTTTTAGGGTTTTTTCCTTGAACTTTTATGTCCCTCACCGGCTTTTTATTCTACTATAAAAATATTTTCATTCTATGTGCCTCATTGAATTTTATCCTAGTGTAAAATAGTTCTATGCATTGTTTTATTGTTTATTGTTTATCCTAGCGTATATGTCCGTAACGAAAGTAGATTACATTTTTTCTTAGTGTTATTTTCTGGATTATTAGCAAAATTATATAAATATTTCAAAATGTTTACTGTTAATTCTTAGACAAAAAGTGAAGTGCTTTGGAAGCACAACTTGTAATGAGATGGATTTTGTTTTACAGCTCAAATTATTTATATTATTTGAATGAATTTTACATATTGCTGGGGTGAGCCGGTGTTTGGCATCAGCTCGACGCCTATTTTTCATTTTTATACATGTGGGTGCTGAGACACTGTGTTCACTCAAGTAGAGGGAATGGGCGTTTCATTGTAGCAATAAGACCCTTGACGGCATTTGGGCTTCACGCCACAACCCCACCCACCTCGAAGAACGTCTGGGCTTCGCTGCTGTTAGCAGGCAGCAGCGACTCCTAAGGAGGAGCAGAGCCCCAGGCCCAGGTCTGCAGCTTTAGGTGAAAGCCCCAGAGCGAGCAGAGGATTGGGAGTGGATTCCCCTAGAGCTGCCCCCAAAGGATAGTGAGACACATGCAGCTGTTGAGCACTTGAAATGTGGGTAGTGCTGCTGAGGATCTGAATTTTTAATTACATTTAATGTAAATAGCCACGTGTGGCGAATGGCCACCTTACTGGATAGCACAGCTCTAGAAGGAGCTTCGGGTGGTCCTCACAGGCCTCCAGAATTAAAGCTGCCCTTAAAGGTTCATGGTAGGCAAAGACTGGGTTTTTACCTCTAGGCAGCAAGATAGAAAAATATTCATATCCGGGTTGGAACACTTCGCTCAATGAAAGGTGGTGTGTGTGTGGAAGGGATTATGGGAAACCCACATAAATCATCTTGAGTCAGATGCTTTTTATTTTATCTTATTATTTATTTGTTTTGAGACAAGCTCTCACTTTGTTGCCCAGGCTGGAGTCGGGGTGGCATGATTATGGCTCCCTGCAGCCTCGATCTCCCAGGTTCAAGGGATCCTCCCACCACAGCCTCCCAACTAGCTGGGACTACAAGTGCATGCCACAACAGCCCCACTAATTTTTGTCTTTTTTGTAGAGATGGGGCCTCACTATGTTGCCCAGGCTGGCCTTGAACTGCTGGGCTCAAGTGATCCGTCTGTCTTGGTCTCCAAAAGTGTTAGAATTCAGGCGTGAGCCACCGTGCCTGTCGGATCCTTTTGATTTTAGATGACTTTTCCTCCTTGAGCCTTATTATATTGCAGGCACCTTTCATTTGGCCTGTGTCTACATAGCACACACAGACAACAGACACAGACACAGACACAGACACAGACACAGACACAGACACATGCTTGCCTTTCTAACACTTTTAGAGATATCTACACATCAGAGCTGAGTTCTGTAAGGTAGTCACTATTCACATGTAGCTTATGGTAGTCTGAATTGAGATGTGCTGTAAATGTAAAATCCACACCACATTTCTAAGACTTAGGAAAAGAAAATGTAAACTATCTTATTAATAATTTTTAATGTTGATTACATGCTGAAATAATATTTTGACTATATTGGGGTAGATCAAATACATGGTTGCAATGAATTTTACCTGTTTCTTTTTACTTTAAATGCATCTAGAAGATCAGAAGTCACATACATGGCTCAGAGTACATTTCCATTGAACAGCACTGCTCTAGGAGGCCAATAGGTGCAGCAGTGAGGTTGTCTGGGTTTGCTCTTGCTTTGCCGGCTCATCTACCTCCCTTTGGAGTGGTTTAAGTACAAATTAATGTTGAGCTAAGCCCATAGGGCTTAATTCCAACTCTGTGTTTAGCCATTGAATTTGGTCACAGATTTATTTGTTTTTGTTTTTTTTAGAGACAGCGTCTTGCTCTGTCACCCAGGATGGAGCGCAGTGGTGTGATCACATAGCTCACTGCAACCTCAGTCTCCTGGGCTCAAGCAATCTTCCTGCTCCAGCCTCCTGAGTAGCTAGGACTATAGGTGTGAACCACTAGATCCAGATTAAATTTTTTTTTTTGTTTTGTAGATGGAGTCTCACTCTGTCGTCCAGGCTGGAGTACAGTGGCACGACCTCGACTCACTGCAACCTCTGCTTCCCAGGTTCAAGCGATTCTCCTGTCTCAGCCTCCCACGTAGCTGGGATTACAGGCACACGCCACCACACCAGGCTCATTTTTGTATTTTGGTAGAGACAAGATTTCACCATGTTGGCCAGGCTGGTCTCAAACTCCTGACCTCAGGTGATCCGCCCACCTTGGCCTCCCAAAGTGCTGGGATTACAGTCGTGAGCCACTGCTCCCGGCCTCAGATTAATTTTTTAATTTTTTTGGAGTGGTAGGATCTTGCTGTGTTGACCAGGCTGGTCTCAAATTACTGGGCCTCAAGTGATCCTCCCACCTTGGCTTCCAAAAGTACTGAGATTACAGGTGTGAACCACCATGCCCAATGGCAAATTTATTTTAAAATAAAATCTCTCCTCCCACTGTACCATAATATCAGTTCATTATGTTAAATCTGGAAAACAGAAAAATTATTCTTAATTTAGTAAACTAGTTTTTGCTCTTGTTGCCCAGACTGGAATGCAGTGGCACGATCTCAGCTCACTGCAACCTCCCCCTCCCAGGTTCAAGGGATTTTCCTGCCTCAGCCTCCTGAGTAGCTGGGATTACAGGCGCACACCACCATGCCCAGCTAAGTTTTTGTATTTTTAGTAGAGATGGGGTTTCATCATGTTGGCCAGGCTGGTCTCAAACTCCTGACCTTGGGTGACTTACCTACCTCGGCCTCCCAAAGTGCTGGGATTACAGGCGTGAGCCACCGTGCCCGGCCTAAACTTTCCTTTTTAAAAAAAAAATAGAGACAAGGTCTTACTATGTTGCCCAGGCTGGTCTTGAACTACTGAGCTCAAATGATCCCCCCCTGCCTCAGCCTCCCAAAGTGCTGGGATTACAAGCATGTGCCACCACACCCAGCCCATAATTTAGTAAATTTTCTTACTTAGTAAACTTTAGTAAACTTAGTAAACTTACTTAGTAAACTTAATAAACTTTTTTCTATCACCAATTTGTGAGTGTTTTTCAGATAGTGTCATAATCATACTATATCTGTATTTTTATATAGCATTTTTACAAATAATATTATACATTAGCATTTTTCATGTTTTTACTCTTTGTCATATTCCATTAAACTACAGTCTCCTTAACTATTCTGTATAACTCACAGAGGTTTTTTCTAAGTATGTCTTTTTTAAAAAATAACTCAGTGCTGTTTTAGATAGTAGCGTGCAGAACGCGTTCATCGTACTTTCCTTGGAATAATTGACAAGAAGAGGAATCACTGGTTCAACAGACAGAACATTTTTAAGAGTCTTAAAATAAGAACAATAGGGAATTAGAAACACTAATAAGCTTAATGGTAAACACTGGAAACAATCAGAGTAAAGAACTAGACAAGGTTGTTACTCATCAGTACTATTATTTCCCATTGCAGCTGGATTAAACAAAGAAAAAAGAAGTCAGAATATAAACATTGGAAAGCAGAGGTGTAATTGTCTTATTTGCAGATATGATTTCATTTTTGGAAAACTCACGAGAATTAACTTGAAAAAACTAGAATAAACGAGAATGCTGTAAGGTGTGTTTTCAAAATTAACGTATAGAAATCAAGTTTCCTTATATAGAAACTACAGTTGGAATAATGGAAGGAAAGACTACATTTACAATAGAAACAAACAAAAGACCCAGGAATTCATGACTCACGTGCAAGACCCATATGAAGAAAATTTACAGTGCTCCTGGGGACACAGAGTATGAACTAAAGTTATGGAAAGATTCTTGGATGTTCCATTCACATGAATGGAAACACGTGACATCAGAACAGTCATTTCTTGTAAAGTATGATTGTCATGATCCTGATAAAAGCTAGCAATAGAATCTCCTTTGGCAACCCACAACTGATTCTAAAGTTCACATGGACAAATTAACAGACTCTTGCTTGTTTCTAGCTAGAAAATGCCTATAAAAATATGAATGACGCAAGGCACGATTAAGGCACGTTAATAATTAAGCTGGTATAATTCTGAGACATACATATAAAGTCTAGAAATAGACCTAAACAGTCATGGGTATTGGGCATCTGGTAAAGCTAGCATTTCAAACTAGTGGCAAAGACAGAACAGGGACAGCTGGGAAGCATTGGGGAAAAAATGAAGTTGGATTCAAACCACAGCCCTTACACCAGGATGAATGCCAGGTGTGTCTAAGACTGAAATGTGAAATGCACACACACCAACCATCATGGCAGCTGCTCCCACTTCCATAAAATTTTACAAAGAAAAAAAAAACTGCAGGAGATTGCTTTGCTCATATTGGACTGAGGGAGGGTTTTTGTTTTCTTTCTTTCCTTTTTACTATAACGCAAAATCCAAAAACTGTAAAAGTAAAGATAGAGCAATTCAAACACATAGAAATAAAATACTTCCGTGTGGCAAAACCACTACAAGTAAAAAAATCAAATGACTAACTGGGAAAAAATATTTGCATGTTATATCACAAAGGGCAAATTTCCCTGATACACAGAGCTTCTCCAAAATTGAAAACCTGAACAACCCAGTGGAAAAATGGGCTCACAGAAAAGCTTATACAAATGATTCAAAATAAAAAAGAATGCAAGCCCAAACTACATGGAAATACAATTTTTCTCTTATTAGAATGGCAAAGATCCTGAGTTTGATCCACGCTGTGGTGGTGACAGCATGGTGGGGAAAGCACTCTTCCCCGCTGGTGGGGTGTTGACGGACCCCACCTCCAGGGAAGGCACCATGCGGTGTGGATGGACGTGCACGTACTCTTTGCCGCAGCAATTCTCCTCTACGAGTCTACCCTGCTGGTATAGTCACACACTCATGAAATGGTGTGTGAAAAGGTTATTCACAATAGCGTGTCTAAAGTAAAAGATGGAGAAAACCTAAAGGTCCAAACTAAAGACATGATTACATAAATTATTGTACATTCACGTGTATTAGTTTTCCAGGGCTGCTGTAAGAAAGTACCCCACACAATGTGGCTTAAATAGAAACAAGTTATTGTCTCACAGTTTTGGAGGCTAGATGTCTGAGATCAAGGTGTCAGCAAGTTTGGTTCCTTCTGAGGCTGTGAGGGGGAATCTGTTCCACGTTTTGTACCTAGCTGCTGGTGGTTTGATGGAAATCCTTGGTGTTCCTTTGGACTGAGACCACCACTTCTCCTGTTGTCCTTCCCAGCTTCTCCCCAACCTCCCCTTTTCCCTAGTTTATAAGACAGGAGAAAAGGGAGAAAGCACAAAGTTGGAAAGAAACAGAAGATAGCGAGACGACCTTGGCGCCACCACCCGGCCCTGGTGGTTATAATAATAATAATAATAATAATAATAATAGTAATAATAATAATAATTAACCCCTGACCAAAACTACTGGTGTTATCTGTAAATTCCAGACATTGTGTGAGAAAGCACGGTAAAACTTTTTGTTCTGTTAGCTGATGTGTGTAGCCCCCAGTCACGTTCCTCACGCTTACTTGATCTATGATGACCCTTTCACGTGAACCCCTTAGAGTTGTAAGCCCTTAAAAGGGCTAGGAGTTTCTTTTTCGGGGAGCTCCGCTCTTAAGACGTGAGTCTGCCGACGCTCCCGGCCGAGTAAAAACCTCTTCCTTCTTTAATCCGGTGTCTGAGGAGTTTTGTCTGTGACTCGTCCTGCTACACTTGGCTTGTGGACACAGCACCCAGTCTCTGCCTTTACCTTCACACAGCCTTCTCACTGCATGCAGGCCTGTGTGCAAATTTCTCCCTTTTTTAAGGAGACCAGTTATATTGGATTAGGGCCCTAAACTACTCACTCCAGCATGACCTCGACTTAAGTAAATACATCTGCAATGACTCTGTTTCCAAATAAGGTCACATTAGGAAGTATCTGGGGTTAGGACTTCAACATACGAATTTTGGGGGAACACAGTTCAACCCATAACAGCATGCAATGTACTACTTTCAGCCATAAAAAAGGAAGAGGGGCCTCTTTATAAAATGGTATGGGAAAATCTCCAAGATGTATGTGAAATAAAGAAATCAATGTGCCAAGCTATGTTATAATTTGCATAAGAAAGGGTGAAATGAATGTGTACATATTTGTGTATGTTCATAAAAATGTTCCTGAAAGTTCACACCAGAAACCACTAACCGGGGCTGTCGGTGAGGAGGCACCTGGCTGGCTGGAAGAGAAGGGTGGGAAGGAGAATTTTCAGTGCATATCGTCTTTATACTCCTGCATTTTGAACCACGAGAATATAGTATTTATTCAAAAATTATATGTAAACATAAATAATCCTAAATTGCATCAGATTGCTAAACTACTACTTCAAGAAGGAGTATTTCAATTTATAAAGCTTCCAACTATAAGTAAAAGCTCTTTACTCAGTCACCTCCCCAGGATTGGGTTGTGGCAGGTTTGTTTTTTCTCTAAATTTGTAGGCAGCAAATAGTGTCTGGTTGTTTAATTTTCTTTACCCTTCTATCATGTGTGTCACCCAATTGAGCCATCTCTCCCAGGGACTGCCTGTCCTGTCCTTAGATCAAGTCTTTCGGTACCTTTTGTAGAGTTTGTGTCCATTGTGGGAACACATTCTTTATTAAAGAAATTCACCTTTTGAATTGGCCATCAGTTGCTGTTCTCTTTCCTGCTTGCCCTTTAACACCAACAATTTCCTTTCATCTCTCAAGCTTTACATGGATGTGTAAAATCTGTGTGGCAGGTGGCGCTGTTGAGCTGGAAGGGACCGTGGGATGAATCTGGAGAAACCTGTTACCAGAGGCTCTTAAGGGATAACCCACAGTCCCTGGGAAAAGGTCTGGAAGGAACAAGCAGCCTCCTACTGTTCTCATTTCTGGGTCCTGTGGAAAGGGAGATGTCTGTGTCAGGAGTTCTGACTGACACTTACATCTAAAATGATAATCAACAACAGCGAGAAATTTTATGGGGCTTATTTTGTGCCAAGCACTCTTCTAAATGCTATATATATATAGATACATTGAATCTTCTCAACAGCCCTTTGATGAAGGCACTGTGTGTATATATATATATATATGCACATACATATACCTGTTCTACAGAAGGGGAAACAGAGAGGGAAAGCAAATTGTCCCAGGACACACAGCTGGTAGTTTTGAGGCTGTGATCTTTGACGTCTTTGAAATGCTGTGGCCTGGGCACCTGCTGGTTCAAGCCCAGCTGCTTGTTCCCCTCCTGTAGATATATTCATCTCTGGTTGTTGTTCACAAGCCACAGAGTGCCAAGACCAAGCAGGAGGCTGTTAGGACACCACCCTTACAAGCCTCTGCCAACTTGGCAGGAGGAGGAAATTTTTGTTTTAAAAGAGAGAGAACTGGATGTCCTCTTGTACACATGGATTAACTCACAGTTTCATAAGACCTTGGGAAAGGAGAAAATCAAAGGAGCTGTCTTTCCCTAATTTGGATGGAGAGTTCTTGAAAAATGGCACCTGCTCCAAGGTATTTTCTTGAATCTGTGTGGTGGGGCTCTGGGTTTCTTATGGGACTGGGCAGTTGTGTAATCTTTGGTCTCTGCTCCCTCATCTGGAATATAGGTAATAATAATACCTACTTCACAGAGTTGTGAAAATTAAATTAGCATATGTAAGGCACTTAGAACATACATATTGATATATTGAATCTTGTCAATAACCCATTGATGACAGCACTGCATACATCCCCATTTTACAGATGGGGGAACAGAAAGGGTAAGAAAACTGTCCCAGGACTCACAGCTGGGCAGTCTTGAGGCTCAGATCTTATGGCGCCATACAGTATGCACTATCTGAGTATTCATGATTGGTGTTGCTGTGGTCACACTCCCGGAGGTACCGTGTCTTCCTGAGGGGAGTGGATCACCTTTCTCTATCTCCCTGGGAAGCGGAAGATGTTGGGGTGGGATGTGAGGACTTGAAAAGTGCAGCCTTAGCTGGGTCAGTGGTTGACCCCTCCCTGTCTCTGGGTCTGGCTGTGTCGGAGTCCAGAGAAACACTGAGGGAGCAGGTCAGGAGATGGCAGGGAGTGCCCCGTAGGGGCCCCACGAGACTGCCCAGGGTCTGTGGGTGTGGAAGGTAGCCTGTGGCAGGTTATTCTCCGAACAGTAGCTCTTCTGAAGCATGATGGTCTGGTTGTGACTGGACTAAGGAAAAATTACAAGAAAGGCTTACGTTCATATCTGCCTGTGTGGTGGGCACCAGGGTCCCGAGAACTTTGGCAATAATCTTTCTGTACAAAGCACTGTTACTAAACTGGAGGTGACAGCAGTGTAGACACACACAATCTGGACTGGCCCTGGAGGACACATGGAATACCTCAAAGACCCAGCAATGCTAGAAAAGGGCAATGGTGTAGTCAGGATAGTTAGACGAGGTTGCAGTAACAAATACACCCTCCCTCCCGGTGGCCTAAGACAAGAAGGTTTATTTGTTCTTCACGTAAACTTCATTGTAAGTCAGTTTGCTCTCTTCTGTCTTGCAGCCATAATATCTGGAATGTGTGGCCTTCAGAATTGCCACTGTAGAGAAGAGAAGGCTGGAAGACCCCATGGGATGCTTTAAGGGCTAGGCCCAGAAGTGCAATTACGTCATTTACAACCACCTCTCTTTGGCCAGAACCAGGTCACACAGCTCCGTTCTAACTGCAAAGGAGGCCAGGGCTTAGAAGATCTCGTGGATATTTGGTGAATACTGGCAGTCTTGCCATAGTCAGGAAACTTCAAAAAGGGGAAAAGATGCCCTGTGGCCACACTCCACTCTGGCCCACAAGCTGGCATCATCCAATGACGTGGCTGATGTGGCCTCATTTGTTGCGTGGGCTGGCAAAACCCATATTCAGGTTATACAGGAATCCTTCATTAAAGTTTAGAGGTCCTTTCTCCTCCAAGGCCCAGTTCTGTTTTTTTTTTAAATTAATTTTAAAATATTTTTCCCTTTGATCTTTTAATTAATGAACTATTACCATATAACAAATTGCCCCCAAAACTCGGTGGCTTAAAACAACAAACATTTATTATCTCACAGTTTCTGTGGGCTAGGAATTTGAACGCATATTAACCGAGTGGCTCTGACTCAAGGTCTTTGACGAGGCTGTACTGAAGGTGTGGACTGGGGTTGCAGTCATTTGGAGAAATAGCCCAGTTGGAGTTGGAGGATTTGCTTCCAAATTGGCTCGTTCCCGTGGCTGCTGGTGGGAGGCCTCAGTTTCTCATAGTACAGGCCCCTCCACAGGCCTGCTTGAGTGTCCTCATGGCATGACAAGTGATCCAAGAGAGAGGGTGACACCGGACCATGGCGCTTTTTATGCCCTGGTCTCTGAAGGTGCACACCGTCGCTTTTGCCGTATGTTACTCTAGTAGAAGCAAATCACTAAGTCCAGCCCACACTCAAGGAAAGGACCCAAACTCCAACTCTTCAAAGCAGGAATATAAAAGAATTTCTGGAAATATTTTCAAACTACAACAATCTCCCTTGAATTTATTTTAGAACATGAGTTTCCGTTCCCTACGAAGAACTGATTGCCCCATTACCATTTACTCATTTAACTTCCCCATTGAACTAATTTATCGTATTAAATCATTATCTAGAAAAGGGCTTGTCATGGGCCACCTATTTAGTTACATTGACCTGTCTGGCTATTGTCATGTCCAAGTACATTTAATTTTTTCAGAGGTCATAAAACTTTAAGCCAGACCACAAGCTCCCTAGTAGCACAGCCTGTAGACATACAAGGGATTATACTATGTTGTATTAAGTGCAGGGTCTTAGCACACTATGAAGTGTACATATGAAGTTGTACTGCCCTTGAGGGCAGTAGCAACTCGACTGACAGAGGCTCTGCCCGAAGCCAGGCAGTGATCATGCTGAAGGTCAGGCCAACCAGGGTGTGTGTGTGTGTGTGTGTGTGGTGGGAGTGGGAGGGTGCTGGGGTACCAAGAATGGCAGCTGAACTGCATCTTTTGTTAGAGATCCGAAACTCTCAGCTTGCGGGACTTTACTTCACAGGCGTAAGCACAATCTGATGGAAAATTTGCATCCTGAAAACGTGATATTTCATCTGTATCTCATAGACATGGCACCTGGCACCGTCCCAGACAGGGCACATCATGGGGCACTTGGTTAGTGGATGGGTTGTCGGGTCAGGGAGGCGGCACAGGATCATCTGAGCGCATCCAGGACACCTGCCAGGACCAGCCCTGTGAGGCTTTCGACTGTGGCGGGGGGACCTGCTGTGCTGAATGGCTGGTTTGTCTCTGGCATTTGGGTAGAAAACAGAAGCCACCAAGGTGGATGCTCAGTTTCAAGACCTCCACCTGCCACTGGGGGAAGTTTCCATTCAGCTGTGGCCATGGGGTCCACAGCAAGACACCCTCCCACCCCACAAGACACAGAAAGAGGAAGAAGGCTGGTATACGGGAATTAAAATATAAAGCTCCAGGCATAATACAGAGAATCAGCTCCTGACAAAGTAAGCCAAGAGACTGTCTCTACACACGTGACTGAGTTAGGCTCGTCCCTGACCCAAAGCCGAAAGAGCAGGACTGGTTCGGGATTTCCGTTTGTCACCTGTGGCTGATGCTGTTGTCTGACTCCCCGGTAGCCATCCCCACTTCTCTTCTGTTTGACTAACAGAGCCCCAGAATTTTTCCGAGAAGCAACACGCCCAGACCAATCAGAATTGATGTAAGATGAACAAGCACAGCGACTCCCATTCTCCTTTCCCAGATACTCAATTTCCCTGCTTGCAGCTAAAGGAGGCCAGGTGACCTGTGTGGCCACTGAGATGTGTGGGGAACTCTGATATGAGCTTTGGGAAAGACTTTAAGATTAAAAAAGAAAACCAGGCCTGGCATGGTGGCTTACTTTGGGAGGCCAAGGCAGAAGGATCTCTTCAGCTCAGGAATTCAAGACCAGCCTGGGCAACATGGTGAAACCCCTTCTCTACCAAAAATACCAAAAAGAAAAAAAAAACAAATAGCCAAGCATGGTGGCAAGTGCCCGTGGTCCCAAATACTCGGGAAGTTGAGGTGGAAGAATCACTTGAGCCTGGGAGGTGAAGGTTGCAGTGAGCCAAGACTGCACCACTGCACTCCAGCCTGGGTGACAGAATCAGACCCTGTCTCTCAAAACAAAAGCAAAAACAAACAAAACAGCGCAGAGAAGAACTGGCTGGTACTGCCTCTTCCTGCGTCCTCCTATGTGATGCCTGGGCCTCCTCCAGTCTTGTCACCATGAAGCCACACCCAGGAGGCCCTAAAGGCACTGGCTGATGAGGGCGGAGTAGGAGACGGGTGTGATGGTTAATTTGGTGTCAACTTGATGGGCCAGATCTTTGGGCAACATCTTCTGGTGTTTCTGTGGGGTGTTTTGCATGAGATTGGGGGGACTGAGGAAATCAGATTGTTGCTCCTGATGTGGGTGGGCCTCATCCATTCAGACGAAGGTCTGAAAAGAACACAAAGGTTGATCTGCCAAGTAAGAGGGAACTCCCCCTGCCTAGCAGCCTTCAAACTAGGGCATTGGCTATTTCACTCAGCCTGCAGGCAGGAACTAAACCATCTGCTCTCCTGGATCTCCAGCTTGCTGACTCACCCTGTAGATCTTGAGGCTTGCTGCTTTTATAATTGCGTGAGCCAATTCCTTAAATAAATCAGTCTCTATCTCTGTATCTACTTGGTTCTCTTTCGCCAGAGAATCCTGACTAATACATGGTGTCAGCCTAGGTCTTCACTGACCCCACTGGTCTGGTTCACCAGCACTGACCTGCCTGAACTCCTGGCCTCAAGCGATCCTCCAGCTTCAGCCTCCCGAGTAGCTGGGACTACAGACTAAAATTCTAAGGAAGCAGGTAGATCCCCAAACAAACTGTTTTTTCCTGAAAACAGGAAAGTCACACCAACCAGTTGGAAAGACCTCAGTTTACCTGAGTCAGCATAATGAAGAAGTCCCCTCTGCTTTAACTTACAAGAAAATAACCTGAAGTAACCTGATATTAACCAATCTGATTTTTTTCTATTGTTCTGTTTCCTCGTTCCCACCTTACAAAGCCCAGAGTTCTGCTATTGCCCAGTGGGAGCCCTCCTTCTATTTTGAAGAATAGAGGCTTCCCTCATTCATAAAACCCAATTAGATCTTAAAAACAAATTTGTGTAATTTTGTCTTTTGACAGTACCTAAGAGTGTATCTGCCATAAACTTCTCAAGGAATTATGTTAGCTTCTGAGAAACAATGGCTTGCTGAAAACAGGGAGGCAGTGAGCATGAGAGTAATGTGGAAAAATCTCACGTGGAAAGAAAGAACAGGATAAAAAGCTGGATATGCTGTAGACAAGGTATCTATTTACAGAGACACACAGAAACTTCTGAACCTTTGGACAAAAAAGCGACGAAGAAATTTATCAAAGTGTTGAGCAGTTGCTTCTAGCTGGTAGGATTTAAATATTTTAGTCTGTTTGCTTTTTATATCTTTTATAAACAAAGCCCTCTTCACTCCTGTGTGGCTGGCACAGGAGAACCTATGTGGACTTAACACCCTCTTCGTATGCCTCCTTTCCCACCCTCCATTTTGTCTGACTACGAATTCAGCTTCCCAGGAACCAAGGAAAGCAGAAGGGAGATGCCTGTCTACGTGGAGAGTTCAGTCATGATACACAGGATTACCGGCTGTGACTGACTGAGCCAGCATATGTGTTGAGCAGTCAGCTGTGAGTCTGGGTAGCGTGAGTCTGGTAAGGCAGACAGACGGAATTTCTGCCTTCTTGTGGCAGAGTCCCTTGGCGGGGCTGGCAGGACTCAGAAACCGGGGAAGGCACATGCCAACATCCCCACTAACTAACTGAGGCCAGTCTCTGCTAGGAGCCTCCCGTGTCAAGTGTGGGGCTTACCACGTTACAGCTATCTCACTCAATCCCCAGGACAGCACTGTGAGGCCAGTGCTGTTGGCAGAAAGGCTGGGAGGTACAGAGCCGGGGAGTCCACATGTGACTGTGATGACCAGGAGCCCCTCACTAACAGCAGAGGTGTGGACTGGGGTGAAAAACAAAGACAAAACGTCCACAGGAGTGTTAACACTACAGAAATAAAAAGTGTTAGAAGAGGCCGGGTGAGGAGGCTCACACCTTTAATCCCAGCACTTTGGGAGGCTGAGGCAGGCAGATCACCTGAGGTCAGGAGTTTGAGACCAGCCTGACCAACGTGGGGAAACCCGGTCTCTACTAAAAAAATACAAAAATTAGCCAGGTGTGGTGGCACAGGCCTGTAGTCCCAGCTACTCGGGAGGCTGAGGCAGGAGAATTGCTTGAACTCAGGAGGTGGAGGTTGTAGTGAGCCGAGACTGCACCACTGCACTCCAGCCTGGGCAACAAGAGCAAAACTCTGTCCAAAAAAAAAAAAAAAAAAAAAAAAAGAAGAAAAAAGTGTTGGGAGGATGGACAGAAGCATCTGGGGAAGACTTTGCAGGTGAAAATGGCAGAACTCTCACTACATGACAACTTTGGTCAAGCTCTGAGAGACTCTACCAAACTCTAGCATGGCTTCTAACAGCATAAGGCCATGTCCCTCAGATAAAACCAGCGCTCCTTCAAGTGCCTGCCTGAGAAAGTTCAATGTGCCAGGGAATGACTATCTGTCTTAGCTAACATTCATCTGGTGATAGGCCCTTGGACTCCCTTACTATAAAAGGCTTACAATTTTAAATACAGTCGTGCATCATGTAATGGCAGGAATACGTTCTGAGAAATGTGTTGTCAGATGATTTCATCATTGTGTGAACATCATAGAGCGTGCTTACACAAACCGAGATGGCACAGCCGGCTACACACCCAGGCTGTATGACACAGCCTGTTGGTCCTGGGCGGCAAACCTGTACAGCATGTGACTGCACTGAATACTGTAGGCAATTGTGATATGATGGTGAGTATTTGTGTATCTAAACATATCCAAACATAGAAAAGACACAGTAAAAATATGATATAAAAGATTTTAAAATGGTACACCAATATAGGGCATTTACCATAAATGCAGCTGTGGCTACTGGCTGGTACAGTATTAGGTGTACCTGAAGTATTGGCTGATGCCTGCCTCTCTGCCTCTGAGGTTTTTCTGGAACAAACGCCACTCTAGTCAGCTGGCAGTGATGAAGCCCAGACATTCAGCAAATTTTAAAGGGGTATGGGATCTTGCCTGCCACTGGAGCAGGTCAGGAGGCTCAAACTATGGCTACTGACCTGGATTAAGAGGCTTTGGGGGTAAGCCTCATGCTTGGTTTTATTGTTGGGGGCCAAATGTTAGGGAACAAGGCAGAATCCTATGTTCACTTCCATCTCTCCCCCAAGTGGATGGTATCTCTCTCTGTGCTATGATACCTGCAGTTGGGGGAGAAGTGATTCAGGTAATTAAAACTGTCCTTTCTACCCTCTCCAATGCATCTTTTTTTATTATGTTACAACCACATACTCTGATCTCTCACCTGGTCTCCTTAGCTCTCATGAAGGTATTCATGTATGTTGCTAGTCATTCTAAGTGATGTTTCTGCAGTGAGACAACAGCTAAAGAGTTCTCTTCTGCCATCTTGCTCTGTCCTTCATCCTACTCTATGTTTCTTCAAAGATAAATTATGTGTATTTGAGGTTTACGACATGGCATTATGGGATGCATATAGATAGTAAAGTGGTACTCCAGTGAAGCAGATTAACATATTTATCATCTCAGATAGTTACTTTGTATTTTTGTAATAAGAGGAGCTAAAATATGCTTATTTAACAAGAATTCCTAATACAATACAATGTAACTACTTGACTTCTTATATTGTACATTAGACCTCCAGACACTGATTCTACATATCGCCTACTTTTTATCCTTTGATCTCCATCTCCGCATTTCCTCCGCCTCCCTCAGCCATGATAACCAGTTGGTTCTCTTTTTCTGTGTTTTTGAGATTAAATGAGATCATGTAATGTTTTTCTTTTTTGAATTTTTAATGGATTTTATTGGTGACGCTAGTGACTTGTTAATTAGCATGATGAATACTGGAAATTGGCTCTTTTTTTGAATAGAGTCACTCTCTGTTGCTCAGGCTGGAGTGTGGTGGCATGATCACAGCTCATTGTAACAAACTGGGTTCAAACAATCCTCCTGCCTCCTCTTCCTGAGTAGCTATGACTACATGATGTTATGGGACTACAGGCATGTGCCACTACACCTGGCTAATTAAAAAAAATTTTTTTTTCTAGAGACAGGGTCTTGCTATATTGCCCAGGCTGGTCTTGAACTCCTGGCCTCAAGCAATTCTCTTGCATCAGACTCCCAAAGTCCTGGGACTACAGGCCTGAGCCCCTGCACCCAGTCACATTTTCCTTTCTGTGTCTGGATTATTCAGTTAGCATAATGTCCTCCAGGTCCATACATGTTGTAACAAGTGGCAGGATCTTCTTTTCTAAGGCGGAAAAATATTCCATTATGTACATATATCATATTTATGTACTTGTCTTTCTATGGCATTTACATTGTTTCTATATTTTGACTTTTGTGAATAATGCTGCAATAAACATAAGAGTGCAAATATCTTTACAAGGTGGTAAAGAAGAGGGACTGCTGGGTGATATGGTGTATTAATCCATTCTCACGCTGCTAATAAAGACATAGCCGAGACTGGGTAATTTATAAAGGAAAGAGGTTTAATTGACTCGTAGTTCCACGGGGCTGGGGAGGCCTCAGGAAACTTACAATCATGGCAGAAGGGGAAGCAAACACATCCTTCTTTACATGGCGGCAGCAAGGAGAAGTGCCAAGCAAAAGGGGGAAAAGAAAAGCCCCTTTATAAAACCATCAGATCTTGTGAAAATTTACTTACTATCAGGAAAACAGCAGCATGGGGGTAACCACTCCCATGATTCAATTACCTCCCACCAGGTCCCTACCACGACATGTGGGGATTACAGGAACTACAGTTCAAGATAAGATTTGGGTGGGGACATAGCCAAACTATATCATATGGCATTTCCATTTTTAATTTTTTAGGAAGCTTTATTTATTTATTTATTTAGATAGGATCTCATTCTGTCACCCAGGCTGGAGTGCAGTGGCATGATTTCAGCTCACTGCAACCTCTGCCTCCCAGGCTCAAACGATCCTCCCACCTCAGCCTCCCAAGTAGCCGGGACCACAGGCATGCACCACCACACCCAGCTAATTTTCTGTATTTTTGGTAAAGATGGGGTTTTGCCATGTTGCCCAGGCTGGTCTCTAACTCCTGAGCTCAAGTGATCCACCTGCCTCGGCTTCCCAAAATGCCAGGATTACAGGTGTGAGCCACTGTGCCCAGCCAGGAACCTTTCTAATGTTTTCCATAATGGCTGTATCAACCTACACTCCCACCAAATATTGTGCAGGGATTCCCTGTTCTCCATACCCTTGCCAACATTTGTTATCTTTTGTCCTTTAGGTCCTAGCTATTCTAATATGGGTGAGGTGATATCTCGTAGTGGTTCTGATTTGCATTTGCCTTATGATTAGCGATGTTGATCACATTTTTATATCCCTGTTGGCCATTTTTGTGTGGCTTCTTTGGTGAAATGCCTATTCCAGTCCTTTGCCCATTTTTAATTGGGTTATTTTTCTGCTATTGTGTTTTAATTGTTCTTTATAAATTTTACCCTTTATCAGATATGTGGTTGCAATTGTTTTCTCAAAGTTTGTAGGTTGTCTTTTCTCTTTGTTGATTGTTTCCTTCGGTGTGCAGAAGCGTTTTAGTTTGAGGTGGTACCATTTATATATTTTCATTATTGTGCTTGAGTTTTTGAGGTGATACCCAAATTATTGTCAAGGCCAACGTTGAGGAGCTTTCCCTCTGTGTTCTCTTCTAGGAGTTGTATGGTGTCAGGTTTTATACTTATGTCTTTTATCCATTTTGGGTTGATTTTTGAGCATGGCGTAAGATAAGAATCTAATTGTATTCCTTTGCATGTGTAAATCCAGTTTTCCCAGCACCATTTATTGGAGAGGCTATCTCTTCCTCATTGTGTCCTCTTGTGCCATTGTCAAAAATTAGTTGACCATAGATGTTTGTATTTATTTGTGGGCTCTCTTCTCTGTTCCACTGGTCTGCATGTCTTTTTTTATACCAGCACAATGCTGTTTTTATTACTGTAGCTTTATAATACAATTTTAAATTAGGAAGTGTAAAGCCATCAGCTTTGTTTGTCTTTCTCAGTACTGCTTTTGCTATTTGGGTTATTTTGGCTCCATATAGGTTTTAGAATTGTTTTTTCTATTTCCATAAACAATGCCATTGGAATTTTGATAGAGATTGCATTAAATCTGTATATTGCTTTGAGTAGTGTGGACATTTTAACAATATTAATTCTTCCCATTCATCAACACAGAATATCTTTCAATTCATTTTTGTCTTCTTCAATTTCCTTCATCAATGTTTTAAAAATTTCTGAAGACAAATCTTTCATCACCTTGTTAAATTTATCCCCTTGTTAAATTTATTCCTAGGTATTTTTTGATGCTATCGTAATAGGATTTTTTCTTAATTTCTTTTTCAAATACTTGTTTGTTAGTCTATATAATTGCCACTGATTTTTATATGTTAATTGTGTATCCTAAAACTCTACTGAATTCATTTATTAGCTCTACTTTTTTTGTGTGTATAATCTTTGCAATTTTCTACACATAGGATCATGCTATCTGCAAATAGAGATAGTTTCACATCTTTTTTATTTGGATGCCTTTTATTTCTTTTTCTTGTTTGATTGGTCTTGCTAATATTTCTAGCGCTATTCTGAATAAAATTGGTGAGAGTGGGCATTTATGTCTTGTTCTGGATCATAGAGGAAAAGCTTTTAGTTTTACCCCATTGATTACAATGTTAGCTGTCGGCTTTTTTATAAATGACATTTATTAAGCAGAGGAATTTTAGTTTTTTCTATTATTATACTTTAAGTTCTAGGGTACATGTGTACAACGTGCAGGTTTATTACATAGGTATACACGTGCCATGTTGGTTTGCTGCACCCATCAACTCATCATTTACATTAGGTATTTCTCCTAATGCTATCCCTCTCCGAGCTCCCCCCACCCCCGACCGGCCCCATTGTGTGATGTTCCCCTCCCCGTGTCCATGTGTTCTCATTGTTCAACTCCAACCTATGAGTGAGAACATGCAGTGTTTGGTTTTCTGTCTTGTGATAGTTTGCTTAGAATGATGGTTTCCAGCTTCATCCATGTCCCTGCAAAGGACATGAACTCATCCTTTTTTATGGCTGCATAGTATTCCATGATGTATATGTGCCACATTTTCTTAATCCAGTCTATCATTATTGGACATTTGGGTTGGTTCCAAGTCTTTGCTATTGTGAATAGTGTCGCAGTAAACATACGTGTGCATGTGTCTTTATAGCAGCATGTTTTATAATCCTTTGGGTATGTGCCCAGTAATGGGATGGCTGGGTCAAATGGTATTTCTAGTTCAAATCTTGCTGACTTTTTAAAATGTTATTATTACTATTATTATTATTATTATTAGTTTGAGATGGAGTCTCACTCTGTCAACCAGGCTGGAGTGCAGTGGCACGATTTCGGCTCACTGCAACCTCCACCTCTCAGATTCAAGCGATTTTCCTGCCTCAGCCTTTTTGGGGAGAGTCATGTTTCTTTGCTTTTTCATGTTTCTTGTGTCCCTGTGTTGATATATGTGCATCTGGTAGAGCATTTGCCTCTCCTAACTTATAAAGTAGCTTTTCTAAGAAAAAACTTCCACTTGTTGATAGGTCCTCCGGTGCTGAGTAGGGTGTATTGGCTCTGCTTCTGGCTGGCGCAGTAGCGTAGTCTCTGTGAAGCTTCTCAGCTATAACCAATGTCAGTGATAAGTGGATGCCTCAGTGGCCCGTACTGCAGTAATTTGTGGCAGTGGTGGTAGCAAAGTAGATTACACTGAGCTCAGGCACCAAGAGAGCACAACTACTCCACCAGCTCAGGTACAGCTTCCCTCGGGTGGGATGCAGGGCTGGTTTATGTGCTGAGGGAGTAAGACCAGTGTTCTGGCTTGGGCATAGCTTTTCTGGAGGTGGGGCACCAGGCCGCTTTATGTGCCAAGGGAGCACAGCTGCTCCACCATCTCAGACATTGCTTTCCTGGGGCTGAGTCTGGGGCCCCCAGTTAGTGTGCACGCAAGGGGGTATTGTTGCCATTCTATTGCACATGGCTTCTCTGGGGGCAAGGTGCTTGGCTCATGCTTGAGAGGGTACAACTGCTTCACCAGGCCAGGCTTGGCTTCCTTGCTGGGTTGGACTGTTTGGCCCTTGGGGGCCAGAGCACCCTGTAGGTTCAGAAGCCTGGGTCATGACCGTTCCACTGGGCCTAGGCCTAGGCTTCGAATGGCCATGGGTGGGGACATAGCTGCCACTGGAATGGAGAGGATAGAGTGCCTTCTCGGCAGCTTCATAAAAAGGTATTTTGGTCTATATATCCTTGGTAAATCTGTATTTCTGAGACAGCATGAGATCAATAATTTTCTATTCTACTCTCTTGTTTACAACATTCAACAACTCATTTCCTTTTTTTTATCACAGAGTAATATTCCATTGTATAGATGTACCATAGTTTGTGTATACATTCTATGTATCATTATTGAATGATATCTGGTTGCAAACATTTTTGGCAATTATGAATAAAGCTGCTATAAACATTCATGTGCAATTTTTCATGTGGACATATGTTTTCAAGTCATTTAGGTGAATAAAAAGCAGTGCAGTTGCTGGATTAGGTGATAAAAGTATGTTTAATTTTGCAGGAAATTGCTGAACTGTCTTCTAGAACGACCGTACCGTCTTGCATTCCTGTCAGCAATCAGTGAGAATTCCTGTTGCTCCGCATCCTCACCAGCATTTGGTGTTGTCAGTGTTCTAGATTTTAGACTAAATGCAGTGTTTTCGTTTTGTCCTATTCTAGATGCTAACTTTTATTGTGATTTGGTCTCGTGAGTTGTTTTAAATTGTTACATAAGAATTTCTTAGTGTATAGAGTTTCCTATGTTTTTGAATTACTTTTTAATTTTAATTGCATTATGATTAGAGCATGTTTATTTTGGTGGTTATCTGTGGAAATTTTCATTCTGATCTAGTTAAGTGGTGACTTTGTGAGTTTCCGTGTGCTTAAAAAGACTGCAAATCTCTCATTGTGGCTGCCCTGGAACTTAGTTTATATAATAAATAAGTTTCCTCATGTCTGAACCTGCCCAGGCACCTTTCCCAATGTAGCAGATGTTTAACACTAAGGATCTGTTTTGTTCTGGAAAGTTATTTTTATCTGGCCTCATGATTACAGTCCTGGCCCTGAACTTCAGACAATGGAGGGGTAAGCAAAATGACCTCAGACTGTGCCAGGAAATGTCAAGTCACCTGCTGTAGGCTACTACTAATGCAGCATGGCCTATTTACTTGGACACCAAACTATCCAGTGCTAACATGAGGTTCTTTCAGGACTAGATCCCATGGCCATACAGCCCTGCCTGCCAGATTGGACGTGAAAAGTATTTCCGCATCTGACATTCCTGTTTCACCCACACAGGGCATCGTTTTGCCCAGGACAAAGTTCACCTCCAATCTTATCCACACTATTTCTATCTTTGCTTCCTTGATAAGATATAGACATTTATGCAGTGGTTCAAAGTCTAGAGCCCGTACACTTCTGGCACATGACAGCCGTGTCTCGACGGAGTAGACTCTCAGAACAGCGCAGCTTGCCCTCCGCTCACGCAGAGCCTCTCCGTGGCTTCCGCACCTTGAGCATTAGGCCAGTTCTCCTCTTCTCTCTGATCCATCCGTCACCTCTCCTGTCATCCGTTTCCATGCCGTGAGGTCCGTTCACAGAACACATCCATGGCTCTCATGCTCAGTTTGGTTCTGAGTCTCCTCAAGCTGGGATCAGGTAAGACTCATCTTTGTTTCCTCCTTACTAACTAACAGTTTGAGTTCTTTAGCTACAATGGTTGCCGCATAATGGAATGAAGGCATCTTTGTCATTTCCATTCCTTTGGCTTCTCCTAGCCTCAGCCTGGGGAAGGATCAGGCGCTGTGGAAACAATTATAGTAGCCCCCAAATAATGGAAACACGGGTGTTGAAGACGCACCGTGATCGTAGACGGGGACACACCCAACGTGTTAAGGTGAATAAATTCAGTGTTTGTCCCAGATGGGCTGAGTGGTGTAGGCAGGGTTATTAGAGCACCAAGGTTGCTGACATGGATGTCCAGCTGGGAAGAGACACAGTTAGGATTTTTGGGGAAAAGACAATGTATACAGCTAAAGACATGCTGAGTTAGAAATGTCTGTGGTATGAGACACGAGGGTGGAGGAAGGTGTACAGGTCTTGAGGTGAGAAATTAGCTGAAACCTGGCATATTCTGGGAAGAAATCCACTCTTCTTTCTCCTTCTAGTTACTGTTAATACAGAACCTAGTATATAGGATGTTGGGTGACTGAATACAATTCACAGAGGAAGCTTGAGGTTGGGGTAGAATGCTGGTGGCTAGATGGTCAGTACCCAGCCACAGAAGATTCGATTGACTGTGTTCACTTTCTGTCTGTGAAGGTTCATCCTGCCACCTGTCCACCTATATCTTTTTTGCTAAATGAAGCTAAGAAAACAGAAATAAGGGCAATCAAAACATAGAGCATGTTTCCTTAAAACAAAAACCCATATGTGTTACTAACAGGAGACGCTCTCGTTTCAGTTTGTTTTCATTTATTTTCTGATGAGCTTCTTTGTCTCCCTTCTGTTTCCGGGTGAGGCAGCAGGACATCCTGGAAATGATCTTGGAGACAGAAACATTTTATTTTTTAAAACTCTTATTTCATTTTCTTGTGAGCTTTATTGTTCACAGCTTCCTTAGGTGTTGGTTTGCTTATGATGACATGGAGATACGATCACATTCCTGCTGGGGCTGTGGTGAGGACTGCATGAGCTTGTGCATGTAGAGTGCACACAGCTGCACGGGTGCATGGCATGTTGCAGCAACAGTCTTGTTCCTTTCTTATTTTCAAGGGAAGGAAGTGGAAGGAGTGAAAGGAGATGTTATAGGCAAGAGAGGTGACAGCAGCAAGGGCTGGCCGGAGAAACGGAGGTACCCTGGAAAATGTTTCCTTGCCTCGAGAGCCCCACACAGCCCTGAAGGCAGCATCCATAGCAGCCCAGCTGGCATACGCTGGGTCCCCAAACCTGACCTAAGACAAGGGCCTTCCTGCCAGTGATTCGTTGAGCAGGTGATTCTGGGAAACAAAGTGAGGGAGTGGAGAGAGTGAAGCCAGTAGGGGGAAAGCCATAGAGGGTGCGCTAATGAGCAGGTTGCTGCGGTGGCAACTGGGACCCAGTCCCACTGGGACCTTTGGAGGAACTTTATAGATGGTGGCTCAGAGTCATTCCAACATCTACTGTCTCCTTTCCCCACTGGGTGAGATGTGCCGCCCCGGACTGCTAAAATCTCAAACCTTCTGAGCTGCCTTGTGCCAGGGCTAAGTAGGTTCCAAGGGTTGCAGGAAGCCCTCAGCAGAGAGGCAGAGGCCAGGCTCCAGGGGCGGAGCTGTCAGCAGGCAGGGAAATGCCCATCCCACTGCAGGGGGACTCAGGGTTGGGTGGTGAGGAGCAGGGCCTCAACATCTGCTACACCAGGTCAGCAGCTGGTCAGACACCAGGCTGCAAAGTCATGCCTCATTTAATAATACTCTTAAAGATGCATGAGTGAAATACATTTCAGCAAGATTTATAAAATGTAATTAAACTAAAAAATTAGTGCTAAAATGAAAAAGTATCCACTGATCTAGAAATTCACACATGTAATTCACCTTCCCTCTGATGCACATGCAGACAGCACACACAGGTATATCCATATACCATAAATGGATACATGTGAATGAATCAAGAGACACTGCCAGTCGAAGGGGGTGGGTACTTAGAAGGCGAAGGGAGTGGGCCTCCATAGTCTGTGGTCTCTAAGAAGCAGTGTAATCCTTACAGGGTAGTAAGAGTGATTTACACCAGGAAAATTACTCAAATGATTGTTAAACAGATGAGCAAGTAAGAAAGGAAATGGGGCTCACCGTTCACATGCGTAACTGTTTGTGGAGCCTGTTCTGTGTGACCGGCTCTGTGCTGATCAAGTGGGTACTATGCTGAGCAAGAAAATCAGGCCCTGTCCCCACAGAGCCAAGAGCTGTGCAGGGGAGGCTCACGGAAAACATGTAATTGTCACACTTGAAGCAAGACAATGAAGAAAGTTTCAAAAGCGAGGTGAGGACATACGTGTACCAAGAATTTTTTTTAAAAAAAATGAAGGCAAGACATGTTGACAAAGCACTAGGTGAACCACCTTTCAGTGCTAAAATAAAGTGGAAAAAATTACTACACAAGCGTAAAAGGCACATGCTATGGAAAATATAAGTCACACGTGAACGTGCTAAAGAACAAATTTACAGAAAACAGACTGCAAAATCTTGTTTCAGTGTCATAGCATGTCTTTCAGAACTTGGCAGAACAAGCAGATTTTCAAAAAAACTAAGGAAGTACAAATAATTGTGTGCGCCATCGGCAGAAATGAAACATTCCTCTATAGTAGCCATAAAATATTGATATAATATTGTGCTTGCAGGAAACCTTAACGAATTGCCGCAGACTGGAGACTTTATGGCCCATACTCTTCTCTGGGCCATTAGAAAGACGTCAACTTTGGTTTTCAGCAAGGACGATGGAAATGGGGATGTTTGGGGGTTTTTTTTTAATTGAAGCAAAATGGGCAGATGGGAGCGAATGTGGCAACAGAATCTCCTGGAATCAAAGGGTCTACATTCAGAAAGAGACTTTTTCCTCTGGATAACATGGTTTTCTCATCTTAAAAATAAAAACATTAATAATACACATTTCTGCAGGTGCTCCTGAAGACCGAATGAAGTAACTGATGTGGACATGGTTTGTCAAATGTAAGGAGATACACAAATGCAAGTCACTGGCTTTAGAAATAGGATTGTGATGAATGTTTCCCCCTGACGCACATCTCCAGCCCAGCCCAATGGAGCCCTGAGTAGGTCACACTATAAAGGGTTTTTTTTTTTTTTGTTTTTGTTTTTATACTTTAAGTTTTAGGGTACATGTGCACAATGTGCAGGTTAGTTACATATGTATACATGTGCCATGCTGGTGCGCTGCACCCACTAACTCGTCATCTAGCATTAGGTATATCTCCCAATGCTATCCCTCCCCCCTCCCCCCACCCCACAACAGTCCCAGGTGTGTGATGTTCCCCTTCCTGTGTCCATGTGATCTCATTGTTCAATTCCCACCTATGAGTGAGAATATGCGGTGTTTGGTTTTTTGTTCTTGTGATAGTTTACTGAGAATGATGATTTCTAATTTCATCCATGTCCCTACAAAGGACATGAACTCATCATTTTTTATGGCTGCATAGTATTCCATGGTGTATATGTGCCACATTTTCTTAATCTAGTCTATCACTGTTGGACATTTGGGTTGGTTCCAAGTCTTTGCTATTGTGAATAATGCCGCAATAAACATACGTGTGCTTGTGTCTTTATAGCAGCATGATTTATAGTCCTTTGGGTATATACCCAGTAATGGGATGGCTGGGTCAAATGGTATTTCCAGTTCTAGATCCCTGAGGAATCGCCACACTGACTTCCACAATGGTTGAACTAGTTTACAGTCCCACCAACAGTGTAAAAGTGTTCCTATTTCTCCACATCCTCTCCAGCACCTGTTGTTTCCTGACTTTTTGATGATTGCCATTCTAACTGGTGTGAGATGGTATCTCATTGTGGTTTTGATTTGCATTTCTCTGATGGCCAGTGATGATGAGCATTTTTTCATGTGTTTTTTGGCTGCATAAATGTCTTCTTTTGAGAAGTGTCTGTTCATGTCCTTCACCCACTTTTTGATGGGGTTGTTTGTTTTTTTCTTGTAAATTTGTTTGAGTTCATTGTAGATTCTGGATATTAGCCCTTTGTCAGATGAGTAGGTTGCAAAAATTTTCTCCCATTCTGTAGGTTGCCTGTTCACTCTGATGGTAGTTTCTTTTGCTGTGCAGAAGCTCTTTAGTTTAATTAGATCCCATTTGTCAATTTTGTCTTCTGTTGCCATTGCTTTTGGTGTTTTAGACATGAAGTCCTTGCCCATGCCTATGTCCTGAATGGTAATGCCTAGGTTTTCTTCTAGGGTTTTTATGGTTTTAGGTCTAACGTTTAAGTCTTTAATCCATCTTGAATTGATTTTTGTATAAGGTGTAAGGAAGGTATCCAGTTTCAGCTTTCTACATATGGCTAGCCAGTTTTCCCAGCACCATTTATTAAATAGGGAATCCTTTCCCCATTGCTGGTTTTTCTCAGGTTTGTCAAAGATCAGATAGTTGTAGATATGCAGCGTTATTTCTGAGGGCTCTGTTCTGTTCCATTGATCTATATCTCTGTTTTGGTACCAGTACCATGCTGTTTTGGTTACTGTAGCCTTGTAGTATAGTTTGAAGTCAGGTAGCGTGATGCCTCCAGCTTTGTTCTTTTGGCTTAGGATTGACTTGGTGATGCGGGCTCTTTTTTGGTTCCATATGAACTTTAAAGTAGTTTTTTCCAATTCTGTGAAGAAAGTCATTGGTAGCTTGATGGGGATGGCATTGAATCTGTAAATTACCTTGGGCAGTATGGCCATTTTCACGATATTGATTCTTCCTACCCATGAGCATGGAATGTTCTTCCATTTGTTTGTATCCTCTTTTATTTCCTTGAGCAGTGGTTTGTAGTTCTCCTTGAAGAGTTCCTTCACATCCCTTGTAAGTTGTATTCCTAGGTATTTTATTCTCTTTGAAGCAACTGTGAATGGGAGTTCACTCATGATTTGGCTCTCTGTTTGTCTGTTGTTGGTGTATAAGAATGCTTGTGATTTTTGTACATTGATTTTGTATCCTGAGACTTTGCTGAAGTTGCTTATCAGCTTAAGGAGATTCTGGGCTGAGACAGTGGGGTTTTCTAGATATACAATCATGTCGTCTGCAAACAGGGACAATTTGACTTCCTCTTTTCCTAATTGAATACCCTTTATTTCCTTCTCCTGCCTAATTGCCCTGGCCAGAACTTCCAGCACTATGTTGAATAGGAGTGGTGAGAGAGGGCATCCCTGTCTTGTGCCAGTTTTCAAAGGGAATGCTTCCAGTTTTTGCCCATTCAGTATGATATTGGCTGTGGGTTTGTCATAGATAGCTCTTATTATTTTGAAATACGTCCCATCAATACCTAATTTATTGAGAGTTTTTAGCATGAAGGGTTGTTGAATTTCGTCAAAGGCTTTTTCTGCATCTATTGAGATAATCATGTGGTTTTTGTCTTTGGCTCCGTTTATATGCTGGATTACATTTATTGATTTGCATATATTGAACCAGCCTTGCATCCCAGGGATGAAGCCCACTTGATCATGGTGGATAAGCTTTTTGATGTGCTGCTGGATTCAGTTTGCCAGTATTTTATTGAGGATTTTTGCATCAATGTTCATCAAGGATATTGGTCTAAAATTCTCTTTTTTTGTTGTGTCTCTGCCTGGCTTTGGTGTCAGAATGATGCTGGCCTCATAAAATGAGTTAGGGAGGATTCCCTCTTTTTCTATTGAATGGAATAGTTTCAGAAGGGATGGTACCAGTTCCTCCTTGCACCTCTGGTAGAATTTGGCTGTGAATCCATCTGGTCCTGGACTCTTTTTGGTTGGTAAGCTATTGATTATTGCCACAATTTCAGCTCCTGTTATTGGTCAATTCAGAGATTCAACTTCTTCCTGGTTTAGTCTTGGGAGAGTGTATGTGTCGAGGAATTTATCCATTTCTTCTAGATTTTCTAGTTTATTTGCATAGAGGTGTTTGTAGTATTCCCTGATGGTAGTTTGTATTTCTGTGGGATCGGTGGTGATATCCCCTTTATCATTTTTTATTGCGTCTATTTGATTCTTCTCTCTTTTTTTCTTCATTAGTTTTGCTAGCGGTCTATCAATTTTGTTGATCCTTTCAAAAAACCAGCTCCTGGATTCATTAATTTTTTGAAGGGTTTTTTGTGTCTCTATTTCCTTCAGTTCTGCTCTGATTTTAGTTATTTCTTGCCTTCTGCTAGCTTTTGAATGTGTTTGCTCTTGCTTTTCTAGTTCTTTTAATTGTGATGTTAGGGTGTCAATTTTGGATCTTTCCTGCTTTCTCTTGTGGGCATTTAGTGCTATAAATTTCCCTCTACACACTGCTTTGAATGCGTCCCAGAGATTCTGGTATGTTGTGTCTTTGTTCTCGTTGGTTTCAAAGAACATCTTTATTTCTGCCTTCATTTCGTTATGTACCCAGTAGTCATTCAGGAGCAGGTTGTTCAGTTTCCATGTAGTTGAGCGGCTTTGAGATTCTTAATCCTGAGTTCTAGTTTGATTGCACTGTGGTCTGAGAGATAGTTTGTTATAATTTCTGTTCTTTTACATTTGCTGAGGAGAGCTTTACTTCCAAGTATGCGGTCAATTTTGGAATAGGTGTGATGTGGTGCTGAAAAAAATGTATATTCTGTTGATTTGCGGTGGAGAGTTCTGTAGATGTCTATTAGGTCTGTTTGGTGCAGAGCGGAGTTCAATTCCTGGGTATCCTTGTTAACTTTCTGTCTCGTTGATCTGTCTAATGTTGACAGTGGGGTGTTAAAGTCTCCCATTATTAATGTGTGGGAGTCTAAGTCTCTTTGTAGGTCACTCAGGACTTGCTTTATGAATCTTGGTGCTCCTGTATTGGGTGCATATATATTTAGGAGAGTTAGCTCTTCTTGTTGAATTGATCCCTTTACCATTATGTAATGGCCTTCTTTGTCTCTTTTGATCTTTGTTGGTTTAAAGTCTGTTTTATCAGAGACTAGGATTGCAACCCCTGCCTTTTTTTGTTTTCCATTGGCTTGGTAGATCTTCCTCCATCCTTTTATTTTGAGCCTATGTGTGTCTCTGCATGTGAGATGGGTTTCCTGAATACAGCACACTGATGGGTCTTGACTCTTTATCAAATTTGCCAGTCTGTGTCTTTTAATTGGAGCATTTAGTCCATTTACATTTAACGTTAATATTGTTATGTGTGAATTTCATCCTGTCATTATGATGTTAGCTGGTTATTTTGCTCGTTAGTTGATGCAGTTTCTTCCTAGTCTCGATGGTCTTTACATTTTGGCATGATTTTGCAGCGGCTGGTACCGGTTGTTCCTTTCCATGTTTAGTGCTTCCTTCAGGAGCTCTTGTAAGGCAGGCCTGGTGGTGACAAAATCTCTCAGCATTTGCTTGTCTGTAAAGTATTTTATTTCTCCTTCACTTATGAAGCTTAGTTTGGCTGGATATGAAATTCTGGGTTGAAAATTCTTTTCTTTAAGAATGTTGAATATTGGCCCCCACTCTCTTCTGGCTTGTAGGGTTTCTGCCGAGAGATCCGCTGTTAGTCTGATGGGCTTCCCTTTGAGGGTAACCCGACCTTTCTCTCTGGCTGCCCTTAACATTTTTTCCTTCATTTCAACTTTGGTGAATCTGACAATTATGTGTCTTGGAGTTGCTCTTCTCGAGGAGTATCTTTGTGGCGTTCTCTGTATTTCCTGAATCTGAACGTTGGCCTGCCTTGCTAGATTGGGGAAGTTCTCCTGCATAATATCCTGCAGAGTGTTTTCCAACTGGGTTCCATTCTCCCCGTCACTTTCAGGTACACCAATCAGACGTAGATTTGGTCTTTTCACATAGTCCCATATTTCTTGGAGGCTTTGCTAATTTCTTTTTATTCTTTTTTCTCTAGACTTCCCTTCTTGCTTCATTTTATTCATTTCATCTTCCATCGCTGATACCCTTTCTTCCAGTTGATTGCATCGGCTCCTGAGGCTTCTGCATTCTTCACGTAGTTCTCGAGCCTTGGTTTTCAGCTCCATCAGCTCCTTTAAGCACTTCTCTGTATTGGTTATTCTAGTTATACACTCTTCTAATTTTTTTTCAAAGTTTTCAACTTCTTTGCCTTTGGCTTGAATGTCCTCCCGTAGCTCAGAGTAATTTGATCGTCTGAAGCCTTCTTCTCTCAGCTCGTCAAAGTCATTCTCCGTCCAGCTTTGTTCCGTTGCTGGTGAGGAACTGCGTTCCTTTGGAGGAGGAGAGGCGCTCTGCTTTTTAGAGTTTCCAGTTTTTCTGTTCTGTTTTTTCCCCATCTTTGTGGTTTTATCTACTTTTGGTCTTTGATGATGGTGATGTACAGATGGGTTTTTCGTGTGGATGTCCTTTCTGTTTGTTAGTTTTCCTTCTAACAGAGAGGACCCTCAGCTGCAGGTCTGTTGGAGTACTCTGCCGTGTGAGGTGTCAGTGTGCCCCTGGTGGGGGGGTGCCTCCCAGTTAGGCTGCTCGGGGGTCAGGGGTCAGGGACCCACTTGAGGAGGCAGTCTGCCCGTTCTCAGATCTCCAGCTGCGTGCTGGGAGAACCACTGCTCTCTTCAAAGCTGTCAGACAGGGACATTTAAGTCTGCAGAGGTTACTGCTGTCTTTTTGTTTGTCTGTGCCCTGCCCCCAGAGGTGGAGCCTACAGAGGCAGGCAGGCCTCCTTGAGCTGTGGTGGGCTCCGCCCAGTTCGAGCTTCCCGGCTGCTTTGTTTACCTCATCAAGCCTGGGCAATGGTGGGCGCCCCTCCCCCAGCCTTGCTGCCGCCTTGCAGTTTGATCTCAGACTGCTGTGCTAGGAATCAGCGAGACTCCATGGGGTAGGACCCTCCGAGCCAGGTGTGGGATATACTCTCGTGGTGCGCCGTTTTTTAAGCCCATCAGAAAAGCGCAGTATTCGGGTGGGAGTGACCCGATTTTCCAGGTGCGTCCGTCACCCCTTTCTTTGACTCGGAAAGGGAACTCCCTGACCCCTTGCGCTTCCCGAGTGAGGCAATGCCTCGCCCTGCTTCGGCTCGCGCACGGTGCGCGCACCCACTGACCTGCGCCCACTGTCTGGCACTCCCTAGTGAGATGAACCCGGTACCTCAGATGGAAATGCAGAAATCACCCGTCTTCTGCGTCGCTCACGCTGGGAGCTGTAGACCAGAGCTGTTCCTATTCGGCCATCTTGGCTCCTCCACCTCACTATAAAGGGTTTTGATGATTTATCTTTTGTATGTCTTCCCACAGGGCAGTGGCAGGTGTTTGGGCCAGAGAAGCCTGTCCAGGCCTTGGTGGGGGAGGACGCAGCATTCTCCTGTTTCCTGTCTCCTAAGACCAATGCAGAGGCCATGGAAGTGCGGTTCTTCAGGGGCCAGTTCTCTAGCGTGGTCCACCTCTACAGGGACGGGAAGGACCAGCCATTTATGCAGATGCCACAGTATCAAGGCAGGACAAAACTGGTGAAGGATTCTATTGCGGAGGGGCGCATCTCTCTGAGGCTGGAAAACATTACTGTGTTGGATGCTGGCCTCTATGGGTGCAGGATTAGTTCCCAGTCTTACTACCAGAAGGCCATCTGGGAGCTACAGGTGTCAGGTCAGTTTCATATTTCATAACTTAGTTGTCCCAAAGAACCATCCTGGACTTTATAAGTGTTTTTTTCAATAAGGAAATTTTAAAATTTTAGGTCACTTAGTTAGAAGGCAGCATTCTATACTCTACGTTCCTTCTGTCTTGTGTGTATAGTTCTATGTGTTTTGTCACATGTTTAAATTCAGGTAACCACCATCACATCAAGGTATAGAACTACCCCATCATCACGAAGATCTCCCTCTGTTACCCCTTCATGGTCACACCCACCCCTTCTCAGCCCCTGCCTGGGGTTTTCCATCTCCCTGATGCTGTAATTTCAAGAATGTTACATACACAGCTTCACACCGCAGGTGACCTTTTGAGATTGACTTTTTAAATTCAGCATAATGCTCTTGCGATCTATCCAAATTATTGCTTGTATCAATACTTTATTTCTTTTTTTCCCCCACTGTCAAAATAGTTTTCCTTATGAACATTTATTTTTAAATTAACAAATAAAGATTCCTGCTCACTTGTCCTACAAATTTTTTGTTTATCTGATACAGCAGGGAGCAAACGTCAGCTCCAGGAAGCTGTGACTTCCCCTGACAATCAGTTGCTCAATGCTCTGTGTTAACTTGACGATACTTCCATAGTCACACCCTTCACAATGAAATGTATTTGACGGGGCTGGGTGAAGTGGCTCAAGCCTGTAATCCCAACACCTTGAGAGGCTGAGACAGGAGGATTGCTTGAGTCCAGGAGCTCGAGACCAGCCTGGGCATATGGTAAGACCACATCTCTATTAAAAAAAAAAAAAAAAAAGAAGATGAAAGAAGGAAAAAACAGAAATTTATTGTTTACAGTTGTTGCCGTGTGCAGTCAGTGAGTTGTGAATAAGCTGTGTCCTGATTAAAAACCTGTGAGTGGGGCTGCTCTGACGGTAGTGGATTATCCGAACTTAGTAGTGTCACTACAATTGGCATACGACTCCCCACTGCTAAATTTGACTAACTTAAATTTTTTTAAAAACCACTGTGAGTGATATTTCAGGCCTGATGATAGGCAATTTTCCAAAGTGTTTCCTGAAAGGTCTCCTCCTCATAGCAGACTTGGAGTACAACCAATGCTTTGCAGTCTCTGAGGAGAGTTTCAGGTGAGCCCTCAGGCCCGGCTACGCTGTCCTGGTCTTTACCTATTTGCATTTCTAGCCCAGGCATTTAAATTCTCAGAATCTCAGGCCTTGGGCAGGACTTTCAAGTGCCTTATAACAAGGAGGAGAATGTGGAGTCCTAATTAGGGAAAAGGAGTCACGCTGGCAGGACCAGGTGAAAGCAAAAAAAAAAAAAAAAAAAAAAAAAAAGAGGAAATAAACTATAAACATGCCTTTCTTCATGTCTAGAAAATTTAAACAAAAGAGACAGCAGATAAGCTACAGGTCTGCCTTGCTTCGTCATCCTGGACATACAGTCCAGGATATATGGCCCAGAACATTTGGCCTTCCTGCCCAGATAACATACATAACTCACAGACTTCCTGCTTATCATCAAACACCTCGATTTATCAAATATCCCAGCTGACAAAAGAATATAAGTTAGGCTCCCTGCTACCTTGGCATTATCGATCAGCCCAAGCTCCATTCTATAAAATCCCCGAGCCTTTTTTTTCTTGCAGTTAGCTTCCCTCATGCTAACTTGCCTATTGCCTTCCTTGCAAAGTACTTTTCTACTTTCTCTAATAAATCTGCCTTTCTCTACCTACAACCATCTTGGTAAATTCTTTTACCCCCACACCACTGGCTGCCATTCCCCCGTGACAGAAAAGGCAAACTCCAAGACACTTTTCTCTACTCTGTCTTAGTATCCAGTATCTTACCCTCTAATTCCTCCTCCCTACACCTCCTCCTGAGCTCAGGATTCATAAAGCTGTGAAGCCTTTTGTTCAGCACTCCATCAATAGTGAGTCAGCCCCACACGTGTGATGATCCATCTGCTCCTCAGCTGGAATTCCATTTCATGGGGGAGGATGAGACAGGGAGGGGTTGGCATCTTCCTTGGTTTAGCTCTTACTTTTGTAGCAACTGATTAGAGGCTTCACTATTACTTTAATTTGGGTCATCGTTCCTTTGGTCTGTTACTCCTACGCCTGGCGGCTCAGCACTCTCTCTACTTTAGCTGAGCTCCTGACAAGTTTCTCATAGAAGCAGTTTTGTCTTATTTCATCATGATTGGTGCTTAGGAATAGCCATGCATACACAGTAGTTGCTAAAAAATGGCAATGAACAAAGGCCATGGGAAGGCTTTTGCCAAAGGTCGTGGTTTTAGTGTTTGTGTGTGTAAGAGAGAGAATGGGTGGGGGGTGGACTGAATGCACCTGACTCAGAATTGCTGTCGCTTTGGGATATGATCTTTGCTTTCAACTCTTCCCTGTTTTCTCCCCAGCACTGGGCTCAGTTCCTCTCATTTCCATCGCGGGATATGTTGATAGAGACATCCAGCTACTCTGTCAGTCCTCGGGCTGGTTCCCCCGGCCCACAGCGAAGTGGAAAGGTCCACAAGGACAGGATTTGTCCACAGACTCCAGGACAAACAGAGACATGCATGGCCTGTTTGATGTGGAGATCTCTCTGACCGTCCAAGAGAACGCCGGGAGCATATCCTGTTCCATGCAGCATGCTCATCTGAGCCAAGAGGTGGAATCCAGGGTACAGATAGGAGGTGAGTAGGGAGGGGAGGAGAAGAGAAGGAGGGGTGGATGCTTCAGTAACTCAGAGGGAGGACAGGAGCCTCCATCTTGGCATTGCTGTTTTATCTTTCTCAGTTCTAATGATTTATTTTAAAAGTTTAAAATCAATGAGATGTAAAAGTAAAGTTGTAAACATTTGGTTAGGTGGAAACAAAATTGTTTACAATTCTGGGGGAGTAGAATTAAGTATTTCCTTCAGCTGTGACGTAACCCTGTGATGGTTAATTTTTTTGTGTCCACTTGACTGGGTCATGATTTGCTCAGATTTGGTTAAGTATTATTCAGGATGCTTCTGTGAGGGTGTTTACACATAAGATTCACATTTAAACTGGTAAATTGAGTAAAGAAGATTGCCCTCCATAATGCAGGTGGGCTTATCCAATCAGCTGAAGACCTGAATAGAACAAAAGGTCGACCCTCCCCTGAGTGAGAGAACGATCTTGCATGGTAGCCTTTTAACTGGGACACTGGCTCTTCCTGGCCTCAGAGCAGGCTGCTGGCCTTCAGACTCAAACTGAACCACTGGCTCTTTCTATGTCTTGAGCCTGCGGACTTTTGGACAGGAGTGACGCCATTGGCTCTTCTGGTTCTCAGGTCTTCTGGTTTCAACGTAAATGAACCATTGGCTCTCCTGGGGCTCCAGATTGCTGACTCACCCATGAGTTGGGACCTAAAAGAGCTTCCATGATGTATGCAAGCCAATTCTTTATACTAAATCTCTCTGTCTGTCCTCTTCCTTTCTCTCTTTATCTCCATCTTTCTCTCTCAAATATATAGAAACAACAGGATGTATATATATATATGTATGTGTGTATACATCCTAGTGGTTCTGTTACTCTGGAGAACTCTCACTAATACAGATTTGGTACCAAGAGTATTTCTAGAGAAAAAGAATTTTAGGAATAACTTTTCAGTCATCCCTAAAATTCTAAAATTCTCTGAGCTGGGATTACTGTGTACACCTGTAGTCCCAGCTACTCAGGAGGCTGAGGTGGGAGGATCACTTGAGCCTAGGAGTTTGAGGCCAGCCTACACAACATAGCAAGACCCCGTCTTCAAACAAACAAAACAAAAAGCACTGAAAGTTCATGTTGTGATCTAGCAATACAGATATGCAAAATTTCACCATTTGCGACCCATAATTAAGCATGGGTTGACTGGTATATGATATTTTCAAACATGTGTGTCGACCTAGTGAATAAGATGAGATTGGCTGGTTGCTCCTATTCTTGCTAGAAAAAGTGAGGAAAGTGACGAAAGGAAATATGAGCGGAGGAATTTGAATTCTGAGTTTCTTGGTGTTGCATAAATAACCTGAAAGCTTCCATGAGTGCCCTGAAAGAGACCCTTATTTTCTGTAGCCACAGGGCTAAGATTGCTGAAAACCAAATTGAGAACTCATCCTGTGACTGGCTGAACGACAATGGAAATCCAAACCTGTTCCTCAGGGCATCTGTCAATGTGAGGGGGCATCGACTGGGAAGAAATGAGATTCAGAAAGTTGAAATGGGGATGTATGGGAAGACTGATGAAGCTGGGGACATTGAGCCTCAAATGCTGATGAGTCTTTGCCAGTGAAAGCAGTCTCAGTCTCTCTATGTCAATTAGAAGTAGCCTCTCCACCTTCATCTCAGGGGATTAACCCTGCATTGCCCAAAGAAACTGTAATGGCCTCTCTCCTGAGGCAGTCACCGTGCAAGACAATGCTGATGCTACGCAGGACCCACCCCTACCATCCCTCTTTGCTTCTAGATCTGTACCTAGGCTCAAGTTTCAGCAGGACCCTAAAGTTGGAGACAATGCATGACTCATTAGAAAGTGTACTACACTCCAAAAGAGCTAGTTGGTTTTTCTAATCTATACAGACCAGAAATCCAGAGAATCCATGTCAAATGATATTAAGGGTGTAGGGTGGTGGTACAAGGACATAAGGTTGGCTCAAGCCACATGTAATGGCCTCACTAATCAGAGATCCTGCATTTAATGTTGCAGCTCAGAGTGTTAGAAAGGCCTCTATAGTTTGGTTGGCTGAAGCATGGATCAAAATGTGGCCCACAGAGAGTAACAGGTGGGCATGCTGTTAGGAGCCTTTGCCAGGCCCCTGTAAGTGAATCACGGCACAGGCCCTCAGGATTTGGAAGCAGAGCCCTGCCATTCTCTACGAATAACTACTCTTCTTTTGAAAAATACATCTTGGGCTAGACCTTAGGAAAGACTGAACACTTAATCATGGGCCGCCAAGTTGCAATGTGACTTGAATCAGTAAGAATACAGAATACTTGAACTACAAATTAACAAACCCAATTTAATAGATATTCTTAGAAGGCTGCACCCACCACGAAGCATTGGAAGCACACACAGACCATAAATTAACTCTCATCAGGCTCAAGCACATAAAATGCTTTACAAAAACTTTGAAGAAAATGGTATTGTGATATGGTTTTAGTGTTGTGTCTTCTCCAAAATTCATGTTGAAACGAAATCCCCAATGCAGCACTATTAAGAGGTGGGCTTTTTAGGAGGTGATTAAGTCCTGAGGACTATGCCCATATGAATGGGTTAGTGCCTTATAAAAGGATTTAAGGGGGTGAACTTACCCTTTCCACCCCTTCTGCCATGTGAGGGACACAGTGTTCATCACCTTCAGGGGACACAGCAACAAGGTGCCATCTTGAAACAGAGGGCAGTCCTCATCAGATGCCAAATCTGTTGATACTTGACCTTGGACTTCCCAGCCTCCAGAACTATGAGAAATACATTTCTATTGTTTATAAATGAGCCAGTCTGTAGTATTTTGTTATAGCAGCACAAATGGACAAAGACTGGTATGATTCAAACGATGATTTCTAATCACAATATAATTAAATTCAATGAGAAAAAGAAAAACAATTTAATATTCATATATGTTTGAAACTTTCAAAACATACTTCAAAAATAACTAAGTGGTCATTGAAAAAGTCATAATGATAATTAAAAGTGTCTTAGGACTGAATGATAATGAAACTATACATACAAACTGTCACACAACTATACCTTTTAAGAAGTGACATGATTAGGATGGTGAAATGGAGTTTTCAGTTCTCAAACTCCCACAGAAACACTAATTTTAACAACTACCATGAACAAAAGTATTTTTGTAGGAGTCTAGGAAGCCACTTGAGAGGTTCCAACTGGTTGGTCAGGCAAAAAAGCCAAGAACAGATGCATGGAGGAGGGTAAGAACTGTTTCCTTCTACCCGCCTCACTGCTCTTCCGAGGCAACTCAGTGCCAAGAGAGACTCCCTCAGCCCACAATTTTTGCCATGGGGAAAGTGAGAGCAAAGTGAATGTCCAGATTCCCCAGGCTTGTGGGATGCTGCCCAGGAAACCCATTTCTGTCTCACTTAATGCAGAACACTGAGGGGACCATGTGGCTGAATCATCTGGGGGCAGCTAGGAGCAGGGAAAGAGGAGGGCGCTTATGGCAGCCAGTGCATGGACCTGAACAACAAGCAGCAGAACCTACTGGCCAGCCCCTGCACTCTACTAGAGGCCCACCTCACAACCTGCTGACTACCCAACCAGCTGCTATGTGCCCCCAGCCCTCCACACACCACCCCTGTGGCTAGAACCTCTTGGTCCATCACAGTGGGGCACGTGCTTCCCTGCAGACAGGGTGCCTGAGCCTCAGCAGATGTGCATACAAACTTCTGCAGTCAGAACACAGATAGCAATCAGCTTGACTCTGCTGGATTGAGAGAAGGTGCACAATCTTGAGTATTTTAGGGAATTGCCCTAGGGATAAATAAATGCAAGGCTCTCAGCAGCCAGCCTGCTTTGCAGGACTGAGAAAAGAAAATCCCAAGACTTCCTCTCACCAAGAAGGAACAAGAGAAGTAAAGCAGGTACATCCATAAAAAAGATCTGAGAGACTTCCAGAGTATCTAGCCAGGCTGACTGGTCAAGGTCTTTGTCTACCAAAGTCTGCCAGTACAGACTGGAGGAGGAGGAGTGACAGAAAGACAAAATATACTGTCAAACAGATTCACAGCACATTAAAAGATTCATTTACAGTGATTAAGTGAGCTTTATCCTTGGAACATAAGGATGGTTCAACATATGCAAATCAATAAATATTACACTAACAGAATGAAAGACAAAAACAATATGATCATCTCAATAGATGCAGAAAAAGCATTTGACAACATTCAACACCATTTCATGACAAAACCAACTTTCAATAAATTAGGTACAGAAGCAATGTAGCTCAACACAATAAAGGCCATACGTAACATGCCCACAGAGCATATACCCAGTGGTTGTCTTAGTCCACTTTATGCAGCTGTACCAGAATACCTGAGATTGGGTAATTGATAATGAACAGAGGTTTATTTGGCTCATGGTCGTGGAGGCTGGGAAGTCTAAGATCAAGGGGTCACATCCTGTGAGGGCCTTCTAGTTGTATAATTCCATGGAGGAAGGTAGAAGGGCAAGAGAGTAAGAAAGAGGAAGGAAGCTGCTTCTGCAAAAATGGCATTAATCCACTCACGAGGGCAGGATCCTCATGGCCTTGTCACCTCTTAAGGGTCCCACCTGTCAACATTATTGCATTGGGGATTAAGTTTTCAACACATAAACTCTGGGGATACATTGAAACCACAGTGATGATGAAAAATTTTTAAACAATAGCGAAATCTATGGAATGTAGCAAAACCAGTTCTAAAAGTTTATAGCTATAAATATCTACATTAAGAAAAAAGAAAGATCTCAAATGAACAACCTAAGTTTATACCTCAAGAAATTAGAAAAAGAAAAAACTAAGCCAAAATTTAGCAGAAGGAAGGAAAAAATAATAATTAGAGCAGAAATAAATGAAATAGAAAAACAATAAAAAGATCAATAAAACTAAATGTTGTTTATTTGAAAAGATAAGTAAAATTGACAAGCCTTTACCTAGATTAACCAAGAAAAAAAGAGCTGACTCAAATAAATAGAATTATAAATAAAAGATGATACATTACAACTGGTACCACAGAAATAAATATAAAATGTCATGAGACTATCGTAGTTCTCCCTTATCCACAGGGGTTACATTCCAAGATCCCCAGTGAATGCCACAAACCACGTATAGTACCAAACCCTATATATGCTATTTTTCATGTCTCAAATGGAACAGAGCAGGATGATAGAGATTTCATCATGCTACTCAGAATGGTGTGCAATTTAAAACTTACAAATTGTTTATTTATGAAATTTTTCATTCAATATTTTTGGGCCACAATTGATCACGAGTAACTGAAATCATGAAAAGTGAAACCAAAGACAAGGTTAGACTACGGCACTATGAAAAATTACAGGCCAACAAATTGGATAACCTAGCAGAAATGGATACATTCCTAGAAACATACAACCTATAAAAACTGAATCAGAATAATTAAAAAAAAATACCAGACCAGTAATTAGTTAGAAATACAATTGATAATCAAAATCTTCCCAACAAAGAAAATTCCATGACCAGATGGCTCTGCTGGTGAATTCTGCAAAATATTTAAAGAAAAATTAATACAAAAAATTAGCCGGGCATGGTGGCGGGTGCCTGTAATCCCAGCACTTTGGGAGGCCGAGGTGGGTGGATCACGAGGTCAGGAGATCGAGACCATCCTGGCTAACACGGTGAAACCCTGTCTCTACTAAAAATACAAAAAAATTAGCCGGGCATGGTGGCGGGTGTGTGTAGTCCCAGCTACTTGGGAGGCTGAGGCAGGAGAATGGCGTGAACCCGGGAGGTGGAGCTTGCAGTGAGCTGAGATGGCGCCACTGCACTCCAGCCTGGGTGACAGAGTGAGATTCTGTCTCAAAAAAAAAAAAAAGAAATAAAGAAAGAAAGAAAAATTAATGCCAATACTTTTCAAACTCTTGCAAAAAATTAAAGATGGGGAATAATTCCAAACTCATTTTATGAGGCCACAGTTACCCTGATACAAAAACCATATAAGAACACCACAAAAAAGAAGAAAATTACAAGCCAATATCCATGATAAACATAGATGCAAACATTTCCAACAAATATTAGCCAACCAAATTCATGATAAAAAGAATAATTACAAAGTACATTAAAAGAAACATTAAACGTATCCCCATGATCAAGTGGGATTTATCTCTGGGATGCAAGAATGTTTCAACACACGCAAATAAATAAATATAATATATGACATTAACAGAATGAAGAACAAATAATGTATAATTATGTTAACAAATGCAGAGAAAGCATTTGACAATATTCAGCATCTTTTCATAATAAAAGTCAACAGACTAGGTAACAAAAGAATGTACCTCAACATAATAAAGATCACATATGTGTCAACAAAAAGAGTCAAACTCTATAAAACATTTAAAGAGGTTTATTCTGGGCCAAATGTGAGTGACCAAAGCCCAAGGCATAGTCTCAACAGGTCCTGAGAACATGTGCCCAAGGTGGTTGAGTTACAGCTTGATTTTATGTTTTAAGGGGACAGAAATTACAGACAGACATCAATCAATATATGTAAGGTGTACACTGGTTTGGTCTAGAAAGGCAGGACAACTTGAAATGGGGGCTTCCACGTAATAGGTAGATTAGAAGATTTTCTGGTTGGCAAATGGTTGTGAGTTATCTAAAAGACCTGGAATCCATAGAAAAGAGTGTCTAGATTAGGATAGGGGGTTGTGGAGACCAAGGTTCTTATATGTAGATGAAGTCTCATAAGTGGCGACCCTTAGAGGCAATAGGTGGCAAATGTTTCATATTCAGATCTTTAAAAATTGCTAGTCTCTCAGCTAATCAGTCTCTTCAGGATCAGACAAAGACCTGGAAAGGGAAATTTACATTCTGTAGAGAATTTACATTTCCCCCACCAGAGGCAGCTTTGCCAGGCTATTTCAAAATATGTCAAAGAAATATGCTTTGGGGTAAAATATTTTAAATTCTTTCAGGGCCTGCTATCTGTCATGTGATGCTATATGATAGTCCAGTTGGGATTTGGTATCTTATTGCTACAAAGAGTCTGTTTTGTCAGTCTTAAGACCTCTGTTGTAATGTTAATGCTGCTCAGTTGTGCCTGAACTCCAAAGGGAAGAGGACATAATGAGGCATGTCCAACCTCACCTTCCCATCATGGCCTGGACTAGTCCTTCAGGTTTACTTGGGAATCCCCTTTCTTGAGAAGGGGGGGGTCCATTCAGTTGACTGGGAAGCTTAGAATTTTATTTTTGGTTTACATTTGATAAGCTCATAGCTAACATTATACTCAACGCTGAAGTAGTGAAAGCTTTCCTTTAAGATTAGGAACAAGATAAAGGTGTCCACTCTTGCCACATAGTATTGGATGTTATAGCCAGAGCAATTGGGCAAAAAAGAAAATTAATAAAAAGCAACCAAATCAGAAAGGAAGAAACATAAATGTCTCTGTTTGGAGATGACATGACACGTAGTGAGCCCTAGAGAATCCACTAAAACCTGTTAGAACTTAATAAATGAATTTAGCAAAGTTGTAGGATACAAAATCAACATATAAAATTAGTAGTGTTTCTATACACTAACAATAAATTGTCTGAAAAGAAATCAAGGAAACAACTTCATTTACAATAGCATCAAAAAATTAGAAGTAAATTTAGCCAATGAGGTCAAAGATCTGTACACTGAAAACTATAAGACACTGGTGAAAGAAATGGACTATAACACAAATAAATAGAAATCTATCATGTGTTCATAGAATTAATATTGCTTAACGTTCATACTACCCAAATCAATTTATAGATTTAATGCAATCACTATTAAAATTCAAAGGCATTTTTCACAGAATTAGAAAAAAATCTAAATTCACATGGGATCACAAAAGACCCTGAATAGCCAAATAAGACTTGAGCAAAAAGAACAAAGTACAAGCATCATACTACCTGATTTCAAATTATATTAGGTTGGTGCAAAAGTAATTGTGGTTTTTGCCATTGAAAGTAATAGCAAAGACTGCAAAGACTTTTGCACCAACCTAATAGTAATTAAAACCATATGGTACTGGCATAAAAACAGACATATAGATCAATGGAACAGAATTAAGAGCCAAGAAATAAACCCATGCTATATGGTCAACTAATCTTCAGTAAGATTACCAAGAATACAAAATGGATAAATGATAGTTTCTTTAACAAATGGTGTTTGGAAAACTGGATATTTACATGCAACAGAGTGATATTGGACTCATATTTTCCATCACACACAAAAATCAATTCAAAATGAATTAAAGGTATAAACAAAAGGCCTTAAACTATAAACTCTTAGAAGAAAGCATACAGAAAAATCTCCTTGACATTGATCTTGGCAGTGATTTTTCACCCTGACACCAAAAGCACAGGCAATGAAAGCAAAAATGAACAAGTAAGATTACATCAAACTAAAAAGCTTTTGCACAGCAAAGGAGATAATCAACAAAATAAAAAGCAACATGTGGAATGGGAGAATATTTTCAAAGTATATACCTGATAAAGAGTTAATGTCCAAAATATGTAAGACACTCATACAACTCAATAACCAAAAATACTCCAATTTTTACAATGGGCAAAGTACATGAATAAACATTTTCCCCAAAAGACATATAAATACTAATAGCCAAGAGATTTATGAAAAGTGACTCACTATCACTAACCATCAGGGAAATTCAATCAAAAGTATAAGGAGAGATCACCTCATACTTGTTAGACTGGTTATTACTAACTTAAGAAATATTACAGGTGTACTACATTGTTGCTGGGAATATAAATTGATACAGCCACTATGGAAAACAGTATGCAGATTCCTTAAAAAAATACAAATAGAACTATGCTACATAGTCTTATATGTAGATAAACCCTAAAGATTCCACAAAAAACTGTTAGAGCTAATACATTTAGTAAAGTTGCAGTGTACAAAATTATATAAAATAAGTAACCTCATTGATAATTTATAATCCAGCAATCCTGCTTCCGTGCATTTATCCAAAAGAATTGAAGTCAGGATTTCAAAAAGATACTTGCACTTCCATGTTTATTGTGGCATAGTTCACAGTAGCCAAGATATGAAAACAATCTATTTGCTGACAGATGAATGGATTTAAAAAGTGACATATATAATGAAATATTACCCAACAATAAAAAAGAGGTAATCCCGACACATGGATGAACATGGAGGACATTATGTTAAGTAAAATAAGCCAGACATAAAAATGATCTCACTTATATGTGTAATCTAAAATCATCAGTCATAGAAGCATAGAGCATAACTATGATTGCCAGGGAATGAGGGGAGGGAAAAATGGGAAGGTGATATTCAAAAGGTATAAAAAAGTTTCATTTGTGAAAGATGAAGAAGTTCTGGAGATCTACTATACAGCACAGTGCCTGTAGCTAACAATAAACTATTGTATTCTTAAATTCTGTGAAGAGGGTAGATCTTATATTCTGCTCATACTGCACACACACACACACACACACACACACACACACACACACACAATAATTGTAATAATTATAATAAAAGGGGTAGGAGGAAACTACGGGAGATGATGGATATGTCTATAGTCTTGATGGTGGTGATGATTTGAATGGGTATATACTTATCACCAAACTCTTTGAGTTGTATAAATTAAATATGTACAGCTTTTTACATGTGAATCATACCTATCATACTTGATAAATGGTTTTATGAAACAAAAAACAAAACAGAAAAATAAATTAACACCTTTAAATAAAGGTATCCATTTCTTCTAGAATTTCTAGTTTGTGTGAATAGAGGTGTTCATAATAGTCTCTGATAGTTATTTGTATTTTTTTGGCTCAGTGTAATATCCCCTTTGTCATTTCTGATTGTGTTTATTTGGATTTTTTTTCTCTTTTCTTCTTTATTAGCCTAGCTAGTGGTCTATATATTTTATTAATTTTTTTCAAAATCCAACTCTGGATTCATTGATCTTTTGAATGATATTTCATATCTCAATCTCCTTCAGTTCAGCTCTGATTTTGTTATGTCTTATCTTCTGCTAACTTTGGGATTGATTTTCTCTTGGTTCTCTAGTTCTTTTAGTTGTGATAATAGGTTCTTAAATTGAGATCTTTCTAACTTTTTGATGTGGTTGTTTAGTGCTATAAAGTTCCCTCTTAACAGTGCCTTGGTTGTGTCCCAGAGGTACTGGTATGTTGTGTCTTTTTTCTCATTAGTTTCAAAGAAATTCTTGATTTCTGCCTTAATTTCATTATTTACCCAAAAGTCATTCAGGAGTAGGTTATTCAATTTCCATGTAATTGTATTGTTTTGAGTGATTTTGTTAGTCTTGATCTGTAATCGTATTGAGCTGTGGTCTGAGAGAGCGGTTGTTATGATTTCAGTTCTTTTGCATTTGCTAAGAAGTGTTTTGTGTCTGATTATGTGGTCAGTTTTAAAGTATGTGCTATGTAGTGATAAGAAGAATGTATATTCTGTTATTTTTGGGTGGAGAGTTATGTAGATGTCTATGAGATCCATTTGATCCAGTGTGAGTTCAGGTCCTGAATATCTTGTTAATTTTCTGCAATAATCTATCTAATACAGTCAGTGGGGTGTTGAAGTCTCCCACTATTATTGTGTGGAAGTCTAAATCTCTTTGAAGGTCTCCAAGAACTTGCTTTATGAATCTGGGTGCTTTTGTGTTGGGTGCATATATATTCAGGATAGTTATGTTTGTTGAACTGAACCCTTTACCATCATATATTGCCTTTCTTTGTCTTCTTTGATTATTGTTGGTTTAAAGTCTGTTTTGTCTCAAATTATAATTGCAACTCCTGCTTTTTCCTGCTTTCCATTTGCTTAGTAGATTTTCCTACACCCCTTTATTTTGAGCCTATGGATGTTGTTGCATGTGAGATTAGTCTCTTGAAGACAGCATACCATTTGGTCTTGTTTCTTTATCCAGCTTGCCACTCTGTGCCTTTTAATTGGGGGATTTAGCCAATAAGGCAGTTTAAAAAATATTAATAAGAAATTTTCAGAAACATAAATGTAAAATTCCAATTAGAAATTTTATAAACTCCAAGCAAATGTTTTTTAAAAAACCTAATACATTTTGACTGAATTGAGCTTACCCAGGAATAAAAGGTTAGGTCAACATTGGGATATGTATATTTATGTAAGTATTACCTTAATAAGTTAAAGGAGAAAATCTATAAGATTCTCTATAGATGTTAATAAAACATATATAAGTTTCAACATCTAACTATGATTTAAAACACTTGTGAATCCAGAAATAAAAGAAAACCTTTTATGAATTAGCAACAGAAGAGCACTTCTTTCATCTGACAGAAAGCTATTTAAAAATACCCATAGCTACCATGATACATCATGGTAGGAGGTTTAAACTCAGGAACTTAATGAAGATAACTGCATTAAACATTGCTGTTCAACAATATGCTGGAATAGTAATCATTGCAAAAAAGGAAAGAAAGTGAAAAAAGAATTACAATTTCCAGGAAGGAAAAAATAGGATGCCTATTTCCAACAGGTTATATGATAATACACATTGGAAATCTGGATTAATCTACAGACAAATTCTTTCAATTTATACTTCATTATGTTCATAAAAATAAGATCAGTAAACAAAATACATTGCATTTTATACACCAGCAAAGACAGAAAAACAAACAAATATGCCATGTATAATAACACAAAATGTCACATAGAAATATATTTAATAAAATATTTTTATACTCTTATTAAGGATTAGATAAGTTTACTAAAATAACTAAAATAAGAGGAGAGACACATCTGGCCCTACTGAGCCCCACTGGTCAAGTAGAAACACAATTCCTGATGCTGTCTTTAAGCCTTACTCAGCGTGGGAGGCAAGTGCACACTGGCAGTTGACCATACAGGGAGCATCTGGCCCCGGCCAACCTCAGCAGCTGAGCAGCGACTCAGCCAGCCTTGGGTTCTCTTTGCATATTCCCTAGATAGGAAGACAATAGCAGCTCTGTGATTATCCACAGAGGGAGCATCTGATCTTGCCCAGACCCAGTAGCTATGCAGCAACTCAACCCACCATTGGTGTTCTGCTTAAGGCTACTCTAGACTAGGAGCCAAGCCCAAGTCCACACACATCTGTGGAGCATAGCCTCTGGCCCTGCCCACCCTGAGTGATCAAGCAGCAACCCCAGAAATCTCACCCAGCCTCAGAGCTCAGCACATGTCCCTGACCAACTACAGATTCCAAACAACAGTACCATCTAGCAAGAAAGACAACCTCTAACCCTGGACAATCAGAGGCAACTGCAGAGCCCAATCAGCAGCACCACCTGTCACAGGAGCACAGCCAGCAGTTCCATTTAATGTCAGAGCACAGGTAGTGGCCCAGCCCAACTAGAGAACCCAACACCCACATCTGCCTGTCTGAGGTTGCTACCAGTTGGCCTATTCAGAATCCCAGGCTATATTAAATAGTGAAGACCTCTTACTGAGAAAGAACACTTGCAAAGGCCAGAAAAGGTGGCCATTTCTTCAAATGTGCAGGTACCAACACAAAGACAGAAGGATTATTTTAAAAATCAAGAAAATATGACACCAAAAGAAACTAATAATGCTCCAGTAATAGACCCTGAAATATGCAAGTCTATGAGACCACTAAGAATTTAAGATAATCCCCTTAAAGAAGTTCAGGAAACTACATGAAAATGCAGATAGAAAATAAATAATATTTGAAAAATGGTTAATGAACAAAAAGAAAAGCTTGACAAAGGAATAAAAACAATAAAATAGTTAAAATCCTAGAAATGATGAATACAATAACTGAACCAAAATATTAACTAGAAAGCTTCAACAGCAGACTTGATCAAGGCAAAGAATCACTGGGCTTGAAGACTGGATATTTTAAATTATCCAGTCAGAGAATAAAAAAGAAAAAAGAATAAAAAATGAAAAAGACCTATAGGAATTATTGGACACCATTAAGTGTACTGACTTTTGCATAATAGGAGTTTCAGAAGGAGATGAGAGAGAACAAGATCCAGAAGGCATATTTAAGAAAATAATGGCTGAAAATTTCCCAAATGTGGTGAAACACAAAAATATCCAGGTTCAGGAAGCTTGGATGTCATCAATCAAATTCAACCCAAAGAGGATTTTACCAAGATATATCATATTCCAATTATCAAAAAATCAGAGACAAAGAAAGAATACTGAAGGCAGCAAGAGAATGAACCATATCACATTCAAGAGAGCCCCAATATGGTTTTCAGCCTTTCTCTTAGCAGCAATCCTGCATGCCAGGAAAGAATGGCATTATGTATTCAAAGTGTTGAAGGAAAAGATTGCCAATCAAGATTACATTACTAGCAAATCTGTCCTTCAGAAATGAGGGAGAAATAAAATCTTTCCCAGACAAACAAAAGCTATGGTAATTAATCATTATTAGATCTATTTTATAAATATTACTAAAGGGAGCCCTTTAACTAAAACAAAAGGATTATAATAACAAAAACATATGGAAGTAAAAAACTCACTGGTAAAAATAATATATAGTCATATTCAGAATTCTCTAATACAGTAAGGGTGGTATTTAAAGCTAATTTATCCCTACTGTCACAGTTAAAAGACAAAATTATTAAAAGCACCTATAGCTAAAATAAATTGTAAAGAAATACAAATTACAAAACATGTAAATTGTGACATCAAAATCATAAAAAGTGGAAAGGAGTGAAAGTGTAGAGTTTTTGTATGTGATTAAAGTTATCAGAATAAAATAGCGTGTTAAAAGGACAAGATATTTTGTGTATGCCTCATGGTAACCACAACACAAAAAAACCACAGCAGGCGGTGGCTGGCAAGATGGCCAAATAGGAACAGCTGCGGTCTGCAGCCCCCAGCAAGATCAATGCAGAAGGGAGGTGATTTCTGCATTTCCAACTGAGGTACCCGGCTCATCTCATTGGGACTGGTTAGACAGTGGGTGCAGCCCACGGAAAGCGAGCTGAAGTAGGGTGGGGCATCACCTCACCTGGGAAGTGCAAGGGGTTGGGGAACTCCCTCTCATAGCCAAGGGAAGCTGTGAGGGACTGTGCCATGAGGAACGGTGCACTCCAACCCAGATATTATGCTTTTCCCATGGTCTTTGCAACTCATAGACCAGAAGATTCCCTTGGGTGCCTACACCACCCGGGCCCTGGGTTTTAAGCACAAAACTGGGTGGCCGTTTGGGCAGACACCAAGCTAGCTGCAGGAGATTTTCATACCCCAGTGGCACTTGGAAGGGCAGCAAGACAGAACCATTCACTCCCCTGGAAAGGGGGCTGAAGCCAGAAAGCCAAGTGGTCTAGCTCAGTGGATCCCACCCCCATAGAGCCCAGCAAGCTATGATCCAAGGGCTTGAAATTCTCACTGGCAGCAGAGCAGTCTGGGGTCGACCCAGGACACTCGAGCTTGGTGGGCAGAGGGACATCACCATTACTGAGGCTTGAGTAGGCAGTTTTTCCCTCACAGTGTAAACAAAGCCACCAGGAAGTTCAAACTCTATGGAGCCTACTGCAGCTTGGCAAAGCCTCTGTAGCCAGACTGCCTCTCTAGATTCCTCCTTTCTGGGCAGGGCATCTCTGAAAGAAAGGCAGCAGCCCCAGTCAAGGGCTTAGAGATAAAACTCCCATCTCCCTGGGACAGAGCACCTGGGGGAAGGAGAAGCTGTAGGCACAACTTCAGCAGACTTAAACGTTCCTGCCTGCCTGCTCTGAAGAGAACAGCAGCTCTCCCAGCACAGTGCTTGAGCTCTGCTAAGGGACAGACTGCCTCTTCAAGTGGGTCCCTGACCCCTGTGCCTTTTGACTGAAAGACACCTCCCAGCAGGGCTCGACAGACGCCTCATACAGGAGAGCTCCGGCTGGCATATGGTGGATGCCCCCCTGGGACGAACCTTACAGAGGAAGGAGCAGGCAGCAATCTCTGCTGTTCTGCACCCTCTGCTGATGATACCCAAGCAAACAGGGCCTGGAGTGGACCTCCAGTAAACTTCAGCAGACCTGCAGCAGAGGGTCCTGACTGGTGGAAGGCAAACTAGCAAACAGAAAGGAATAGCATCAACATCAACAAAAAGGATGTCCACACAGAAACCCCATTCGAAGGTCACCAACATCAAAAACCAAAGGTAGATAAATCCATGAAGATGAGGAAAAACCAGTGCAAAAAGGCTGAAAATTCCTAAAACCAGAATGCCTCTTCTGCTCCAAAGGATTACAACTCCTCACCAGCAAGGGAACAAAACCGGATGGAGAATGAGTTTGATGAATTGACAGAAGTAGGCTTCAGAAGGTGGGTAATAGCAAATTCCTTTGAGCTAAAGGAGCATGTTCTAACCCAATGCAAGGAAGCTAAGAACCTTGAAAAAAGGTTAGAGAAGCTGCTAACTAGAATAACCAGTTTAGAGAAGAAGATAAATGACCTGATGGAGCTGAAAAACACAGCATGAGAACTTCGTGAAGCATACACAAGTATCAACAGCCAAATCAATCAAGTGGAAGAAAAAGATATCAGAAACTGAAGATCAACTTAATGAAATTAAACATGAAGACAAGATTAGAGAAAAAAAGAATGAAAATGAACAAACAATGCCTCCAAGAAATATGGGACTATGTGAAAAGACCAAACCTATGTTTGATTGCTATACCTGAAAGTGACGGGGAGAATGGAACCAAGTTGGAAAAGATTCTCCAGGATACTACCCAGGAGAACTTCCCCAACCTAGTAAGACAGGCCAACATTCAAATTCAGGAAATACAGAGAACACCACAAAGATACTCCTTGAGAAGAGCAACCCCAAGACACATAATCGTCAGATTCACCAAGGTTGAAATGAAAGAAAAAACGTTAAGGGAAGCCAGAGAGAAAGGTTGGGTTATCCACAAAGGGAAGCCCATCAGAGTAACAGTGGATCTCTCTGCTGAAACCCTACAAACCAGAAGAGAGTGAGGGCTAATAGTCAACATTCTTAAAGAAATGGATTTTCAACCCAGAATTTCATATCCAGCCAAACTAAGCTTCATAAGTGAAGGAGAAATAAAATCCTTTATAGAAAAGCAAATGCTGAGGGATTTTGTCACCACCAGACCTGCCTTACAAGAGCTCCTGGAGAAAGCACTAAATATGGAAAGGAAAAACCAGTACCAGCCATTGCAAAAACACACCAAGTTGTAGAAACTGCATCAACTAATGGGCAAAATAACCAGCTAGCATAATAATGACAGGATCAAATTCACACATAACAATATTAACCTTAAATGTAAATAGGCTAAATGCCCCAGTTAAAAGACACAGACTGGCAAATTTGATAACGGGTCATGACCCATTAATGTGCTATATTCGGGAGACCCATCTCACGTGCAAAGACACACATAGGCTCAAAATAAAGAGATGGAGGAAATTTACCAACCAAATGGAAAGCAGAAAAAAGCAGGCGTTGCAATCCTAGTCACTGATAAAACAGACTTTAAACAAACAAAGATCAAAAGAGACAAAGAAGGGCATTACATAATGATAAAGTGATCAATGCAACAAGAAGAGCTAACTATCCTAAATATATATGCACCCAATATAGAAGCACCCAGATTCATAAAGCAAGTTCTTAGAGACCTACAAAGAGACTTAGACTCCCACACAATAATAGTGGAAGATTTTAACACCCAACTGTCAGTATTAGACAGATCAACGAGACAGAAAATTAACAAGGATATTCAGGACTTGAACTCAGCTCTGGAACAAGTGGACCCTACAGGCAGCTACAGAACTCTCCACCCCCAATCAACATAATATATATTCTTCTCAGGACCACATCACACTTATTCTACAGTTGATCACATAATTCGAAACAGAACACTCCTCAGCAAATGCAAAAGAATGTAAATCATAACAAACAGCCTCTCGGACCACAGTGCAATCAAATTAGAACTCAGGATTAAAAAACTCACTCAAACCACAAAACTACATGGAAACTGAACAACCTATTCCTGAATGACTACTGGGTAAACAATGAAATTAAAGCAGAAATAAATAAGCTCTTTGAAACCAATGAGAACAAAGACACAATGTACCAGAACCTCTGGGACACAGCTAAAGCAGTGTTTAGAGAGAAATTTATAGCACTACATGCCCACAGGAGAAAGCAGGAAAGATCTAAAATCGACACCCTAACATCACAAATAAAAGAACTACAGAGGCAAGAGCAAACACATTCAAAAGCTATCAGAAGACAAGAAATAACTAAGATAAGAGCAGAACTGAAGGAAATAGAGATACAAAAAACCCTTCAAAACATCAATGAATCCAGGAGGTGGTTTTTTGAAAAGATTAACAAAATAGGTAGACCATTAGTGAGACTAATAAAGAAGAAAAGAGAGAGGAATCAAAAAGACACAATGAAAAATGATAAAGGGGATATCACCACTGATCCCATAGAAATACAAACTACAATCAGAGAATACTATAAATGCCTCTACACAAATAAACTAGAAAATCTAGAAGAAATGGATAAATTCCTGGACACATACACCCTCCCAACACTAAACCAGGAAGAAGTCAAATCCCTGAATAGACCAATAACAAGTTCTGAAATTCAGGCAGTAACTAATAGCCTACCAATCAAAAAAGGCCCAGGACAAGATGGATTCACAGCTGAATTCTACCAGAGGTACAAAGAGGAGCTGGTACTATTCCTTCAGAAACTATTCCAAACAATAGAAAGAGAGAAACTCCTCCCTAACTCATTTTATGAGGCCACCATCATCCTGATACCAAAACCTGGCAGAGACACAACAAAAAAGGAAAATTTCAGGCCAATATTCCTGATAAACATCAATGTGAAAATCCTCAATAAAATACTGGCAAAGCAAATCCAGCAGCACATCAAAAACTGTCTCCACCACGATCAAGTTGGCTTCATCCTTGGGATGCAAGGCTGGTTCAACATACGCAAATTAATAAACGTAATCCATCACATAAACAGAACCAATGACAAAAACATTATCTCAATAGATGCAGAAAAGGCCTTCGATAAAATTAAACACCCCTTCATGCTAAAAACTCTCAATAAATTAGATGTCAATGGAATGTATCTCAAAATAATAAGAGCTACTTATGACAAACCCACAGCCAATATCATACTGAATGGGCAAAAACTGGAAGCATTCCCTTTGAAAACCGGCACAAGACAAGGATGTCCTCTTTCACCACTCCTATTCAACATAGTATTGGAAGTTATGGCCTGGGCAGTCAGGCAAGAGAAAGAAATAAAGGGTATTCAAATAGGAAGAGAGGAAGTCAAATTGTCTCTGTTTGCAGATGATAGGATTGCATGTTTAGAAAACCCCAGTGTCTCAGCCCCAAATCTCCTTAAGCTGATAAGCAACTTTAGCAAAGTCTCGGGATACAAAATCAATGTGCGAAAATCACAAGCATTTCTATACACTAATAATAGACAAACAGAGAGCCAAATCATGAGTGAACTCTCATTCACAATTGCTACATAGAAAATAAAATACCTAGGAATCTAACTTACAAAGGACGTGAAGGACCTCTTCAAGGAGAACTACAAACCACTGCTCAAGGAAATAAGAGAGGACACAAAGAAATGGAAGAATATTCCATGCTCATCGATAGAAAGACTCAATATCATGAAAATGGCCATACTGCCCAAGGTAATTTATAGATTCAATGCTATCCCCATCAAGCTACCACTGACTTTCTTCACAGAACTGGAAAAAACTACTTTAAAGTTCATATGGAACCACAAAAGAGCCCGTATAGCCAAGACAATCCTAAGCAAAAAGAACAAAGCTGGAGGCATCATGCTACCTGACTTCAAACTATACTAGAAGGCTACAGTAACCAAAACAGCATAGTACTGGTACAAAAACAGATATATAGAGCAATGGAACAGAACAGAGGCCTTAAATAATGCCACACATCTACAACCATCTGATTTTTGACAAACTTGACAAAAATAAGCAATGGGGGAAGGATTCCCTATTTAATAAATGGTGTTGGGAAAACTGGCTAGCCATACGCGGAAAACTGAAACTGGACTCCTTCCTTACACCTTATACAAAATTAACTCAAGATGGATTATAGACTTAAACATAAAACCTAAAACTGTAAAAACCCTAGAAGAAAACCTAGGGAATAACATTCAGGATATAGGCATGGGCAAAGACTTCATGACTAAAACACTAAAAGCAATAGCAACAAAAGCCAAAATTGACAAGTGGGATCTAATTAAACTAAAGAGCTTCTGCACAGCAAAAGAAACTATCATCAGAATGAACAGGCAACCTACAGAATGGGAGAAAATTTTTGCAATCCATCCATCTGACAAAGGGCTAATATCCAGAATCTACAAGAACTTAAACAAATTTCCAAGAAAAAAAACAAACAATGCCATCGAAAAGTGGGGGAAGGATATGAACAGACACTTCTCAAATGAAGACATTTATGTGGCCAACAAACGTGAAAAAAAACTCATCATCACTGGTCATTAGAGAAATGCAAATCAAAAGCACAATGAGATACCATCTTGTGCCAGTTAGAATGGTGATCATTAAAAAGTCAGGAAACAACCCATGCTGGAGAGAATGTGGAGAAATAGGAAAGTTTTTACACTATTGGTGGGAGTGTAAATTAGTTCAACCATTGTGGAAGACAGTGTGGCGATTCCTCAAGGATCTAGAACCAGAAATACCATTTGACCCAGCAATCCCATTACTAAGTATATACTCAAAGGATTATAAATCATTCTACTATAAAGACACATGCACACATATGTTTATTGCAGCACTGTTCACAATAGCAAAGACTTGGAACCAACCCAAATGCCCATCAATGATAGGCTGGATAAATAAAATGTGACACATATACACCATTGAATACTATGCAGCCATAAACAAGCATAAGTGGAAGTTGAACAATGAAAACACATGGACACAGGGAGGGGAATATCACACACTGGGTCATGTCAGGGTGTGGGGGGCTAAGGAGGGATAGCATTAGGAGAAATACGTAATGTAGATGATGAGTTGATGGGTGCGGCAAACCAGCATGGCACATGTATACCTATGTAACAAACCTGCACATTCTGCAAATGTATCCCATAACTTTAAATATAATTATTTTTTTCAGATGGAGTCTTGCTCTGTTGCCCAGGCTGGAGTGCAGTGGCACAATCTTGGCTCACTGCAAGCTCCCCCTCCCAGGTTGATGCCATTCTTCTGCCTCAGTCTCCCAAGTAGCTGGGACTACAGGTGCCCGCCACCATGCCTGGCTAATTTTTTTTTGTATTTTTAGTAGAGACGGGGTTTCACCATGTTACCTAGGATGGTCTCGATCTCCTGACCTCGTGATCCGCCCGCCTCAGCCTCCCAAAGTGCTGGGATTACAGGCGTGAGCCACTGCGCCTGGCCAATTTTAAGTATAATTTTTAAAAAGCCACAGCAATTGCACAAACAATAAAAAACAAAGGATTCAAAGCATGCAACTGTGAGAAATCATCAAATTTCAAAGGAAGACAGCCAGAGAAGAATTAAAAATAAAAGATCTACAAAACCAACATAAAACAAATTATAAAATGGAAGTCTGTATCTATAAATAACCTTGAATGTAAATGGGTTAAATTCTCCAATTAAAATACATAGACTGGCTGAATGTATTTTTAAAATCAACCATATACTACTGTCTATAAGTGACTCACATTACTAGTAAAGACACACAAAGTCTGAAAGTGAGGGGATGAAAAAGGATATTCCATGCAAATAAAAACCAAAAAAAAAAGCAGTGGTAGCTATACTTATATGAGACAAAATAGACTTTAAGTATGTAACTATAAAAAGAGAAAAAGGTCATTATGTAATAATAAAGGGTTCAATTTACCAAGAACATATAACAATATAAATATATATGCACAAAACATCAAAGCAGTTAGTAAATATTTTAAGGAGAGATAAACTGCAACACAACAGAAGTATGGAACCTCAAATCCCACTTTCAGCAATGAACAGATAATCTAGACACACAATCAATAAGAAAACTTTGGACTTAAACTACATGTTAGAGCAAATGGACTTAATAGCCATATACAGAATATTCTATCCAACACCAGTAGAGCACACATTCTTCTCAAGTGCACATTCTCCAGAACATATCATATCTTAGGCCACATAAAAAGTTTTAAATTTAAGAGGATTAAACTCATAATAAGTATATTTTCAGACCACAATGGTACAACCTAGAAATCAATAGAAATCTTGGAAAACAGGCAAATATGTGGAAATTAAACAACATGCTTTCAAACAACCATTGGGTCGCAGAAAAAAACAAGAATGAAATAAAAAATATTTTGAGACAAGCAAGAATGGAAACACAACACACAAAACTTATGGGGTGCATTAAAGGCAGAAATGAGAGGGAAATTTATAGCAATAGACATCTGTATCAAAGAAGAAGGATCTCTAATAAACAGCCTAATGTTACACATCAAGGAACTAGAAAAAGAAAAAAGAATTACGTCCAAAGAACAGATCAATAATAAGTAAGGAGACTGACTTAGTAATAAAAATTCTCCCATCAAAGAAAAGCCCAGGACCCAGTGACATCACTGATGAATTCTACCAAACATTTAAAGAAAAACTGCCAACATTTCTCAAACTCTTCCAAAAAATGACAGAGGACATACTTCCAAACTTATTTTACAAGGTCAACATTACCCTGATACCAATATCAGACAAGGACACTGAAAAAAAAAGAAAACTACAGGCCAATATTCCTGATGAAAATAGATGCAAAAATTCCACCCCCCACCAAATACTAGTAAACCAAATAAAATAGCACATTAAAAGAATTGCCCACTGTGACCAAGTATGATTTAACCCTAGGATGCAAGGATGGTTCAATATATACAAATATAAATGTCATATAACATATAAGCAAAGTGAAGGATAAAAATCATATGATAATCTCAATTGATACAGAGAAAATATTTGATAAATTCAGCACCCTTTCATGATTAAAAATCTCTGAACATATTAGGTGTACAGGGAATGTACTTCAATACAATAACAGCCATATATGACAACCCATAGCTAACATTGCCATGGCATCCTTTGGGTGTTGCTTTTCCTCTGGAAACCTTTGCCCAAGTTTTTCTTAGGCCCATTGGGCTTGTTCTGCCCCCTTGGCCTTGCAGGCTGTGCTTGGCTTGTGATACCAGTCCAGATCCCACACCTGCCAAGGGCGAGCCAGGCACAGAGCAGTGAGGAGTGCATGAGTGAGCGAGCACAAAATCTGGCCACTGTGCACAGCCAGGCATGCTGGCTGCTGTGGTGGAGCAGGCAGCTCTAGGCACCAGCACAGGTGCCAGCTCCATGTAAACCTCTGTGTGGCTAGATCAGATGCACTGCAAGTGGCTTCCACTGTAGGCACCTGTGTCTGGACGAGGGGAATGTGGTGGTGCCTGGAAGCTTGGAAATGCCAGAAACCATACAGGCCCAAAGAGGGTGTCACAGTCCTGGCATGGGAAGCCCCTAGGTCTGGGCTCCTGGAAGGGCTGCAGCTCTTCTCTCCTTCTCATTGTCTGCAACATTGCAAACAGGGCGGTGTATATCAGCCCTGTTTGTGTTACAGCTTTTTCAGTCCAACCTTTCAGTGGTTCCCAAGTTCTTGTCCCATATCCAGGAAGAATGTGGTACACAGACAACTGGAGGGTGAGTAAGGCAGTGAGGAGCTTTATTGAGCAACAGAACAATTCTCAGGAGACCTGAAGTGGGTAGCTCCTTTCTGCAGGCAGGTCATCCCAACAAGTGGGTAGCTCCTTCCAGCTTCTCACTTCATAGTCCTGATGTCTGTCTGAGTCTAGGGGTTTTTATGGGCCCAGAAGGAAGGGAGTGCATGCTGATTGGTTCATGGATGGCCATGGGTGGCTGGGAAAAAGCACCATAAATTCTGACTCCAGGCAGTGGACTCCACCCGGAACTGGCAGCCCAGCCCCTAGGCTTCAGGTCATCCCTGGCTTGAAGGTAGTTAGGGACCTGCCCCTTTCCACCCAGGAACCTGTTTCCCTTCCACCATCAACACGCCATCCATGGCGCCTGGGCTGTTCATGCTGAGTTGGACCTGCAGACCTGTGCAGAGCTGCCCTCAGCCGTCGTCCTCCCTCCTGTGCTCACTGGTGCTCAAAGTCCAGAAGGAGCTGAGGAGGCAGAAGCTGGCATGTCAGCACTGCCTCCAGCACATGCATACCTGGCTGGGCACAACAGTGCCTGGACTCGGCTACAACTTTGCTTTGCACTGGAGTGGACACCAGGAGCAGAGAGAGGGTAGGAAGCAGGAGCAGGCACTTCTGAGCCTGCAGGGGCAGAGAGGGTTTCCAGGGCCCCGAGAGCACAGTGATGCCTGGGTCTGGAGCTGCGGCTGGGTGACTGCAGTTGTGCCCCAGAGCACAGGACTCCTGCCCCGTGGACTTGGTAGAGAGTGGGGCTCCCCCCATTCCCAGCCCCCTCCCAGCCCCACCTGGCTCCATGGAGCACATGGCCCCAGCCACACCTCCCCTGCTGCAGCCAGCATCTTCACAGCAACTGCTCCAGACAGGCTGCCACTGTTATCAACATCATACTTAAACATGAAAAGTGGAACACTTTTCCTGCTAGATCAGGGACAATACAAGAATGCCCATTCTTATAACTTCTTTTTTTTTTTTTTTTTTGGTGTCTTGCTCTGTCGCCAGGCTGGAGTGCAGTGGCATGATCTCAGCTCACTGCAACCTCCGTCTTCTGGGTTCAAGTGATTCTCCTGCCTCAGCCTCCCGAGTAGCTGGGACTACAGGCATGCACCACCATACCCAGCTAATTTTGTTGTATTTTTAGTAGAGACAGGTTTTCACCATGTTGGCCAGGATGGTCTTGATCTCTTGACCTTGTGATCTGCTTGCCTTGTCCTCCGAAAGTGCTGGGGTTACAGGCGTGAGCCACCGCCCCGGCACTTCTTTCTAACATAGTACTGGATGTCCTAACCAGCACAGTTAGGCAAAAGAAAGAAAGAAAAGGTATCCACATTGGAAAGAAAAAAGTAAAATTGTCTCTATTTAGTAATAACATGATCTTATATATAGAAAATCCTAAAGACTTAGCCAAAAAAGTATTGGAAAAGGTAAACAAGTCTAGTAATGTTGAAAGATACAACATCAACATACAAAGATCAGTTTCATTTCTATACACTAATGAAAAACTATCTGAAAAAGATTAAGAAAACAATTCCAATAGCAACAAAAAAGTACTTAGATATAAATTTAACCAGAGATGAAAGACCTGGTTAAAATTATGGAAAATTATAAAACACTGATTAAAGAAATTGAAGAAAACACAAGCAAATGGAAAACTATCCCGTGTTCATAATTGGAAGAATTAATATTGTTTTGATGTCCTTGACTAGCAGAGCTGCCACTTGCCGTAGTGTGCTCTGCGGGAATTGTGGATGAACACAGCTGAAGCTTGCCACTGGCCACTCCATCCCCTCAACCAGTGACCCTGACCACTTGATTGGTGGAGCTGCTGCCTGCCACATGTGACTCCAGTGATCTAAGGACTTGTGGAGTCACATGTGACCAGACCACCAGTGAGCCGAAACTTTCAACTGTCAGAGGTGCTGTACACCACACATGTTCCCCAGGAATTGGGAATTAGCCTGCCCAGCATCTGCTCCCACCAGAAATACCACCCCCTGGAACAGTGGAGGCACCACACACTGCCTGCATCCCCCAGGGTTCCAAGGACTGGCGCACTCAGCACCTGCTGCCATGACTTCATATCCTTTATTGGCAGAGTGACTACATGCTGCACGCAGCCCCCCAGGAGTCTCAGGAACAGCCCATTTGGTGTCCACCACTGATGGTGGCCATATCTCATTTACTTGCAGAGCTGCTGCATGCTATGTGCATCGTCTAGGACTCCAGGTACTGGCCCACTCAGCACCTGGCACCTCTAGTAACCTTGCCTCCTTGACTGGTACACCCCTGGGACCAAGTGACCAGTGGAGCTGTCATGTTTGGTGTGCACCGCCCTTGCCTAAAAACCAGCCTAGCTGGTGGCCCCAGCTCCCTGCAAAGCTGTGCCATTGCCTCCAAAACTACACACAGCCTACAACATTGACACACTTGAAGGTACTTCCGATGTTGATTACAGCTGAAGCAGTTACATGGAAATTATTAATATAATACAGCACCCACGTATCCAACCAACACCATAGGACTCATCTACAGGAAAACATCTTTGCCTATAAAAGTTTCCACCTCGGGGAACTAGAAAAATAAAAAAAAGAAGCCCCAAGTTGAAAATGTTTGAAATAACAAAAATTAGAGCAGAAATAGAGCGTAGAAAAACAGAAGAAAACATCAACAAAACTAACAGGTGGTTTATATATGTTATTCCATAAAATTGGAAGAGGTTATTGTTCCACCAAATTTGCAGATATCAATGTAGGAACCCAAGAAACATGAAAATCCAAGGAAATATGACACCTCCAAAGGAACACAGTAATTCTTCAGTAACAGACTCCAAGGAAAATAAAATCTATGAATGCCTGAAAAGGAGTTCAAAATAATGATCTTAAGAACACTTAGTGAGACACAAGAGACTAGAAATGGAGAATTTAACAAAATCAGGAAAACAATTTTTCATCTAAATGAAATACTTTTTAAAAGCCCCTTTCCCCATTAAAAAAAAAAAAAGAAATATTCAACAGAGAGACAGATACTACAAAACAGAGCTAAACAGGAATCTTGGAGCTAAGGAATTCAATGGATGAAATAAAAACATTGCCATTTGATGGATTACTATAGTGATAAAATTTGATTCCTTTCAAATTTATACAGGAGATGAATCAGAAGAAAGAATTTCTGAACTTGAAGACAGGTATTTTGAAATAACCCAGTCCGATGAAAAAAAGAAACAGAAAAAAGAATGAAGAAAGTATACAGGACTTATGAAATACCATTAAGTGAAAAAATTTTCATATTATGTGAGTTTCAGAAGAAGAGATGAGAGATGGTGTAAATAACCTATTTAATAAAATAATAGCTGAAAACTTCGCAAGTCCTGGAAGAGATGTGGACATCCAGTTCCAGGAAGCTTAAAAGTTTCCAAAATATTCAACACAAAAAGGTCCTCTACATGGCACATTTTAGTCAAATTGTCAAAAGGACAAACAAAGAATTCTAAAATGAGCAAGATAAAAGTGTCATGCTACGTACAAGAGAATTCCCATCAGACTAACAACAGATTTCTTTCCTTCTTCCTTCCTTCCTTCCTTCCTTTCTTTTTTTTTGATGGAGTCTTGCTCTGTCGCCAGGCTGGAATGCACTGGCACGATTTCGGCTCACTGCAGCCTCTGACTCCCTAGTTCAAGTGATTATCCTGCCTTAGCCTCTCGAGTAGCTGGGATTACAGGCACGCACCACCACACCCAGCTAATTTTTGTATTTTTAGTAGAGACGGGGTTTCACCATGTTGGTCAGGATGGTAACAGCAGATTTCTTAACAGAAATCTTACAGGCCAAGAGAGAAAGGGATACTATGTTCAAAGTGCTGGAAGGAAAAAAAAGCCAACTAAGACACGATGTCCAGCAAAGATATTCTTCGGAAATAAAGAAGAAAAAGATATTTTTTAGATAAGCAAAACTGAGGGAATTTATCACCACTAGATCAGTCTTACAAGAAATGCTCAAGGGAGTCCTATGTCTGGAAGGGAAAGGATGATAACTACCATATGAAAACACCTGAAGGTAGAAAACTCACTGGAAGAATAGATATGAAAATCAGAAAGAGAAAGGAATCAAATTTTATCACTATAGTAATCCATCAAACGGCAAAGGGAAATGATAAGAGAGGAAGAATCAAACTTGGATATACAAAATAATGAACAAAAAGTTAACAAAATGACAGGAATAAGTCCTCACTCATCAACAATACCCTTGAATGTAAATAGTTTAAATTCCCTAATTAAAATATATAGATTGGCTGAATGAATGAATGAATGAATGAATAAATGAAAAAAGATCCCATTATATGCTGCCCAGAAGAAACTCACTTCACTTGTAAAGACACACAAAGACTTAAATTGAGGGATGATGAATGGTATTCCACACAAAAGGAAAAAAAAACAAGCAAGAATAGCTATACTTATATTAGATAAGATAGATTTTAAGTCAAAAACTGTAAAAAGGGACAAAGAAGATTATTATTTAATGATAAAGGGGTCAATTCAACAAGAGGATATAGCAATTGTAAATATATATGAACCCAATACAAAAGCACCAAAATTCATAAAGCAAATATTACTAGATCTAAAGGGAAAGGTAGATCCCAATACATTAATTAATGTAATGTCTAGCTGAACTGTCTAGCTGTTGAAGCTGGGGGCTTCAACACCCCACACTCACCATTGGACAGATCATCTAGACAGAAAATCAACAAAGTAACATTGGATTTATTGTACCCTATACACCAAATGAACCTAGCAGATATTTACATAACATTTTATCCACAAGCTGCAGAATACACATTCTTCTCATCAGCACATGGAATATTCTGCAGGATACATTTTATGTTAGGCCACAAAACAACCTCAACAATTTTTTTTAAAATAAAAACTATATCAAATATATTTTCAGGGCACAATAGAATAAAACAAGAAATCAATAACAAGAACACTGGAAATTGTACAAATACATGGAAATTAAACGACATTCTTCTGAACAACCATTGGCTCAATGCAGAAATTAAAAACAAAGTTAAAGAACTCCTTAAAACAAATGAAAACATAAATACAACATACCAGCTGGGCACAGTGGCTCATGCCTGTAATCCCAGCACTTTGGGAGGCTGAGGTGGGCAGATCACGAGGTCAAGGGGTCAAGACCAGCCTGGCCAACATGGTGAAGCACCGTCTCTACTAAAAATACAAAAAATTGGCTGGGCATGGTGGCGCTAATCCCAGCTACTCAGGAGGCTGAGGCAGGAGAATCTCTTGAACCAGGGAGGCAGAGGTTGCAGTGAGCTGAGATCATGCTGCTGCACTTCAGCCTGGGCGACAGAGCAAGACTTCATCTCAGAGGAAAAAAAAAGAAAAAGAAACACAAGATACCAAAACATATGGGATATAGTAAAAGCAGTACTAGGAGGTAAGTTTATAGCAATAAATGCCTACATCATAAAAAGTATAAATATTTCAAGTAGAAAAAACTCCAAACAATTAGCCTCAAGAAACTAGAAGGGCAAGAAGAAACAAGGCCCAAATTTTGTAGAAGGAAATAAATAATAAATATCAGAGGAGAAATAAATGAAATAAAGACCAAAATTATAAGACAAAAGACCAACAAAATAAGAGTTTGTGTTTTGAAAAGATAAAATTGACAAACCCTTAGCTAGAATAACTATGAAAAAAAGAGAGAGGATCCAAATAAAGAAAATCAGAAACCAAAAGGAGGCATTACAACTGATACCAGAGAAATAGAGAAATACAAAGGATCATTGGAGACTATTAAGAACTATATGCCACGGGGCACAATTGTTCATGCCTGTAATCTCAGCACTTTGGGAGGCCAAGGTAGGCAAATCACTTGAGGTCAGGAGCTCGAAACCAGCCTGGCCAACATGGTGGTGAAACCCTGTCTCTACTAAAAAACAACAACAACAACAACAACAAAAACCCATAAAAATTAGCTGGGCTTGGTGGCATGCACCTGTAGCCCCAACTACTCAGGAGGCTGAGGCTGAGAATCATTGAACCTGGGAGGCAGAGGCTGCAGTGAGCCGAGATTGAGATGCAGCCTGGGAAACACAGCAAGAAGAAAGAGGTGGAAGGGAGGGAGGAAGGAAGGGAGGAAGGAAGGAAGGAAGGAAGGAGAGAAAGAAAGAACTAGTATATGCCAACAAATTGGAAAATGTAAAAGAAGTAGATAAACTCATAAACACATGGAACATACTAAAATAGAGTCAGGAAAAACTAGAAAACCTAATCAGACTAATAATGAGTAACAAGGGTGAATCAGCAGTAGGAAGTATCCCAACAAACAAAAGCCCAAAACAAGATGACTTCACTGCTGGATTCTACTAAACTTTTAAAGAACTAACACCTTCTCTTCTTAAAGTATTACAAAAAGTTGAAGGGGTGGGAATTCTTCCAAACTCATTCCATGAGGACAGTATTATCCTGATGCCAAAATCAGAAAAGAATACAACAAAAAGGAGAATGCTACAGGCCAATATTCGTTATGAACATAGATGCAAAAATTCTCAACAAAATGCTAGCAATCCAAATCCAATAGCATATCAAAAAGAATATACACCATGATTAAGTGGGATTGATTCTAGGGATGCAAGGATGGTTCAACATATGGAAATCAATAAATTTGATATATCACATCAACAGAATGAAGACCAAAAAGTATATGATCATCTCAATAGACATTAAAAAATATTTGATGAAATTCAACATCCTGCATGATATAAACTCTCAACAGTTTAGATGTAGAAGAAATGTACCTCAACACAATCAAGGTCACATATGACAAACTCACAGCTAACATCATACAGAATGGGGAAAAGTTGAAAGCTTTTCAATAAGAACTGGAACAAGACAAGGATGCCCACTTTTACTACTCTTATTCAACAAAGTACTGGAAGTCCTAGCCGGAGCAATCAGGCAAGAGAAAAAAATAAATGGCATCTAAATTGGAAAGGAGAAAGTCTAATTGTCCCTGTTTGCAGACAACATGATCTTTATATAAAAAAACTAAAGATTCCATCAAAAAAACCTCTTAGAACTGATAAACAAATTCAGTAATGTTGCAGGATACAAAAAACATATAAATTCAGTAGTGTTTCTACACACCAATAACAAACTAGTTGAAAAAGAATCAAGAAAGCAGTATCATTTACAATAGCTACAACAAAATAAAATACCAAGGAATAAGTTTAACCAAGGAGCTGAAGATCTATACAATAAAAACTATAAAACACTGATGAAAAGAACTGAAGGGAACACAAACAAATGAAAAGATACCCCATGTTCCTGATCTAAAAGAATTAAGATTGGTAAAATGACCATACTACCCAAAGTGATCTACAGAGTCAATGCAATCCTTATCAAAATACCAATGACATTCTTTAAAGAAATAAAAACCAAAATCCTAAAATTCATATGGAGCCACAAAAGACTCCAAACAGCCAAAACATTACTGAATAAAAGAACAAAGCTGGAGGTATCACACTATGGAGCTTCAAAATACACTACAAAAGCATGCTAGCCAAGACAGCGTGGTACTAGCATAAAAGCAGACACACAGAAGAATGAGACAGAATACAAAATCCAGATATAAATCCACATATTTACAGTCAGCTCACTTTTGAGAAAGGTGCCAAGAATATATATTAGAGAAAAGACAGTCTCTTCAAAAAATAGTGCTGCATTTGCTAGTATTGATATGCAGAAGAATGAACTAACCCCTATCTCTCACCATATATAAAAATAGACTCCTGATGAATTAAAGGCTAAAATGTAAAACCTGAAACTATAAAGCTACTAGAAGAAAACATAGGAAAAATGCTTCAGGACATTGAACTGGGCAATAATTTTTTTTATATGTGATTTCAAAACCACGGACAATAAAAGCAGAAACAGACAAGTGTGATTATATCAAACTGAAAAGCTTTTGCACAGCAAAGGAAATAATTAACAGAGTGAAGAGGTAACTTACAGAATGGGAGAAAATATTTGCAAACTATACATCTGACTAGGTATTCATATCCAGGGTATAAGGAACTCAAACAACTCAAGAGTGAAAAAACCCAAATAATCCAATCACAAAAGGGAAGATAGACTTTTTTTTTTTTTTTTTGAGGCAGAGTCTCGCTCTGTCACCCAGACTGCAGTGCAATGGCGCAATCTTGGCTCACTACAACCTCAGCTTCCTGGGTTCAAGTGATTCTCCTGCCTCAGCCTCCCGAGTAGCTGGGATTACAGACACCCTCCATCACACCCAGCTAATTTTTATATTTTTAGTAGAGACGGGGTTTCACCAGGTTGGCCAGGCTGGTCTCTAACTCCTGACCTCAGGTGATCCATCCAGCCTCCCAAAGTGCTGGGATTACAGGCGTGAGCCACCGTGCCCGGCCAGGATGATAGACCTTATATACATTTCTTAAAAGAAAACATACAAATGAACAACAGATATATAAAAACCTGTTCAATATCACTAGTCATCAGGGAAATGCAAATCAAAACTACAATGAGATAAAACATTACTCAAGTTAAAATTGCTATTATCAAAAAGACAAAAGATAACAATTGTTGATGTGGAGAAGAGGAACACTTACACACCATTGGTGGGATTTTAAATTAGTGTGTTCATTATGGAAAACAGTATGGAGATTTCACAAAACATTAAAAACAAAACTACCATAGATCCAGCAATCAAAGTACTGAGTATACCCAAAAGAAAGAAAATCAACATGTTGAAGAAATCTGCACTCCTATGTTTATTTCAGCACTATTCACATTAGCTAAGATATGGAATCAACCTAAGTGTTTATTAACAAATTAATGAAAAGCAAATATGATGTATATACAAAATAGAATATTATTCAGTAATAAAAAGAGTGAAATCCTATTATTTGCAACAACATGGATGAACTTAGAAGACACTACGTTAAGTACATTAAACCATACATGATCTCACCCATAAGTGGAATCCAATAAATGGATCTCATAGAGGTACAGAATCTAGAAGACATTAAGTAGATTAAGCCAGACACAGAAATACAAATACCACATGATCTCACCCACATATGGAATCCAAAAAGTTTATCTCATAGAAGTAGAGAAGTAGGGGTTACCAGAGACTGCTGGAGCTGGGGATAGGGTAGAGGGAGGAATGGAGAAAGACTGGCCAATGCATACAAAGTTACAATTAGGAAGAAAATGTTCTGGTGTCCTATTGCATAGCAAAGTGACTATAGTTAACAAGAATGTATAGTATATTTCAGAATAGCTAGAAGAGAGGATTTTGAATGTTCTCACCACAAAGACACGACAAGTGTTTGAGGTGATGGAAATGATCATTACACAATGTATACATGTATCACGACATCACATTGTACCACATAAATATGTACAGTTATTATGAGGCAATTAAAATTCTTTTAAAAAGCTGATCTCATAGAAGTAGAAAGTGGAATAGTGGTTACTAGAGGCTGGTAAGGGTAGAGGGATTGCAGGGGATGAGGAGAGGTTAATCAGGTACAAAATTATATTTAAATAGCAGCAGTAAGTTCCAGTCTTCTATTACACAGTAGGGTAACTATAATTACCAATAACATATTACATATCTCAAAATAGCTAGAAAAGAGGATTTTGAATGTTCTCACCTTAAATGATCAATGTTTTAGGTGACACCTTAATTTGATCATTACATATTGTACACATATATCAAAGCACCATTTTGTACCCTGTAAATATGAACAATTATTACATCAATACAAAGTAAAATAAAACTTAAAAAATTGAACACAAATAAAGGAAATATATTCCATGTTCAGGGATTGGAAGAATTAGCATTGTTAAAATGTTCATACTACCCAAAGCTATTTACAGATTCAATACAATCTCTCTCAAGATTCTAATGTCACTTTCAACAGATAAAGAAAAAAGCAATCCTTAAATTCATATGGAATCACAAAAGATCTCAAATAGCCAAAGCAATCTTGAGCAAAAATAACAAAGTTAGAGTCACAATACTCTGATTTCAAAATATAAAGTGATTATAATTAAAACGTCCTGGGGCTGGCACAAAAGCGGACACATCACTCAATGGAACAGGATGGAAAGTTTGGAAATACACCCATGTGTTTATAAACAATTGATTTTTGAAAAAGGCGCCAAGAACACAGGATGAAGAAAGGACAGTCTCTTCAATAAACGATATTGAAACAAGTGGATATCCACATGCACATGTGCGAAATTGAACCCTTATCTCACACCATGTACAAAAACGAACTCAGATTAAAAAGTTAAACGTAAGACCTGCAACTATAAAACTGCTAGAAGAAAATATATGGGCAAAGCTCCATGACATTGATCTTGGCAATAATTTTTTTGAATATGACGTAAAAAGCACAGACAAAAAAGCAAAAATAGACAAATGGGATTACATCAAACTAAAAAGCTTCTGTACAGCAAAGAAAACAGTTAACAAGGTGAAGGACAACCCACAGAGTGAGAGAAAATATTTGCAAACCAAACAGCTGATAGAGGGTTAATAACCAAAATATATAAGAAATTCAAACAGCTCAATAGCAAGAAAACAAATAACCTGATCTTAAAAAAGGGGAAAGGACCTGAACAAACATTTCTCAAAATTACATTTAAGTGGACAACAGGGAGAGTGTAGGCTTGCGCTAACTCTCTTCTTTCACCTAGTTGCACTCCTGAGAGCAAGATGGGTCACCAGCAGCTGTACTGGAGCCACTCATGAAAATTCGGTCAGGGTTCTTGCTCTTGTCGAGTCTGATCCGGAAATACGGCCTCAATATGTGCCGGCAGTGTTTCCATCAGCACGCAAAGGACATATGTTTCATTAAGTTGAACTAAGTGCTCTTCCTTGAATGGATTATCCAAGGCATCTACACAATGAAAAACCATGATAGCTCTTTGTACATAAAATAAACATTAATAAATAAATAAATAAATAAATAAATGGACAACAGGTATATGAAGAAATGCTCAGCATCTCTAATCATTGTGGAAACGCAAATTAAACCACAATGAGATATCACCTTACACCTCTTTGAATGGCTATTATCAAAAAGATTAAAGATAAGTGTTGGCAAGAATGCTGAGAAAAGGAACTCATACATTATTGTTGGGAATGTAAATTAGTATGGCAATTATGGAAAACTGTATGGAGTTTTCTCAAAAAACTAAGAATAGAACTACTCTATGATTCAGCAGTCCTACTTGTGGGAATATATGAAAATGGATTGTAATCAATATGTTGATGGAATAGCTGTATTACTCACAATTGCTAAATTCAGTCTAAGTGTCCATCATTCAGATGAATGGACAAAGAAAATGTGATCTATAAATACAATGGAATACAATATTTAGCCTTTAAAAAAAGGATGGACATTTTGTCGTTTGCAACTCCGAGGATAAACCTGAAGGACATTATGCTAAGTGAAATAAGCCAAGCACAGAAAGATGAATCTCTTGTGATCTGATATATGTCAAAGCTAAAAAAGTTGAACTCATAACAATAGAGAGTAGAATGTTACCAGAGGCTGGGGCAGAGGGCAAGAGAGAATGGGGAGTTGTTGGTCAAAGGGTGCAAAGATTGAGATAGGCAAGAGGAATATGTTTTGAAGTCTACTGAAGAACAGGGTGACTGTAGTTAATAATAATATATTGTATATTTCAGAATAACAGAAAGAATAAAATTTAAATGTCTCATCATAAAAATGATAAGGGAGATGATGGATGTCTTAATTAGCTTGATTTAATCGTTCCACATTGTAGGCATGTATCAAACAGTCACACCATACCCATTAATATGTATGTGATTTGTCAATTTAAATAATAGTAATAAAAGGAGGGAAGAGATAGTTTTTCAGACAAGATGCAAATATTTTAAGACATCAGTTCTCTCTGAATTGATCTATAGATTCAATACAATTCCATTCAAAATCTCAGCAGAATTTTCTTAGAACTTGACAAGTCAACACAAAAATTTATGTCGCAGAGCAAAGTTGCCAAGGCACAACTGAATAAGAAGTGAGGAAACTTAAGTCTAGTTTATACCAAGACATATCCCGGAACTGTGGTGATTAAGCCACTCAAAATTATTGGCACAAAAGTGGACAAGTAGACAAACGACACAGAGCAGAGAGCCCAGAAACAAATCAAAACCTAAACAGAAAACTTATTGGGTCAGAGGTGATGCTGCACGTATCAGTGTGTAAAGGAAGGTCCATTCAATAAATGTTGGCACAGTCGTTATCTGTTGAGAAGAAAATTAAATAGAACCACTACCTCATTATATAACAAAGTACAATCAAAGTATTAAACCTATAGGAGAATTTATAGAAACCTATTTCTTCCATTGTGGGGAACAAGGTGACTCCTTAAAGAAGAATTGAACTGTGTCTTTTGTTCACCAATAACTAAAATGTCTGTGGGATTGTTTTTCAGATACCTTTTTCGAGCCTATATCATGGCACCTGGCTACCAAAGTACTGGGAATACTCTGCTGTGGCCTATTTTTTGGCATTGTTGGACTGCAGATTTTCTTCTCCAAATTCCAGGGTAAGCAAGAGAGAGAAGCATGGGCCAGTGCCTTATTCATGGTTCCAGCAGGGACAGGATCAGAGATGCTCCCACATCCCAGCTGCTTCTCTTCTTCTAGTCCTAGCCTCCAGGGGCCCAGGCCCAAAAAAGTAATCATCCTTCTCTAGGGTATTCTAACATCTCTTCCTCTGGAAATATCAACTACGACAGGCCCTTGCTACTTCATTTAGGTCAAATAATAAGGGGATGAATGATTTTCAGTACCTATAGAGAGAGCTTGGATAATTTTCCATGAACACCACCAAGACTCCTATTAAAAAGTTTTAATGTGGTGAACAAATTCATAAAGGAGGAAGCAAAAGTGACTGACAATAAGATAAAATTATATTCAGTCTCAATAAGACTTTTCACCCCCAAAACCAATTTCCTCCTCCTTGGGAGTGACACTTCCCCTTGGGGGTGAGGCCACCCCCGCCTCCCCTCCCAGCCGCCTTCTCCCATCTCCATCCCCACCTCCACAGCATCCCAGCTGTTGTCCCTCTCCTTAGCATGCACCTTCCTGATCTCTTGCTCCACCCCAGAGAGCCACACTCCGTGCAGGGGCTGGGGAGACGAGCACATATAAGTGTCCTAGGAGAGGCCCTGCCCTTCACACCTGCAGCTCGTCCCACCTGTGCAAGGAGCCAGCGTCGTGTTTGTACCTTGCACACTCCTGTGTCCACCACTGAATATACTGTTTCTGTTTCAGGGAAAATCCAGGCGGAACTGGGTGAGTATGTGTCATGTCCTGAGCCTCCCACACATGGTTCTCCCGGGTCCCTCCCTGATCCACAGTTTGAGCCTCTGGACGACCCTGGCTGCAGGCTGGACAGGAAGCACCGGCAGGTGGAGGAGAGCACCTGCTCGCTCTCTCCATCCACTGCTCATGAGTTACCCCTCGGACATCTGGAGGGCTTAGGATAGGCCCCGGGGCCTGGGAGTCCCCACAAATTGTCTGTGCCTGTTGCCCGTTGGTTTGCTGTGTGTGTGGTGGGGGGAGGTGTTGATCCTGAGCTCTGAGGGTGTGTGGGCCACAGTGAGGAACCTGAGAAAAATTTGTGGGTGATCCTCGACCTCCCCTGGCCTGATGCTTTGAGACTTTATCCAGTTCTGTATCAACCACTAAATAGTCTGCTTTTTGTTTCGTGGAAACTCCAGGATAAACTGGGTGAGAGTGTTATCACTCGCAGGGATTTCCTCCCACGCCCTCCCTGGGCCCCCGCTCTGTGACGTCAACCTCTTACATGTTTTTTGTTTTTGTTTTTCAGACTGGAGAAGAAAGCACGGACAGGCAGGTAAAAGAAAATATTCCTCTTCACACATTTATGACTCCTTTCCAAGTCTCTCGTTTATGGATTTTTATATCCTGAGGCCCGTGGGTCCCTGCAGAGCCAAGCTTGTGATGGGAACTCAGAAGTTGCAGATTCTGGGGGAGGTGCGTTTTGTAGAGAAGCCCCATAGCCTTCTTCAGATCTCTTGAGAGGGTCCATGACACTCAAAAAGGGTCCCAATCCTTGGTCTCTCCCTTCTCCCTGCGCCGTTTCCCACGTGAGCACTGAACTGCCTGCTCTCTCTGCTTGCTTTCAGAATTGAGAGACGCCCGGAAACACGCAGGTACCAACGCCTGAGAGGGTGACAGTGGGACAGAATCTCAGGTGGACATGAGAGGGGGAACTGAACAGGGACAGATACGGGAACACAGAGTGATGCTGAGACCCATCCTGCCT